>NC_044251.1:28453377-28794210 GCF_003957555.1 Calypte anna
TTTTTGGATCATCATGTAGCACAACGGATTTGAAACCACAAGAAATCCTGAGCACAGGCAGCTACAAATTAAGTCAATAGAAATTGTGTGTGGTCAGCACTTATCATTCTATACAAGTATTATTACATTGGATAAAGCTCTTCTTTGTTGCCTAAACTGTACATATTTAACTCTATGAGAATCTCTCTTCTCTCTGAAAAGGTCCTGGGAGGCTACACCCAAAGTAGCCCTTTATTTGTAATGCAGAGCCTGAACAGGCTTTTTGAGGGAGATAGAACAACAAAATCAGATTTAAAAATAAATAAGTCAACTGTACAAAAGACAGCTACTGCAGTATTTTCTGTAATGTATGTGTAATATATTTTTGAAACTATGGGTTTTTTTAAGAGCTTTAGAATTTATGAATATCACTGTATTGATTGTTTTGTATTGATTGTTAATGACACTTTCTAACAATTTTTACTCCAGTAGAACTAGAACAATCCCACACCTGTGGAAGTCTGCTTGGTGACTGAAAGTGACACTGAATTGGAACTGAAACAGGGAGATGGATCTTCCAGCTGAAAGTCACATTATCATTCCAGAAGACCATATGACTGAAACTAATAGACTAATAGACTTCTTTTGAGTGAAGTGCGCCAGATACGTATCATATAGGATTAAATTTTTTTAACTACAGGAAACTATATTAAAAATGAAGGTCAAAAGTAAAAAAAAATAATTATAGTAGAGAAATATATAATGATGGGTAGTAGATTTTTAAAAAGCAAGACTAATACACCAGAAGGAATTACAAAATTACTACCTTGGTTAGATTATATTTTGAACTAATGAAATAAATAATATCACTATAATCAGTTTCAGTGACCAGTGGTTATATTAGACAGATAAAACTGAATCAGCCAGTGAAGGAATTGAGGTGGAAGAATTATTTTACTCACTTATTAATGTTCTCAGCCTTAATCTAAACCTGTAGATTTAGCCACACCTTTGTCAGTGAACTATATCCCCATTTGAGTTCTAATTGATGAATTATGGGGAAAAAAACCCCAGCCTACTTACTGCAAAGGTCATTTGTGGAATTGAACGCAAGACCCAAGCCGCTAGGGGACAGAAGTAAAATATTTGCTTGATATTTTAAATCTTGGCTTTGTTTCTATTCTACTGTTTCTAAAGACAATTTAAAATGTCGGTACATTGAAGAGTTTCAATAACTCTCTGGAAGCTATGGGAAAACTTTAAAATTAGACATCATTATCTTGAAATCTAGAATGATTCATGACCATTCCCTTCCTAACTAACTTTCCCCAAATCAGGACTAAATTTTTAAAGTCCTGCAAAATATGTTCCTGTATACTTGATAATTTGCAGCTTATGCTTTTTATATTTTGAATCTCATCTCATGAGATAAGGAATTTTTATAATTTGGGATTATATAACATTCTGGGGTAACAGGTATGCCATCTGCTCCCATGAATCAGGAATACTACACCAGCCTTTATCCATTTTCATCTGTCTTGAGGCTAAGACATTTTGCTCTTTTATTTAATCTTTGCTTCTAATTCCTATGCACTGCTTCCATCCTGACCAGTCTTCACCCTTTGGTTTGGAAGGAAACTCTCTTCTTTTATGATAATGTAAATTCTGAGTTTTCTTAGTGGATTGCATCCAAAGTTTCAGTAAGATATGCATGGTCATGGTCTGGGCCCGATGCCTGTTTCAGGAGGTCAGTGTGGTGTGCAGTTAGATATAATTCTGGACTAGGAACTAAGCTGAGACCATGATACAGCACCCAAAAGTCAGGGACAGTTCTTTTTTCCAGAAATTTTATCAATTACATCTTCTTTGTTTACCTGCTGACATGGCACAACGTGTTTTTTGAGAGACAAAATAAATATTTACATGACTTTTGCCATTGGTGATGTATTCTTGAGGAAAGGAAACAACAGCTCTTTCCCCACTCTGCCTCTTGTAGTTGATAAATCAGCATACACCAGCAAGTGATTTGAGAATTAAATAAATTTTAAAAATTGATGGATAAATATCCAGATTTCTTAGGCCATTTCTTCAGTGTACTTTACCCACAGGGTAGTAAATATGTATTAGCTACCATCTGGAAAAAAAACAGTGGGCACAAAGGCATTTTGGAATAGATCCAACCAAGAAATTCACTGCACAAAGAAGGTGAATTTATAGAGTAGTCTTGGTCTGCACTAGATCTGCACATGGAAAAAAAAGCTTTTTGCTCTTAGAGTAGTTGGAGGCTGTCAGCCACCAGGTCAGGTGTACTGCAAGCACCTGCACATCCAGCTTGAAGAAGCCCAGGAATTGCAATCTAACCCCTACCTTACTGCATGCTCCTAAAGACAGCCCATAGTTTCACAGAGTAGGCGTACCTGAAAGTAAGCTGTGAGCTTTTACTACTCCATGTTCAGGTGACCTAAAGGTAAGGAAAGTTATTTGGAAGCCAAGCTCTTCAAGTCTTTTCAGAACTCCAACTTTAGTAACAGCCATGGCAGTAACTGTACTGAAGTTCTGCTGCTCCAGACCTTTGAACTTCATGCTGGTTACAGAATTTGCTGAACAGGGCATGAAGGCAGATTTGAGACAGCAGCTGGTGACAGCAGTGTGTCTGCTTGATTTCATTGCTAGTTTGGGCATTCCTCTGAAAGAGAGATACCTTGAGGCACTGGAAAACCCATGAGGGGTCCACAAGCTCCTGTGTATATACATTTTGTAATACATGTTAGAAAAAACTTTAAAACGTTTGGGGCAACTTTAAGAACCTTTAAGAACAAAATATACAAAACCAAAGCAACAAAACCCCCAAACTCCACAATAAACACACTCACAGTCTGTCCAAAGCAGGTAGTTTGCTGCTTTGATTTACTTTGATTGCAAAATATTTTCATTACAAAGACCTCTTAAGGCATCAGTCACCAGGCAACTAATGCTTTAGTCTAGCAATTAGAGTTTAAATCCCACTAATTTTAGGTTTTCCTAACCTCAGCCTGCCCTAATTCAGCAAAAAGAGCCTGCCCCATGTCAAAACATTATCAGGATCCAGGGAAACCAGAGAATAACTTCAAATATTTTGTACAAATATTCCCTAGCCTATACTCTGGCCTCAACAACTGGATACTTAATTCAAAGATGATTTGAACATGATCATCAAGCTCTCAAAAGAGCTATGTTGAAAGAAATGTGACTTTCTTGCGCACAGAATGCCTTGACTTCAAAACTGGCTGTGGTTAACACAAACATTAGCTTAACAGCCCATCTGCTTGCTCTGTCCTCAAAGAGAGGGTGATACAGAGCCAGTCTTCAGGATGTGTCTAAACTTGTCTGGACTATATACAGCATTTTGTTGTACTACATGTTGTGAAGTCTCAAAGAAGTCCCAAGAAGGAAAACTGCAGCTGTCACTCTTATCAGGCAGTCCAGTGTATGCACACTGATTCTATCCATACATTTATTCTGAAATCATTAATGATTGAACTGGCCTCATTTCTCTGAAAATGCACAAAGAAAATATAATAATTACTAATTTAATACCATTACTTTAAACCCTGTGGTTGGATTTTCTTCCTATATGAATATGGAGCAATTAATGAAATGCTGGATATAATAGTCTATTTCTTTCAGTGACCAAAGCGACTGAAACCCACACAATTGTGCTCTGAGATTGACTCCAATAGTAAAAATGCTATTCATAAAAAGAAAGAACCACAGGACACAGCGTCACAAAATTTTTGCATTTCCTTACCCTGTGTATTACTCAAGTCCCAGCAATCCCTCCAGTTTGCCCAGCTCCCCTCTAACCCTCTCCCTGCTCTGCCAGCCTGGCTGCCTGTCACTTGAAACTGAGAGTTGTTTTCAAACACTCTCAAGCTTGACTGGTAAAACACGTGCTTCACTCTGATGTGTCATTTACAATGCTCATTAAGTGAGACTTTAATGGAGCCTTGCTTTTCCAGCTTGAAGGAAAATAAAAGTACAGGAAGAGTCTATTGTTTTGGCACTTGGATGTGTTGTATAGTGATACATACATTGATAAGAAAAAATATGTACTATCAAAACCAACTCAGAGGTTTTTCTATTAAAAACACTCATTGTTATGTGGCACTGTATAAACAGGGTAGAGCCAAGGGCAGTAAAAGCTGTTCAGGTCAGGGAAGACAAACACATTTAACATTCATGCCATCCAACACAGGGCTTTAATATATAAACACATATAAACATACATAGAGAACATTACAGTTCAGGCAAAAAGTGTCAGTGCATTCAAATTTCTAGCACTAACAATCAGCTCAAAGAGCAACCACCACAGATTTCTTCCTTGGACAATCCTGCTTTCTCATAATCATGCTGTGCCTATAATGCATGCTGTGAATTAAGCAATTCCAAAGGCCAACAGCAGAAACTCTCAGATGCAGTCAGTAATCCTCAAGGACTGCAGAAAGTGATATGGCTTCATCCCAGATCACTTCCCTGTCATTGCTCTATTGACTCCACGTGCTTTGCAAGAAGAAAATGTGATCCAGTGCTGCCAGGGGCAAGTGGGGAGGTTTGTGCTGCTGCCCAGCAAAGCTGAGAGCTGAGCTCACCTCTTCCCTCCTTTGTTGTTTCGTTTTCTAGGACTTCTCTCAGCCAGGTTAGATGAACTCTGCATAGCAGGTAAGCTGGGTGGATGGAGATGCTCAGGCCCCTAAACAAGCTACACTGGCACTGGCATTGAGTGAATTTCAGCAAATCTTCAGTACTTTTTGTTTTAACGGGAGCAGCATTAGGTTTTAATTCAGATTATATTGCTAATACCTTCCAATGAGATAATTGGCTAATTGCAGGGATAGATGAAAACCACAGGACCCCTGGAATAATTAAAACTCTCAAGAAAGCAGTACTGACTCCTAGGGAAATTATTTTGTTGACATTGAGTGTAAACCACAGGTCCTCCTATTCCTCCTTCAATTGGCCAGTAAATAGGTTAGCAAACATGAAAAGAGCCAAACACTGTAATACCATTACAGAAAGCTCCTGCTGCTCAGGGTCCAAAGTGTCACCATTGTTACCAAAGTCTTGTTTCCTACTGACCTTTTAGACCACAGCAAGAGTTGTAGTGGTACAGCACATTCTCCAGTAATTCAACCGATTGCTGCTTCAACTATATTTATTTTAGCTGAGTTAACTTGAAATCAGAAAGATTACTATTAGATTAGAAGAATACATTCTAGAACTTAGAGAAATAATATATTTGACAAAAAAACCCAAGTTGCATAAATTCAATTAATCCAACATAGAACAAACCCTAAGCATATGTTAGTTGCCAAGCAGATTCAGAAAGATTTTTTTATACATTTTAGAGAAAAGTTTTGGGGATTACTTACTGCTAATGCATCAGTGGATTATTTCTAAATGGTGAAAGTATCAGAGCTACCTTTTATGAGAAATGGCCCAAAATTGAAAGAACAGATCTGAACTCTCGAATCTGTGGGTTGGAATGTAATTCTCACACCTATTTATCCAGCCTTGCCAGACTTATTACCACTACTTGAGCCCTAGGAGTGAACCTACTTTTACAGCTTTGTTTCCTGATCAGATGCAAAATTGCAATAGGTGTATTTTATGGTTTGGAACTAGGCAGAGCCAAAACCTTGTAGAGCACCATTTTGTTCAAGAGCAAGTATTCTCATCAAGATCACCTAATAACCAAGGTCTTCCATTTGGAACTTTATTTTGTTGAAGACACTTGTGGGATTTTAATATGATGTAATTGAAGCACAGCTAACTGCAGAGCCAGAGCCAACACTAGAACCTTCAACCTGAGGCTCTGCCTATTCCTCCCAGTAGCTGTTACTAGTCTGGAAAACCAGCTGATCCTCAGGCAAACAAGTGATGTTAGCAGCATTTGGTTTCTGAGCTTGCTTGCTTCCTTTCTTTTTTTTTTTTATTTTTTATTTTTTTAAAACAAGCTAGTATAGTAATCCCACACACCTCCTTTAAGACTTACAATTTTTTTCCCAAATTATATGCACACAAACAAAAGCAATCCTTACATTCTTAAAAACATGAAAATTACAGAATTCCAGGGCTTTGATCCTGCTTGAAAGACTTTTGGAAAAAAGAGAATACACATTCACTATGAATAAAAGCCAATTGTTAACTGATACAAACAAATGTAACCTAATCTATTCTTCTTTTCAAGAACACCAGTATTCTAGTGAACACCTTTGTCTCCTGCTATACAGTTCTGCTGTGGCAATAAAATCAACTGTCTGCAACAGTTTCAGTTTGCTTTATGGTTAATACCAATAATGTACTCAAAATTGATGTTTAACAGAGTGAACTGATTTGTTAGAGTGTTAACAGCCACAGACTTTAACTAATAAACAGATCATTAACTGCTGGTAATAAACAACTTGCCAGGATCATTTATTATTTAAGAACATACTTTGTCCTAAGAAAAGATGGCCCCACTTAGGTCTATGTATGACACCTTTCTAGATGTCATTCCAACTGGGAGACACAGATGAAGCTACAGAGAAACTAATTTGCAAACATGAGATGAAAATTCAAAAATACTGGGTTTCATCAGAAAGTTACCACCAGAAAAATATTAACTGCTTCCACTGTTTAATAATATAATAATAATTTTTTAAAAGCTCTTACTTTTAGTACTGCTTCTATCTGTAATGAAAAGGATCTCTGATTAAATATTGTAACTTCTTCATCTTCTTACCAAATGCCACTGCAGCAAGCATTTTTTTCTGGAAGTTGTTCTGTATGAGATAATTTTTGTACACAAAGAACTTTCATAATGGAAGAGAAAGGAAACTGAAAAAAAAAGCCACACATCATTCCGCCTCCTCCACAAAATTAATAAGTAAATGAGAGAGAGAAATAGAGATGAAATAGAGATCTCTCGTTTGAGAAACTGAAGTGCAGGAAGAAGTTAAAATTTGCAAATCAATACCAGTCTGACTGAGAAACAGAGACACCTAAGATTTATTGTTACAGTAAGCAACCAGGTGAAGATGGCCTAACCTTTTCTCTGCATTACTTCAACAACTTTATTACTCAGTCCCATAAATATACAACTGTATGTTCCAAGTAAGAGTGACAGATGAGAGCAGCTCAATGACAGTTTGCTGACATCTAGATCTTATATTAAGGATCATATATTAATGCATTTTCTAGTATCTCCTTAGAGGCAAAAGCCTGCAAAATTAATATAGCAAAAACTATGAGGTTTTTTTGTTAGGTGCTGTGCAAATCAACTTCACGAATGCCCCAAATACTTTGCAGACAGTCTCAAGGCTAGAATGGCAATCCTTAACAATTAACTCTAAATTCCTGCTGAGATGTACATATAACAATTTAATCACAGACAGTTGAAGGATGCCTCCTTTATGCCAGATCATTTACAAGTGAAGAAACATTTAAGGAAAAAAATTTTGCTGATTTTTTTCTTGCACTCCTGTGAAAGCCAAGGAAAAAGCATTTTAATACCATCATTAAAATAATTCTCACCTTTAGCCACTGGCTATTACTTGCAGTAAAAAGCTGAAACTGTATTTGCATGCTGGTTGGAAAAATGCTTCGATTTAATTGCTTGTGGAAGAAGCACTTTGTTTATAGACATACTGTGCAGGAGGAAATTTGGCTCTCCTACCATATAATAAGATGCATGGCTCTCTGCCAGGGTGCTAGCTATCCCAGGACATTTGGTGTTCCATATACCAAGAATGTGGAACTGCACTGCCTATAAACAGAAAGGCTTTTTTTCCAGGGATACTTTAAGACATGCTTTTTCTTGGATTCAAAATTGAAAAACTAATGCAACAGTTATGTAGTTGCCAGAGAAGTTTTCTTTAGTATCTTTATCACAACTTGCTTTAATTAGCTATTGAGTAGCCAAAACTTGCCACTCTTCCTTTTTCCATTTATGAAAGATACTGAAAAAACCCTCCTGTTTTTATGGGTTTTGAATATAATTCTTAAAAATCAGGGTATTACTTACACAAATATTTCCACTCAGCAGGATGACTCACATAACTAAGGACTGCAAGACTGGGATTTACTAATCTGTCAGAGATGTATCCAATTAATTCATCTGTTTATTTAGGTAGGAGTTTTTTGCACTTTATTATCTTCTGCCTCTTTGACCACAGGGGAGGGAAGGCCATCAGAGGGGGAGTAGAGTTGGATTTTTGAAGGAGAGCCATAATTAGCTCAAGTCTTGGATTGAGCTCAGGAATGTTGTTACTGCTAAATAGCTCCTTAAATGGAATATTTATAAACTAGAGGCAAAGCTGTAACATTAGAAGAGAAGAAAACCCAAAACAAAATAAATATAGATGCACAAGCCCTCGGTTAATGCCCTGGCATGATGACATAATCCAACCCAAGGGACAGAGAACCAAGTTACCAGTGGTAAATCAGAACGTTGCACACAGCCCCATTGGAGCTCATGGAGGGAACCAAGAGACCTCAGAGGTTGGATCCCTCCTGAATGTCCCTTAAACAGCACCTGGCTCTCATTTGGGGGCCACACAGATCCTGCCCAGCACCCGATCTGCCCATCCAGCTGAAGTTTGCTCTGTCCCGCAGCCACATCACTGTTGGGGTTTCACCTGGGCACCCCCACACCTTGGTCCTACACTCTCCCAGAAGCCACCCCACACACAGCTTCCCCACAAGGGTTTTCTACTCAAATGGGTAGAAAAGAGAAACATTTGCCTAGGAGTGGCCAGACTGCTTTCTGCCTTGACTCGCTGTTCTCTGGCAGTAGGCAATGGAACTGGGGCCTACTTCAAGGCATCTATCAGCTACTCTGTCTTCAAATTAAAATAGATTTCACATTGAGCCCATACAACCATGCTCTACCCTGCCCTGGACCCAGCACCATTTATTCAAAGCAGATTTAATTTTTTTATCAGACACAAATTAGAGGATCCAAACCAGTTCCCATGGAAGTCATTTGGTCTTAAATAGGGATACATACAGGACACAGCTAATTTCCAAGCCAAGTAAGTCATAAAACTAAGGTGCAAAGCATTTGTGCCAGGTCTCTACACAAGACTGAATTTAATCACTGCAGATCAGGGCATTTGAGGACATCTCTTTTGTAACTTCATAAAAAAATCAAATAAGAGACCCATGTCTTGTCAAAAATTTAAAATTATTTTCCACATTTAAGGATTTTTCATAGAGAAACATTTCTTGCCCTGTAATATCCCAAGGAAGCTTGTTAAATGGCTTTCCAATGTTATGTGATATTTATTAAAAATTATAGCACTGTCTCCTGGACACAAGAAGAAGAGGAATAATCTATTTTTCAGATTCAGCTCTAGAATGCTTGTAGTAGGGGAAAATAAATCTTACAAATTCCCTCTCAATTTCCCTTTAACATTTCCTGTTCCAGATGCAGAGACAGTTGTCTCCTAAAGGTGCTGCAGTGCATTCATAAATCACAGCAATACTGTTTCTTTGACAAATCTATTTCAAATACAGTAAAAGATTTAATAGGATTAACCTGCTTGGAAATCCACTTAAAAAGTTTAGTTTTATGGAGTAAAACGCTGTTTGTTAAATTATTAAAAGCACAAAGCAAAACAAGGGGAAATGGAAAGGCGAGGAATAGAGAAGCAATAGAAATAAAGATAGAATGAAACCTGCAGGGAAATAGGGAAACAATTATTGTACCTGGAGGCAAATGGCTGTGTAAAAATGTGATCCTGAAGTGTGGATACCTGTGACAGTCACTGCAAGCTGTGCTCCATGCAGCTTGCAGGCAGGACTCCAAAAGGGCCTCAGGGTGCTAGAGCCACCTCTGAGCCACCACAGGGAAGAGCCAGGGTGACTCAAGGCTCCATGGCTCAATCCCAGCATGGGAAAAAGCTGCTTTCTGGTCACACAAAGAAGAGAATCTGAAGAGATTTTGTCTGCCCTTGCTGTAGGAATTGGCCTGACCAGCACCAAGAGAACTACAGTAGCAGCCCCAGATACTGCTCATCTTCATCAGTACCACTAGCTCAGGGTCGTGTGATTTCCCATCACACCTCCCAGTGCCTCTGCACCACACCTTTTCTGAAATGTATAGATGTAACAAGACAAACCTCTCTTAGGAAACAACGCTTCAAGGTCCAACCAGGTGTTCCAGCAGAGACTCACTAGCAATGCTCTAAGCTTACGGCTCTCAGAGTTGACTAGCCCAGATCAGTGCTACTGCTCCAAAAGCAACTGACCTCTCCACTGACATGCTTCAGGACTCACCTTTTCTTGGCCCCCTAATCCTGCTCATGTGCAGTTGGGGTCCGCCCTAATCAGGCACAGGTGGGCTTAACACAAGCTCATGCTCACTCCCTGGCAATTAGGGGCACCTGGTTGCCTTGTTACACTACATATAGACATACAGGTGCATTTATGTGTGCATATATATGCACATATATACATAAAAATATAAGAAACTTCTCTCCTTGATTTTCCCTTGAACATTTTACGTAAGATGCAAGACTCTCAGGAGGAGGAAGTAGAGGGGTGGTGGGAAGTGGAAGGCTGCTTCCTAATTGATATTTTGAAACTTAATGACCAGCACTATGAACACAGCATTTCTGACTTGTCTTGAGGACCTACTGTAATAAATATAGTAGGCAGGCCAGAGAAAATGATCAAAACCCTGTAGCCAGCTCTGTTTGGTTTGGCATTGCCTACACTACAACTCCAATTTTAAAAACAAACTATAATTATATGGGTAGAAAAACCCTAGTAGAAAAGAAGAAATACGTTTTGCTTGGAGCAGATTCTACTCAGATATTTGAATTTCTCATTTTCTAGCAAGAGACTGTTTTAAACCTTTTTTTTTTGTTTAATTTCAATTCATCTGCTTCACTTGCTTATTTCTTCAAGGAAGTCACAAAAAAGTCAGAACTGCATGACTTTACCACTGCATGGAATTTACCACATAGCTTTAAAAACTTTATCTGATTCAGATACATAAGTATAAATAGAATGTGGTGGGATCATGAACTCAGTTAAATATTGATTGTTGAAATATAAATATGTACAGATGAATAAATTTTAAAATAATAACACGCTGTAATAATCTGTGAATCTTCCACTCCAAAGGTATTTCTGAACTATTTTTGTATTTGGAGACAAACACATTCTTGTATGCTTAGCATTTGCAAGCTGTGCACTTTTCTGTGTTTCTTGTTGGTTGTCATTCATGCTCCATGACACACCAGCCTGGGCACATGATGTTGGTTTTATTCTATTACGGGGGAACAGAAAATGAGTTCTGCAGAAAGAGATAACTAGAATTCTAAAATAATCAGTTTTTAGTAAACCCCTCTCATTAACAAAAATTATCCTAGTCACTTTTCACAGGAATGGCATTAAAACACTTCAAAATATCCTTCAAGCAAATCTAATGTACTCATTCCTTCTGCTCATCCATTCCTCTGCCATTTCTATGCATCTCTGCACATACAGCTGAGATGAAAAGGTTTTCCTGTATATGTTTTCCGAATTTTTCTATTTTAAAAAGTAAGTACTGCAAACACATCTTCTGTTCAAAGTATCAAAGTAATTTTACACAATATGCTGCTAATATTTTGGTATGCTATATTCTTAGTTACATAAATACTCCAGGACATAAATCTATAAACACCATACAAGTACTCTGTTCTCCTAGCTCATGTCTGGTTTTGAGGACACATAAATCCAGGGATTTAGGATTTAAATCTAGAACAGAAAACATAAAGATCTAAAAATCTCTGTTTTGCATTATAATTAAAGCTTTATATATATTAATTTATAGTTGATTTGTTTAAGTTAATTTAAAATTTATTAATCCATGAACTTATAGATCTTTTGTCATCCCTAAACAGTCAGACCAAAAGGCATTGAAGTTTAACTTAAAAACTGGAATTTTCAAAAATTTCAGGCCTTTACCTTTGCTTTCTATTTTTTAAGTGTTTAGGGCTCAGACTTCTGTGTTTTATTGTGCAACCACAAGCTGCAGGCATTGCATTTCAGTGAAAACTGAGAATCGCAGGTTTCCAGGAGTCGATGTTTTAAGGAAAAACATCAAATGTCATGAGATTTGTAATAAAACCATGAATGTTGGAAGTGCTCTCACAGTCTTGTTTTCAGAATACAATGATTTTTGTAAAACACAAAATAGTTCACGCTAAACAATTTTTTTCACATTAATACCTCTCCACATGGTACTTGCAGTGTTATGCTGAGGGTCATAGGATTGATTTTTTTCACCCCAGAGCAATTTACAGGTCCATGACAACAAACTTCAATTACTAAAAAATAAATATAAATCAAATATCAATGGAATAAATAAGTTTGTTTTTCTTAAATATTATTCTTCTTACTATGGATTCGATCTGACTTTTCATCTTGAAGCCTTACCTTATATGACCCTTTTACAGTAGGGGCCACAGCACTTCTAAATGGAGAAAAGTGCTTTGTGGGTGGCAATATTTTCCCAGAATGACAAAAAGTTGCAAGTAACAAGTTAGGAAAATGAAGGAAAAGACATCACACATTTGGAGCTCTACAGGCAATATATTTATTGTCAATAGTCAGGTTCAAATAACATCATCTGGGGAAAAAAATCCCAACAGAACCACAGTGTAGATGAGAAAATAATCTCGATCACTTGTGTTCTGACATTTTTATGAATTTAATTTAAGGTGGCAAGAAGAGACCTAGTAAAAAATGGCTGAACGCCTACCAGAGGGAAAAAAAACAAATAACCCAAAAGAAAATGAAACACTTTTTTCAGAGGTAAGACTTTCATGGCTGTTGATGTGTTTTTAGGTTCCAAACTAAAAGTATTTGTAGCAATGTTTCAGTAGTGGGACAATAAGAAAAAACAGTCACAGAAACATTTTGAATAGTCTGACCTGAATTACTTTTAAATGAAAGGTGACTTTGTAGCCTAAATTGAGAAGCGAACGAGGTAATTTGGGCTCAGTTTGATAAATTTCTTTTGTGACTTTGGGCAAGCCAAGTGATTTAGTATTTACTAGTTTCTAAAGCCCACATTTACAGAGATAACATACTTTTGTGTGAAGAGATCTGATCCTTCAGGACTGCACCCAGTTTTCTAGTGTTGCTGAAGTGTCCTTAGAGGAAGATGCTCTTTGAAAAAAATCCTACATTCTCTTATACTTCCTTCTTCCCTTGTCTCCCATTTCTACTTATTTAGCAAGATACTGCAGGAAGAAGATCTCAAGGTGTATGTACTTCAAACAAAAGGTTGGTATGTACTGGGATGTGTTAGTGAGTGCTGTGTGCAGGTCAATGGGTGTGATTATTCCATTCTGTTTGGTGATTCAACAGACAGTGCTGCGTCCAGTTTGGTGCTACTCAGTACATGCAAGACATTAGAACTAGTCCTATGGTCCAATGATCAAACAGTATGGTCAGGGAGCTGGAGCAGATGATGTACAAGAAGAGTTTAAAGAAATCGATTTGTTTAAGCTGGAGAAAAGAAGGCTGAGAGAAGATCCAGTTTCTTTCTCCAGCTCCATAGAGGGTGGTTATAGTGGAGATGGAGCCAGACCCTTCTCAGAAGTGCAGAGAAAAAGGACATAGGGCAATAAACATAAGTTGCAGCTAGGGAAAACTTCATTTAGCTATAAGAAAATCCTTGCAAACCACTGAAACACATCAACCAGCCATTCTGTGGCAACTGCACACATTGGAGATCTTCAAAACTTGACAACAAACTGAGCAAAACGTTAGCCCTGCTTTAGGTGGGGAGTTAGATTTCCATGGGATGCCAGAGTCCAGCTAGCATCATTTCACACCAGTCTTAACCAAAGTGACTGTGAATTCTTGTTTTCAGTTAGGGGTCAATTTTGAGGAAAGGACTTGCAGTGCATTGCAAGTCTATGAGGCTCACCAAACCATGGTTACTGCACTAAGTTTTTCTAGGTTGCAGGCAAAACCTGAGTTACTGCTGATCAGACTGGACTGTGTCTGTTTTTCTGACTAGCTGTCCAGAATTTCCTGAGTGAATGAATAGCCAGCCATTTTCCCAAGTGAACAAGTCAAAGCAGATTCTAAGATGTTCCACTTTAGAAATTACTATGATCACTGGATATAAAAAACACTTTCCTTCGTAAATAGTGGCTTTTCTTAAAGGCATAATTCTGAGTATCATTTAACTCTTAGTGATGATTAAATTTTCAGATTTCGACACCTTAACAATTGACCTTGATCAAGGTTTTGAATTGCCCATCATATGAAAAGAGCTTTAGACACCAAGTAATTATTTAGTGATAGCCATCAGGATAAATATTCACTGAAATGAAAAACGGAATGAGTGCTCATCTCAAATAGCAAGTGCAAAAAATATAATCAAAGTCAAAAGTTAATATGCATGTGTCCACAACTCTGCACTATAACTTTTCCCTCTTCAATTTCCATGTATTGGGACATACTGAAGGTGAAATTTAAGACTTCAAAATAAAATTACATCTTTTCAATAGCTATCATGAAAAGATGAGGAGTTGAAATCTAATGTCAAATCAAATTAAAGTCTATTATGGTGCAAATTCTATTTGCATTTGGCACATTTTAATACCTTGGCTATTCACACGCTAACGAGACAACATTCTGCTTAGATCCAGCTACTTCTGAAATCAAAGGAGCACAATGGACTTACTTTATTTCACAAGCAACTATGGTGTATTCTGTTAGAACCAGAATACTTATTAAATACATTATATTAGAGGAGCGCTTATTACAAACAGATTCCCTGACCCTTTCTTTATTAAAATATTTCTTTTTAAAGAAAGGTTCAGCAGATCTCAGACAGAAACTATTCAAGGTGAAACAAAAACTCTGAAATTGCTTAGGAAGAATTAATACAGATAAAAAGCCTGCCCATGTGTCCAAGGAGGCTTTACACATTTGTCATTAGAGCAGGAAAATAAGCTAATATCGGTCACTGGACACCACAGATCAGCAAAATATTTCTCTATAGATTGATAGAAAGCATCCCCCTCTTTAAAGAAAAAGTAAATGGAGTTAGTTAATATTTTGTCATATGCTGCCTTTTTAAAGTATGAGACAGGTTGTTCTCATAAGGTCATCTTGCATTTCAATTTAGAAGGGCTACTTTTAAATTGAAAACAGTTTCATGATGCAGGAAGTTTAATGAGTCTGGTGCTATCTCTGAGTTATCCTTTGCAAAGTGAAAAACTCAGCAGTACTGAATAAAATGTTTATACTTCTTGTGGCTGTGAGGAAAAGCTAAAGTGCATGTCTCAAGTAGTTGGTGCAGTGACACATTAGCACAGAGACAGCTTAAAGGAGGATAAACTCCTTCTGTCAATAAATTGCTTCCTGCACCCACTGACTCTGACCAGCATGACAAAGTGATGAACTGGGACACATGGTCAACCAGCATGAATTCATGTCCACTGTGATGAGAAGACACCAGATTCCCTCAGTCCCAGTCCATCTGAAAGAGAACAAAAGAACAATTATATAATTTTATGCTATGAAGCTCTCTGTATTGAAATGGGAGCACATACTTCCCCTTAAATGTCAGCCTCACAAGTCAGAGAAATAAAGACCCGGAAAACATGTACAGCCATACCCATCAACATGTATAGATATGCATATATGTGTATATTTATATATTCATACATATGTATGTGTTGAAAACTTCTGAGAACTAAAAGTAGGGCTTCAGGTGGATGTGGGGACTGGGACATTTGGACTCCAGGAACACCAACCACTGAGTCCTCCCTGCTGTGCTGAGGACAGCTGTCCCTCACACACCCACCCTGACCCAAGAGCAGGTGATATCTGAACTCCCATGAGTTTTGAGGTCTTTGGTACCTTCTTCAGGCTGCAAAAGGAGACCTGCCCTGACTTGAGCTTCTTGTGGAAATGTGAAACTCTTCCTCTTAAAGTAATATCACTTTTACACTCTCCCCTCTTATCTCATCTCCTATCAAAGATTGAAATAATTGTGTAGGTTCTGGCCTAGCAGTCTCTTTTGGGAGGGTTTGTCTTTTATTGTAACTGTACTGTAAACCAGCATGCCCAGGAAAGTCCATCATTTTAAGTCCCATTTTCTTGATGAGCTTCTTACATATCTTGTGACAATAGTGAATAATGTTTTCGCAAAGACCTTTTTACTTAGCACTAATTTCGGATAATATGAAGCCTTTTCACAGTGATACACAGACCTATCCTTTGCCTGGGACTCTGAAGATGTCTTTTTTTTTTTTTTTCCCTTAGTCTAAAGATCAGGTCAGGATGCCTACAACTTCTTGTGAAACTGCAGCATCCTGTCTCCAGGCTGTCATCCTGACATTCCTGTGACACACCTATATCCAATAATCATCCTTTCTCCTTGTCACTCAAGTTACCTCTAACAGAGAAACTTCCCCTTCATTTTTCTGGCAAACTGAAATAAATTCTTTTGACTTCTTGCTTTTGGTTGGTATTCAAACATTATGTTGGAGGAGGACTGAGTATAGGAAGCCCATTTCCAAGGCACAAAAGTGGCTTACCTCTTCTAGCACCTTGAGACCAACAAATGCTGAATGCTGCAAAGCAAACTTATGCTGTGCTCAGAGCAATTTGTTCCTCATTGAGTTTTTGTTGACTTAAAAAATTAATGAATTCTCTTTTGTTTTAAACCTCAGTCAATGGAACTGCAGATACTCACCCTTCTTTGGCAACTTGCATTTGGGAGTTTCACAGTCAGCCCTAAGACACACACTCATTCTGAGTGTAATCTCTGAGACAGGGAGGTTTGACTTGAACCCAAGAGAGGGCTAAACTCTGCTTCTGGGTTGTTACGCTATTGCAAAGGTCCTGGGACAGCCAGCAGCAAAGAATGCAGTGGTGGATGTGCCCAGGATTGGCATGATCCGTGCTAGGGTTGGCATGCAGGTTACCAGAAGATGCACTGTCAGGAGCTCCAGAGCATAGATGTTGGCTGGGTCCTGAGAGTCCCTCCTGAGACAGTGCCAGATCTCCAAGGGAGAGAGACAGGATCACACCAAGTTGAGGAATTCACAAATATCTTTCCCTCCTTCCCCTTCAGGGTCCAAATGATCTGTCCAAGAACAAAGACTTATTTTGAAATGAAGGATGAGAAGGCTTCACATTAATATGCTTTTTTCCTAAAGTCTCACCAAAATGGGACACAAAATCAACATAAATAATACATTTTAGATCCCACCCAAGTTCTTTTCAACAGTGTTTTGTCTGTTGTCAGCTTCACTATCTGTTGCAACAGGCTGTCTAACTTATTGGTCCCAAGCAATGAATAAAGATTTAGTAAAGGGTATCTGCAGGACGGTTCACAGCCACAGGACACACAATCTAATGTTTATACTTTACGCATGTTGAGACCTATCACACATCTATCTTTAGTCACCTTTTTCCCTATTTATTTATTGGACTGGTAGGTTTAATCCACTTTATCTCTGATTGTCTCAGTGTCTGAGACAATAAAATAGGACAGTGGGAGGAGGCTTATGCAGAGTTCCTCATATTAGTGGGGATTTTGCTGCAGAAACAATGCCAGGATCTGCTTATGATGCTTAACTGAATCCTCCAGTGAGCTGGCAAGGTGCTCAGACAAAAGTCCATAAAGCTACACCATTACAAGAATCATTCAAGTTCAAGGATTTGTCCTCCTGAACTGAGTTATTAGACATTGTTTTTGTTCATTTTCACCAGTCAAAAGAGTTGTTTCTAAACATTATAAAGCATATAAACTAACTTTTAATTAAAAACACTCCTGCAGAAAAAGTGCACCAGGAAAACAGCTGTTCCTTGCACAATAATGACACAGTGACTTACAATGACTAATTAATGAGAACACCTGGAGTATCTTTCAGAGCTAAACTGGAAACAAAATACTGGAGATTAGGTTTTCAAGCTACTGGTGGTCCCCACTAATCTCTTTCAGGTGTAAACCACAGTGTACATGGAGAGAAAAATCTGACTCATTCCTGCGAGACAGGAGGTCTTCGGGCTAATAATTGCAGCATGTAGTTTCCATAAAATTTACAAGGTTGGCTTTAAATTTTAGTAGTGGCAGGCCTGCAATAAATGCCAATGAGGTCCATCAAAATGAGTATTTGTGTGTGTCCTCATAAAAATAGATCAATCTTTTTAACAGACTCCATGCAGAGGAATTTGTATAATTACAACACATATCTACAGCTTTAGAGTCCTTTCCACACCAAAACCAACATGGTAAGTCATAAATACAGAGGAAAAATAAACACAGGAACATAATAAAAGAGATTTGGTTGGGTTAAGTCATTCTGTCTCAGCTGCCATGTTGTAGCTAACAGAGTTTCCACTAGGGGTGGGCAAAGGGATTATTTTCCTTGTTTGTCAGCTTCCCCCTCACCTTTGCCTCTTACACTCCTGGGGACAGTGAGCGAGTCTGTTCACATAAAGGAAAGGAAAGGGAGAATCAGAAGGGAGGAAGTGTCCCACCACATGTGTAGACATTTATTCCCAGACCATGCATTAACTCTTATCGTGCTGGTCGTGATGGAAACATACAACAAGGCATGAGAGATGCATGGCAGCCTGAAAGAAAGAAAGAAGAAATTAAGTTTATGTCTTCTGCATTGTGTCTATAGGTTGTCAGTTCCATGTTCACAGCTGAATTGTCATCTCCAAGTAATAAAATGTGGTTTATGCATGAGATTCTTCACCATGCCAAGTTTCCACACAGTTCAGCTGAAGCAGAGGGGGGGGCTGTAATTCACTGATTCTCTCCCCAGCCCAGCCACAACTCTCGTCCTCATGAATTATTGACCAGCAGGGAAGAGCTGGAATGTTGTCACAGACACACTTCATCCAAGCACAGCTCTGCTGCCAGGGGCAGGAACCATAGAGAATGAAAGCAGGGCTGGATGAGGAGGGCAGAAGCAGGGAATATGGTACTTGAGGACCTGGGTGCATTTTTGTATAATACTCTGCTTAGTAAGAATAGTGACAGAATTTTATAGGTGTTTATATGCCTCAAAACATATGGGCATTTAGTGAGATTTTCAAAAAGGTGTTTGACTTTTATCAGAGTTAGGAGATGTTAAAAGCTTGAGAAGCACCTCTCTGTACCTTTAGATTCCTAAGTATTCTTAAAAGGTCTGGTCTGAAAATGAGCTAGGGCTTTCCAAATCAGCCTTGGTTTTGAGCAATTTGAATAGCCATAACATTACATTGGTTTTAATGGGCTTAATGGATTCCACTTTTGTGTAACAGCCAGAAAACAGAGACCAGGCGTGGGATTCTGTTTGACTTATTTTAGGCATCTGAAAACAAACTGTGTGAACTTCAACTCTGCCTGGTTTTCCTGTAGCCACTGGAGAGACCAGACACCTCTGAAAGGGATGAGTCAAACCCTGGAGGTGTCTGTCTCTTTCCCTTGACCACAAAGGGAGCATAGACAACAAACTCAGATTAGACACCTAATTCCTAACAGCTGAAGACAGATGAGATTAATTTCTTCTCCTCCAGCGATTTAGCCAAGAGTATACAGAAAACAATGGGAGAGCAAAACACTGAATTCAGGCTCCCAAACCTCTACCCAACATTAACCCCAGAACTGAACTTCCCACTTGTGAGGAGGTGCAGAAAGCACTTGCCAAAAGAATTCTACTTGGTACATGGCAGAAAACAATGAAAGTTGTTCTGGCTAAGAAGTACTGACTTAGGAGCTATAAGGAATGAAGGGGAGATACTTAAGATGCCCACAAGCCAACCAGTTCACCAGAGGAGTGGTGTCACAGTAAAGACACCAGCTGCAGCACCCCAGGGAAGGGCTAATGAAGAAGTGTGGGTCCCCCCAACAGGAATCCCAGTGCCAGCTGATCAGCCATGCTGGCTTCTCCCATTGTTTGTCTATCTTGTATACCAATCAAGGTCAAAAAGCAAAAAGCACACATTGCCCCCCCCCAAAAATAGAATTGTTGATAAGGAAGAATAACCAGTAAGTGTTTTAAACTACTTAAAAGTCCTAGTGAAAGTTGAAGAATCTCTGGGGTTCTGTAACACAGTACAAAGCTAATTCATAGTGAGGTAGATGAAAGAACAGCTCTTACAAAGCAGTGTAGAGAAATATTTGTATTAAAATTTTCAGTTTCATTTGAAGTTTTTGGATTTTGGTGGTTTTTGCTTTTTTTTTCTTCTGCTATCTTATATTTTTAATCATTCTTATCCGGAAACTGTTCTGCCAAATCATAGAATCATAGAATTGCTCAGGATGGAAAAGACCTTGAAGATCAACAGGTTCAGCCTTGAAACTCTGAGTCTGACAGGGAAAAGGGTTTTAAAAAAACTAAAGAGGAGATGTTCTTTTCTTGCAAGATTTCTTATACTACATTTCAGCTTTTAAATAATAAAAAGTACCCAAAAGCATGACTTCTCCTTAAAACCAATTTTTTAAAAAAGCAACTGTTTCAAAAGCTACCGTAGAAAGTTGTTAACCACTTCTAATGGGTATTGAAGGCAAGAGAAGCCTTTCAAATAAAGTCTCCTAACTAAATACTGTCTCCTGCTCTCCGTGTGCTACATAACTTCTTGCCATAACACTCCTCAGACCCCTTCTCCTCCTTCAAGCCTTTTAAATGACATTTGAGAATGCAAAACAAAAAGCTGTTGAGCATCTATGACAGATACAAACTTTGGCCCTAGTGAAGTCACTGGCAAACCCCTTGTCGCTGTCAGTCAGGCCAGGGCAGTGCACAAACTTCTGTTTATTTTAAGTGTTTCTACCCAGATGGACTCCAGACATGTCTTTCAAGATTGGGGTCTGGCAGCAGCTAGATGACTTAACCAATAAACCTATTATGATCTTCTAAACACTTATGGGCATACTGTGATCTCAGAGATTCAGTATGACATGCAACCAGCAATTTCATGCTATTTTAATTTCAGTTTTACTTCTGCTTCCACATGGCTTTGAGCTTCTTAACACTGCTAGTCACTGCATTATCTGAACAACTTCCATTCAAGGCACACAAACAACTGGAAGATATCTTTTTACTTTTTGCTGGGTGGTTTGCTACACAAAAACTTCAGCAGAGGTTGAGTTAGCTACTGTTGATGCACAGAAACAGGCAGTAGCCTAGAGGTCTTGAAAAAAAATTAGACAGAAAGCTGTCAAGAAGACAAAATAGTAGTTTGCCGTCTGATCCCAGCAGGTAAACAAAAAGTTACAGCTGTGTGGGTTTTTTCTGTAAGAAGTCAATAGCTGTCAGGTGTTCCCTTGACCAACCTGAGGAACTGTAATGCAGCCAGGCTTTGGGAGGCCAGCAGTGCAGGAGAAGCATTCAAGACTGTTGCCCAATTAGTGAGTAGAGGCAAAACCTCATCCGTCTCAGCTTCTTGCAGAACTGATCCTGATATTTGCTTTGATGGGGCATTTATACCTTAGGTTAATTTCTCTGCTTATTCTTCCTCAACATTCAACCAACTACTGGCATCCTGGGCAAACCCCGCTCCTTCCCTAAGCATGGTTTCTGCAGCCTTTGTCCACATTTATTTCAGAAGAGAACTTAACTTTGCCACCATGGCAGTAACCTCCAAAGCAGAATTCATTGCAGAACAGGATTTTAAGTTCCATTTCTGTTACCTGCAAGACAATACTCTGACACACATCCCAGCTGTTGGAGGGTGTCTTTGCACTGATTTAACCCCTTTTTCTTATCCTATCTTTTCATAATTAAGAACAGAAGGAACACTGGGGCAATGAGGCAAGTGTGTATAAAGAACGGTGTCCATTTTAATAGCTTTATATCCAGAGCAAATTTGGCTTAATTAAATAACTGCATCATAACTTTCACTTCCCTGCACCAGTCTAGCCACTGACAAGCTGATTGCTTTACATGCAAAATCTTCACACTTCAGTCCACATGCATATTTCAGACAAATGAGTTCTGCTTTCCAACATATTCTGAAGCTTACTGATAGTTTAATAAAACACTTCCTTCTCTCCACACCCTAAGTTTAGTTTTATTTTAAATACTTCAACAGGTAACTAAACTAAATTTAAATTCTTGGTGTTTTTCAGGAGACCTAAAAGCTTTTGAAAGGCATCTCGTGACAAGTGTATCATTTCTAGAGACCAAAACAGTGAGGACCAGCTTTTTCACCACCCCATGGGGCAAGCCAAGGTAAGAAGGAGCCTAATATCTGCACCCCAGCAGTGGATTTTCCCCTACAGCAGCCAAAGCAGTGCCAAGCTGTATGGTCCTTTTTAGTTACACAGGCACTGGACATGAAACAATGGAGGGAGAAGGAGACCTGGTGTCACGTCAAACAAGTTGTACACACAAAGCCATCAACATGGATGGTTCACAGCCTGGGCTGCATTTTAGCAAGTCAGCTAAAGATGAAAGGCTTTCTGTTCACATTGAAAATCCTCTAAACCATCCATTTGCCCTATCATATGTTCACTATCAGAAACTGCTCTTCAAAGCTGAACAAAAACTACTGTGCTGCATAAAATTGACAAAGTTAATCGCATGCAGCATGTTTCCTCCTCCATAAATATTCCCAAACACCATTTGTTTCTGGATTTCACTGTTCTTCTAACTAAAGAACAGCTACATTATTGTTTCATCTGTAGCCCAACTGCTTTCTTTACATTTTTACCACTAAATTGAATCTACTGCCAGTAATCTAATTTACATTTAAAATGCACAATATGCCAACATGACCAGACTTCAATAAAGTTTTTACTAAAATTCATAAATGCCTTGATTCTGGTGTTTATAGAAATTTTAGACTGTTCATTCCCTGAATGTTATGTCGCTAGCATCCTGAAATCATTCCCATATGAAATAAGAAACATTCTTAGATTCATGCTGCGTCAGGAAATACAAAATATATTTTCACTAGCAATCGCTCTCAAAATCAAAGATTTGTC
The DNA here is from genome assembly GCF_003957555.1 of Calypte anna. NCBI lineage: Eukaryota > Metazoa > Chordata > Aves > Apodiformes > Trochilidae > Calypte > Calypte anna. Next base: position 28,476,326 of record NC_044251.1, read on the forward strand.
AGCTCTCAACATGATGATTTGAATGGTGTGTCCAGCCTGCAGTGGGATGGGACATTAGCTCTAGTCACCTGCTCTTGTTACTGATGCAGTGCATCTCTTTCCCTGCATTTCAGATTACAAATATGTCTTAACACCTTTGTTTCATTTATTTTAATTTCCTGCTCACACAATTCCTTGGTTCCAAAATATTGCAGAATTCTTTATGAGCACTTTCATGCACCAGTGAATGTACCTAGAGCCATCTTCCCTGAGGAGCTACCAAGAAGATGCTTTGTATTACATTTCTCCATTGAATACTGATTGCCAAACTTGTAATTTTAGCAAAACAAAATATTATCAAAGATTCGGGTAGAAATGGAAGAAGGTTTCAGGGTGGGGTTTTTTTGTTTGTTTGTTTGTTTTATATGTAAAGGGATTATATAGTAGCTTTTTTCCTTCTTTAAAAGCTGTGTTTTCTGGGGGTATTAGGTAAAAAGAGGTTTTAAAAGAAAAACTTGAAAACAAAAAAATATATTCACTTCCATTAAATTATCTTCTTTTCTTACTTCAAAACAAAAGTGCTGGTATGTATGCTGGTGTGCACATGTCCATACACATGAAACTAGAAAGGGTTGGCATCAACTTTTTTTTTTTTTTTTTTTTTTTTTTTTTAGCAATCAAGTGTATTATCAATTACTTCTGAAGTAATTTACATATTTACATCCTTCAGGTAATCATTGACCAGTGCAGACATGGCTTCAAGTGGTGTCCCTACACAATTCTGCGCTGTGTAAACTGATTCAATAAATAGCTGCTGTTCTAAATATATTTGCTTATTTAAAACAATTTATGTAAAATTTTGGTTTGCAATTAGGGTCAAACATGGATGTCTGCCTCCTTGCCCAAATATCTGAGGGCACATTAGGCCATATTTTACCTTACATCTCATTTTGAAACCTCAGACTTTGTATGCTGCCATTACTCTATTGAGGGGGGAGAAATATCTATCTAGAGTTTGTTGAACTTTATGGAGTCAAAAACTGAACAGAGAGGAACTAAGACACAGGTTCCTTCATGCTTTGGTGTCGGGATTATAGTTGCTGTAGGAAGAAAACAAGGTGTCAGCTCTTTCTTTCAAGGATGAATCAGGTACCTCAGTGTGCTTCCTATCTCACCTCTAAACACAGAGTCAGCTTACAGAAAAACTATCAGTACATTACATTGCTTTGAAATGCCAGTTCAATTATGAATATGCTTTCCTATACTGGAGCCTAGGGCTGAATTCTAAGAAAACGATTCTGCACTTGGATGCATATATCTAAAAGTATGGTTTGGTCTGCATAAAGAAAAAAGTGAGGAGGTCTGGTTTTATGCATAAGAAGCCATTGCTCAAGCTGTGTTCTTCTCTCAGGAAATTTTAATAGGATTTTTGTGTACAACAGGATTGTTGTACTCCAGGGTGCAACTATTTATGTAAATATAATCATGCTATTTATGTAAGAAATTGAAAGGTTTACAATAAGAATCAAGAACAATTTCACCCTGAAAGAGTAATCATTTAATTGAGAACGCAGAATTAAGGTTTAACATTTCCTTTTTTTCTCTTTCCAAGTGGTTTTTGCTAGCATTCTTGCAACACTCAGAGTTACAGAAAGTAAGTATAGATTTTAGCAAAGCCAAAGCTGCTTTGCCAACAGAAAGCACTGCCCTGCACCTGCTGAGAAAATCTTCCTTCTCACTGCCTGATCTTTGCAAAAGCCCTTGTTGGGACATGGAAGCTCTTAGTATTCCTGCCTGATCATCAAGAACCAAAGCCCTTCTGAAAACCAAAGCACTCTGTATACTGCTGGAGGATCACCTCCAGACAATTAAATCCTGTGTAGAGCTTCCCTGGAGACAGTGGGCTGGGGGGTTCTGGGCAATTATTTAAATTTCAAGATTCCTATTCATCTAGTTCCTATTCATCTAGTCTTTGAAACAACATGGTAAACCTGATCCATTTGGATCCTGAATCACAATGTGAACATGACAGAGTGTGGTCCAGTGACTCAGAATTCTTACTCTCTCTATTCACTGACCAGGGTCCAAGCTGCCCTGGTCTGGGCTTTGTCCTCCCTGCAAGGATGTCAACAGTGTTGTCTCAGTATCTTGAAATGGTACCCTGAGTGGCACAGTGACAATGTGGCTCACATTGTCTGCAGAATGGAGAACTTCTGGTGCCTGGGGAGAAAAGTGAGGAAAAAGAACTTGAGAGAGTTAACCATAAAAAATATTCCTTCCTGACCATCTGCACGCTTCAGTCTTGGTATAAGTTTTCCAAACAAGGTATGGAGGAAAAAAAAAAGGTTTTAACTTAAAAGTTTTAAGAGTAAATGTGATGACCCCACAAAGGGACAGAAACCAGGCAATTCCTAGAAATAAAGAATTAAATTCACAGCAGGGTTCTCTGGGATGTCCAGTTACTAAGGGAGTTCTTGAGAGGGTAGTAAATACTTAATGCATTTATACATTGCTGAATCAGCTTTTCAGGACTTTCATTATTTACTTGGGCGACCAGGAAATATTTTTTTCCTGCTCTTCCATTGGACAATTTTTTCTGGGTTGTTGTTTTTTTCTCTAACTTTGAAGTATTGAGTATAGTGATTGCTAGGGACAACATATAGGCAAAGAGGACTAGTGCTCATAGGACCATTATACCAAAAGGCCAGGATCAATACTTCAGGATTAACACAAAATTTACTTTGCCCAACATTCCTCTGGAGCAGGGACCACTTCCAGGGAGCATCCAGGAAATTCAGTTCTGTTTTGTTCCTTCTACACAATAGGTCTCAGATTTATGACAGGGTACAAAAATCTTGTTTCTTTGCAGTTCACATTGATTGTAAGCTCTGTAGATCAGAAAGGTGGCTGCAGCTGGGGGCTTTTACTCAACAATCCAAGGGGTGCTCTTTACATCTCTAAAGACACTGGGTTAACATGCTTAATAGAAAAAGCTCTCTTTTTCACGGGATCTAGACTACCACATAGGCATGAGTTGTAGAAGCAACTGCCGAAGATTACTCCAGACACAATAAACTACTGGATAGCATGTGACAAAAATTTACAATAAGATTGTTTTGAAAATTTTTGTTCAAGCTGTAGACTCTAACATAGACATTTCCTAAAAGAACATACAAAAGTAGTCTAAATTTCTTGATAAATTAACCTAAATGACAAGTTTCAGTAATCATCTTAAAAAGTCAGACATCTAAGAGCAATGTGTGTAGCTCCCATTTATAAGCCTGGGAAATGGTAACTCTTAAGAGACTTGGGGATCTTTGTGGATACTCAGACTGGCGTATGTGAGACATCAGACTGACCACCACTGTCACTAAAGGGCTAGTCCTTTTCTGGAGTGGGTACTAAAGTTGTAAAATCCTATTCATGGGCACTCAGCCAGCTACAAAGCTGTCCCACCCACTTCTCATCAAGTACCCATGCAGGCCACACACATATGATGACCAACTTTGTCAGTTTTGGAGAGAAAATATGATTCAAAGGATCTAAGATGAACCCTGACATTCAAATCTTCAAATGAGAACTGTTTGCTTTCTGGAGGGATGTAAATTCTAAAAGGGTACTTGGACCATCACTGTGCTGTGGGAAGCCCTCTGACACTGGAAACTGGAAACCAAGATTAGAAGGTTAGATTTGTTTGTTTTTCCTAAAATATGTGCTCTAGCTCAACTACCAATGTTACTGGTCTTGAAGAGGCAGTCAAGCAGTCAGACTGCATTATCACAGTGGTTTATTTTGGCGATGGAAATCTCTGAAAACAAGCAAAGCACAAACTCTGGAGGCTTATTTAAAAACAAACAAAAAACCCCAAAAAGACACAACCATTTCAATACACACATCCAAGAGTTAATTTGATTTCTTGTGTAGTACACCTCTTTGCCCTGCTGTCAGTGTATCCTAGGGCAGGGGTAAAGAGGCTGGTATACCCAGCACCCTGCTAGAGCCCAGCACACATCCCCACCTTGACAGAAGGGCTTCCAGCATCAAAGCCTCAGAGTGAGACCATTAACTTGAGCCGAGGATTTTATATTGTAGTGAATTATGTGACTACTGGTGAACCTAAAGGCTGGAAAATTCACCATGAGAGTCTGAACAAGTTTTAGATTTATTATCTGTGCCCTGAAAATCTAGATCCCAAAGTGGTAAAGAAGCCTTCCATGGTGGTTTGTTAGTGAGCCTAACACACAACTAAGCACTACTGGCTCTATCCAGCAGAGGGAAGCAGCAAAAAGAGAGCTATCTTTGTTGGTTTATCATTTAAACAATCTCTAAATAGAATAACTAGTTATTGACTGAAGAAATATATTCAGAAAAGGCAGCCATAGGCAAACCCCTGACAGGCAGATTTTTTTCATTTTTACTTGTTGACTAAAACCATATAAAAGTGGGACATTCTATTACACAGAGATGTTTCCTCTGAACCTCTCAAACACTTTAATGTAACTTCACATCCCTGCAAGCAGCAAATAATCACTGCAGATGATGCTAAACCTACGCTTTTACCTGCCCCTGTAAAACTGAAGAAAAAAGTAACAGTACTACTATTGTGATTCATACATAATTGAGTGTGCCAACTAATAATCTTTAATATCCACTGCTGACAGGATGGAATTAACTGCATTTTTCCCTGTACAACTTTCATTTTTTCCCTGTGGTGTAAGCCAGTATCTAATCCCATCCTTATATCATTTTGGCTATATTAACTCAATTGAGGAGAAAGTACTTAGCCTAGAGCAGGTTAGGGTGAGACCTTGAAATAACAATGTTTACACAAGCTAAAGATGTCTTTTGTTGAAGCTCTCCACTGATGCTTGCCAACAAAAGCTTTTCATGCGCAAAAGAGTCAATACCGAATTATAGTTAAGCTGTGTAATAATTATCCTCATTAGCTGTAACCAGAGCATGGATAGGATGAATTCTGTTATAAACTCTGCTAATACTCAGGAAGCATATTCTGTATGTAATTTAATAATCTTGGAAATAAACACACAATTCTTTCTGTGTTCTAGTACAGAGTCTAGTAAAGCAGAGGCAAATCACTCCACAGTGAAAAGATTGATTTGTTCATTATTTGTTTTTGACTTAATCTGGTGGGAGAGCTTTTGAAGACAGTATTTAGGTGAGTCCAGCAGGGCTTCCTGAGAGCAAGAGAGATGAGATATGCTGACCACCCCACCCTGAGGGAGATGAGCATGGGTAGGAACTGAGCAGGGAGTACAGACCTGGGTGAGCTTTGTGCCTGTCTGCTGAAGCTGGTGGGAGGGGAGCAAAGTCCCTGTGGAAAGGTGCTGTGAGTCCTCTGAAGTTTCCAGTCTTTATCTCAAGATCACATTTCCCAGTTCTCCCTGACACACCCCTCCCAATATTTGGAGAACTTTTGGCTGTCTTTAGCAGCTGAAGTGTTTTTTGCACAAGAAGATAACATTCAGGTCCTGGCTAGAGGCTGCCAACCTGCTCCTCAGACATTTTCTGCCTGTGACTTCAGATGCTGATGATTTGACAACATGGGAATGCTGTTGGCAACACTGATGTAAAGAGCTCCCCTTTACATACCAATCCCAAACTACAGATGTCCCAGTCACTTCCCTTGCTCTCCATCTGTTCTGCCATTGACTGTCTGCATGTTTGTCAGCTGAGATTGTAGGCAGGTCACCTGAAAAATACAATCTCAAAACATATTTAAAGAGCAGCTGGAAAAAAAAAAAGAAAAAAAGCCTTTTCCTTGAAGTGATCTACAGGATTTCCTCACAACAAGCTGAGCAGAAACAGACAGGCCAGAAGTATGGTGATTCTTTGTGTTGCTTTCAGCACCCTCCTATTGGCAAGCAGTGGCAGCCATGGACATCTCACTGCATTGCACACCCTATGACACTCCCCTGATTCCACAATCTACATCTCTGACTCCCCTGTTCCTTCTGTAACAGGATTAACATTACTTCCCTATCAAAGAATTAACGAACTGTGTACGAAAGCATGAAAACATCATGTTTTCCTCTTCAACACTTAAACCTGATGCCACTCTGTGAGCAAAACTTTCCAGAAAATTAGCTTTTGAAGTCTGAGAAACTATGAGACAGAAGGACATTTCAGTTCTGCTCTGATCAGCCCTCGGGAGAATCTAGCAGAACAAGAGGAAAGCATGGCAAACCATGACAGCTTCCAGTGATACTCTGCCTTGCCTTGAAACATCAACTTTCCAAGTGCTGAACACAGCAATAGGCACGTCAGCAAGAGGTCCATGGTGCAGGATGCTGGGTTGCAAGTATATACATGCACAAGTATTTTTAAACAAGGGGCTAAACAAAACCAGCAGCCATGCACCACACCACTAGCAGCATTCATTTCACTGATGGCACAGCCCGTGGGTGAAAACCTGCTGTTTTCTATAAGTCAGCCTACTCCATTTGAGGCAGTGGCCAAAATCCCATAATTACAATGAGATGAAAATCTGCTCCTTTCTAGTGGTGTAACTCTGACGTAACAATCAGAGCTGGTGGTAGCAAACTAATGCAGCAATAATGCAATTCTAAGTCTACCAAAGTAAGGAAAACAGACACCATGTAGAAAAAAAAATCAGTTAATGGACTTTTTCCCCAATGATTATTTATTTACTTTTGACAAACTGCAGAGTTATTTGAAGAAGGTTGATTTTTCAAGTATTGGCAGGCGTCACGGTGATAAAGCTATCATAATTTCTCAGAATATCATGAAAAAAGCCTGTGGTCCATGGAAAAGTCATATTCAGAACAACTGGTGTAAGAATGCGTTTATGTAGTCTGAACATTTTTAAGCAGTGAGTCCTTGGCACTAAATTAAATATCCCATATTTTAAGTTTTCATTGCAGAGATATTTTGTAGTTAAATACAAAGTTATCAACATTTGAGGAATGATATAAATAAGATCTAACCTCCATGCTATTAAATTAAGCTGCTGCCAGCATTATTATTGGCAGTAAAATTACTTTGATTGCTATCAGCTATAATCAAATATAGGAAAAGCCTGGAATGTTGATATCTTCCACAGTAGTACATTTTTAAACAGTCATTAAAAAAGAAAGCTCTGACATGACATAACCATTTAAAATTCTGCTCCACAGTAGCAGACAAATATCATAATGAATTCTTGGGCTGCTGCAGCCTATGTGTTTAAACTCAAGTTATTATTTTATTTCCATTTGTCTGTTTCAACAGTTTAATGTTGTAAGTAAACCTCATCTAAGTACAATGAATTATTACAAGATTGTGGAGTGCAGATGCCTAACAGCAGTTCTGGAGAAATCTCTCCCAGCATTAGCCATTAATGTCCATGCTGAAATGCAGAGGGCAATTCTACAGCACCCGGATCACCCTGGTCTGTACAAGTCCTACCCAGGATGGGGTGAATCTCTTCTTTTAACCCATGGGTGGATTAATTCTCCCAATAAGGAGTCACTCCAGTGTTCCAGCACCAAAAACCAGGAGCAGCTCAGCATGGAGCAAGGCACTACGTGGCCTTCAGGGGAGACACGGAATTTGAGGAGTCCTCTAGAGTGGCTTCTCAGGCAGTCTGCAGCCAGGCTACATGCAAATGCTGCACACAGATCTTGGACTGAGCTGGGGGTTTGTTCTACTTGTGGCTTTCATAGAAACCAAAAGAACATGGGCTGAGGCTGTAAACACAGCTGGATACCAGGGGTTTGCTCTCCTCCAGCGGAAGAAGTACAGGGCTTGGGCTAGTTCACCCCTAACCCGAAGGACACCCACCTCCCCTCTCCCAGGGACATCTCCCCCAGGGATCTCTAAAAGCAGAGGGCCGGAGCCAGGGCTGGGTGAGGGTGGCAGCCACTGAGGTCGTTCAGCTGGGTGCCTTCCCTGATCTGCCAAGCTACACCACTGGAGCAGGAAGGGAAAAAAAAATTTATAAACAAAAACCTACATAATTTCTTTGCAGTAATTTTCTGCCCAGAGTAGAATACCTGTGTTGCTTTAGTCACCTGCTGTTCTGAGAGAAGCTGCTGGAAGAGCAGGAGGGTAGACATCCCAGGAGTGTGGACTTATCCAGCTATTTCCCCCCAACCACATATTCTAGAAAAAAAAGAAAAGGCTGCATCCAGATTCCTGGATTCCTGTCTCAGGAGAGGGTCAGAAGCAGAAGCTAAAATTCTCCAAGGGTCACATTCTGTTGTTGAATTTCAGAAAATGGTGGAATTACTGCTGATTACACTTGTATTATACCACAGAAGGGTTTTTGCCTGCATAATGTTTACTCCAGAACTGCTGCACTGACAGAAGTGTTGCATGAGATAGAGGCACTAAGTGCCTTTGAAAAGCTCAAAACGTAAACTGAAATAGATCATTCCTCCAAATAATTTAATGCTCTGCCTGTGACTGAGCAACAAACAGTAATTCAGGAAAAAACAAAGCTCTCCTTCACAAGAAATCCTTGTGCCATACAGTCTCGTCTCCAGAGCTAAAATTACCTTCCTACCTGATGTTCAATGTGTGCCACAAACATTCCATCAGATTGTGGAAATTCAATATACTATGAGACAACACAAATGCCAGAGGAGCCAAATTCAGCCCCAGAATAATTCTATGGTAGCTGTTAGAAAATAGCCTATAGTATAATCAAGAGTCTTTAAAGAACAAATGTTATTGTATAAAAGCAGTAGGGGAAGTGCCAGATAAACTGTGTTTCTTCCAAATGGATTTTGCCAGTTGAAGCCTTTCTTCAAAATTCTGAAAGGTTGAACTATAAAGCTGCATTTTGTGAAGGTGGCAGGTCTTGGCCAAGAGGTGCAGTGGAAGCAGCTGGACCTTCCTTGACACCACTGCTGGTGCTGGGAGCTGGGGTGCCAGTTCCTCCACTCCCACCCACCCATGCCCCAGTATCCTGGGCATCTCCGCAGCCAGCCCACGTGTAGGAGAGCTCAGTGAGAGCTGGCTTCTTGGCTTCTGAGTTTGTACTGCATCCAGGCACAAATTTCTGCCCATGCCCACCCCAGCTGGGCCCAGCTGATCACTGTGTAAACCCAGCACCCAAGCATCCGCTCCCACAGCTCTAAAAGGGCAGAAATTGGGAAGAGGTAAATAGCAGCATGACTTTGGCACTAATTCGTGTGAAAATATTTTCTTTATATTTTGAAAAGGCAGTTAATATCTAATCTTGTTCCATGGAAGACAAAATACACTGCTTTCAGTTATGTCACAGGATGCTATGTAGGAAAGCACAGACATTAACAAAGAGCCACAGCAAAGCATCGAGTGCATCTGAATTCTTTGTCTGCAGTCCAGGCTTTTCCTGCCTCACAGTGACAGGATCAGGGAAGAATTTTCTGTGACTAATTAGGTTTTAACTTGCCAGGGAGAACATGGACATTGGCAGTCTATTGTATAATAGTGAAGCGAAGTTTGAACTAGATTGAACTTAATTTCCTTTTCACTGAAAGGAAAGAAAGATTAATGAAATATCCCCAAATCCATCCTGCTAGCTTTTATTAAATCAGCAAATGAAATTTAACCTCCAATTCTGTTATAAAATCTTTTCCTGTAGATTAGGTTTCTGCAAACGTAAATGAAATAGACATACTCCTCTCTGCAGCATTTTAGATATGAAAATTACATTACTTCAATCAACATTAATGTTACATTAGGCAAATACCATATTAAGAAACAATTATTTTGTGTGCTTCTTTTCACAATATTAGCTACATTTTATTAAAAGCCAGAACTTTGCTAGTAATTTCTGAAAACCATTTGCTGATATTTCAGCATGCCCTTGCTCTTTTTGCCAATAGTAAAGAATTAAATCTCCAGGAATATAGAGTTTTCTTTTATTAATTACTTCTCATCTGAGTGACACGAAGTCACAGTCCTCTCTTATCGTCTCTACTGCTTTTCAGTTATAGTTATTGCATGAGTGTGCGGGCTTAGGCCTCTTCTCCTGAGCATGTCACTGAAGTCAACAGATTTATGTCAGGAAAATCCAGCCTTCCCAGCCTCAGCAGATTAGGACAGGTACCCCTGCTGGGCTAAGCCTATTCTCTCATGTTCTTTGTGGAGAATCAGTGAGTCAAGCTTGGTTTCTAACTTGCTTCTAGTAAAAATCTCGATGTATCAGTGGAGGTGAGATCTGCCTGGAGTATCCATACTGCACGGTGAAGTCTGCACCTTAGAATGTATTTATCTGCAAAAGTTAGAACAAAGGATTGGGGCATGGGGGGCTGTGCTACTTCTCATCTAGTGAGTAAAGCAGAACTGTAAAAATGAGTACATCTTGCATGGGCAGTGCTCCAGACCTGCTGCCTACAAACGAAGCACTCATCCTGCTGGGAGGATGGCTCTGAGGGCTCTGATGTGATGCTGTGACAAACAGAGCAGAGCAGCACCTTGCTTCCAAGGATGGGGTTCTGCCAGTCCTCCCAGGTGAGCAATCCCACCACATCAAGTTGGCCTGCTGACACTGAGCCTTTGGAAAGTGCAGAGCACTGCAGGGGGAAAAATGTCATTGCCATTAAAGTTAAAGCATTAACACTGTTTACGTCAAACCTCTAATGCTCGGTTCTATATAAGACAATATGAAACTGTATAAAATATTTGCAATGATTGCCAAGAAAGAAGAGGCTGCCAATACTCCAGAGCACATCCTCTGGAACTGATTACTCCTAATCCTTTAGAAAATGTATAAATAAAATGATGCCAAGACTGATGGACAAGCCAGGGCACCTACTCATGTTTCTAATCTATTGCTTTTCCTCCACCCCCTTCCCTTCTCTGCACAAAATACCCTCCTTTTTTAGTAACTTAAGTTGACAATCATCAAAAGAAATCAAACTGTATATAAATGAACATTCTGAAGCATGTCACAGTATGTCAGAAACTATTGAAATCTACTAGAAGTCTCTAAAACAAGTATTTAAATCTTTTAGTAATGCTTTGGTAGAGTGATTATTTAACTTACTAGCAAGAATGCATTTAGCAGGAACACCAGAGGCGTTTACTCTTAGTATTAGCTACTCAATCACATAGGCTAATCCCAGAGGCCTAATCTGGTGTTAGTGGGAACACTGCAATTATCTACATTCATTAGAAATTAGAAAGAGGGAAGATGGAGGAGAAAACATCAATGGGTGGATAATTAGTTTCACATACTCCCATTGTTTGCATGGGACCAAATCCATATTGCCATTGAAGTCAAAGGAGCTTTTAGTAGCCCATCCTGCATTTTCTTGCTGTCCAGACCACCAGCTATGATCATCAGGGCTGCTTGTCTTAGCCAAGGAGACACAAGCTTGTTCTGGCCTTAAATATATTAGAATGGTCTCTCTTTCTTGTAAGTGTCTAGTAAGCTAGAATAAGTGGATTTCAATAGGATACTTGTTGGTAGCTGCAGCTGGTGCCTGCTTTAGTTTCTTTATTCTGCTTAACATAATACTCCTTTAAAACAGATGGATTTAGCAAAGCCTGCTAATATACTAAATAGAAGTAGGGTCTTCTTAAAGCAGCTGGACACATATTGGGTAAACATATAATGGAAGATGGTTTCTCTCTTTCTCCATTCCCTAATAAACATGTAATGATTTATCATATGGCTGGAGAACTGACATTCCTCTCAATGTGTTATGCCTCACTTGGGTCATTTATGTTTAATCCCAAACAGAAAAAGAGATTCCCAGCCTTATTTCTCTTGAAGCCTTATTTCTGCAAGCTCAATATAAGTACAGCTGTCCTTAAGCTGAAGAATTCAGACATATTTCATGTCTCCAAATTTTCACTGTAGCTTTTTGTAGCAACAGATCCATGTTCACTCTCAGCCAATGCAGTAATAAGATATTCTGTGGTATCCTGTACCCTCATAGTGCTCTTTTTCTAATGCTACAAATTGTTGAAACCTGTGTTACTGAAGGTGTTTGGACTTGTCCAGTCATTCCAATTGACCAGGAAACCTGACAAGATCCATGAACAAATAGCTATCCTAAGCTCAGGGTCAGAGATTGCTATTCAGAGATGTTGTCTTCATTATTAACACACCATAAACATAAAGTGTTTTCTAGAATGAAAAGCATGGTAAATGTTTATAATTCTCTGTCCTTCAAGAATATGCATTGAAATAAATCTTACTCCTAGGTCAGCTCACAGACTGTATATATCAGCAGCAAAATTTCATGAAACCAGATTGAGAATAATGGTTCAATAAGTCTGGGTGTAAAATGTGTACTCCTACACATGAGATTCACACTGATCTTTGTAAGGCCTCTGCTACACAAGGCAAAGAAGTACTGGGATGAGAGGAGGTTAGGACCAAGAAGAATATGATGGATCTGTACAGCATCATGTTCCAGGAAGAGTTTGATTCCTGCTGCATTGGACTGCAGAAAGACCTGGAAGTGTCCTTGAAGACATTAAGGGAATTTTGAGAGTTTGGTTTCTGGATCCATCCACAAATGGGCTCTCAGCTGTAGCAATGATCAGTTACTTCAGTTTTGCTATAAGTGAAAGAAGAGAGAGATGGAGGAAATAAAAGGTTGCAGACTGTTGCCATGCTACGCAGATGCTAGAGGACCATTTCCTCATGAACACTCATGTACTGCAAAGCCCAGACCGTGGCCATTCCTACATGAAATCTTGGCAGGCATGTCATATGTCAGTGCTTAGTGACAAAAAAAAGTAAAGTGGAAAGAACCAGAATAAATTCCAGACTTGAGTTCATTTTTTAAAAAACGCGTCTAGGATCATTAATTAATTTGGTTTGGAAGAAGCTTCATGATGTAATCTAATCCAGCCTCCTAGTCAAATCCCTATTACCCTGACAGGTGTACCCCCTTTTACACAGAAACTCCTTGAAATGGGGAAGCAAATGGTTAAAAGTAGAGCATTACTCAAGGATTGCCTTGTGCTGGAGTGATGTTTCTACAGTTATACAGGTGATAAAAGACCACTCTGAGATGATGAGGAGGTGCAGAAGTGCTATAGTTGATGACTGATACAAGAATTTATTAGGGTGAATGATTTCACAGAATTACAGAAAGCTAGGGGTTGGAAGGAACCTCAAAAGTTCATTGAGTCCAACCCCTCTAGCAGAGCAGGGTCACCTGCAGGAGGTCATTTGGGAATACATCCAGGTGGGTTTTAAATGTCTCCAGAGAAAGAAATTCCACAACCGGCCTGGGCAGCCTGTTCCAGTGCTCTGTCACCCTTACAGTAAAATAATTTTTCCTCATGTTTATATGGAACCTCCTATGCTAAAGTTTATATATTACTTCCTCTTCCTATCTGGGCATAATTGAGAAGAGCCTGGCACCATACTCCTGGCTCTCTACCTTTTTATTTATAATATAGTAATAGAGATTTATAATAGAGTAATGAATTTGTGATGAAAAATCTGATAGCACTTTGAAAACTCTTTACTGGGAAGTTACTGGAAACAGATTCACAAAGCAGGAAAACAGATTCACCCCATGCAGCCCAAAACCAGATATCATTTGCATGGCAGAATGGCGAACAGACCTTGAAGATGCTGCCTGGAAAAGATGTGAAGAGATCACTGAGAGCTTCCTTCCAAGATGTGTGTTGTTGCTTCCCTGCTTTCTGGGTGGTGGTGGTAGTAGTGGTTCTGCTTTCTCATGCATCAACTCAGCCTCAGACACAAACTCATTATTATTTAAAATACAGCATGCCAACTCAGAATCTAAAACCCTATAATCTTAAAATCCAGAATATGGAAAATGCAAATAGGTGGTATGGTGTCAGAAGCTGTTTTCATCTACATCTGCCAGCAGTTGATCCCCAGAAGAAAAAAATAAAATATTTTATGTGCCATCCTTATACCAATACATTTTCCAAAGAGTCATTATCTGTCCCAAGAAAGGCACTGATTTTTTAATCTAGAAATGAAACCTCTCAAAACACAACCTCAGCAATGCGAGAAAATGAATTTAAAGAATTTTACTGAAAAAATTTCATTCTTTCTTGGGACATGAAAAAAACCTAGTGATGCTCAACTGGTGATTAGTGCTTAGTCATTATTTAAGACAGGAGTTTCAGGTTAGATCTTAGTTCCTTCTGCAGCTCATGGTCCATCCTTAGGAAAAGGCAACACAGGAGGGAGTGGCCACACTGCATTTCCTAAAATCATGCATCTGAGCAGCACATGGGGTTCCACCACTGGGAGAACTTTGGAGGCCCAGCTAAAAGTCTTTCTGGAGAGAGGTTCTGGGAGCAGTGCAGGGCATCCTGCTGCACAGGACACGTGGGCACATGGCACAGAGGGGACAGCAACCTGTAGTGGGATGGAGAGGAGCCTGTGGGGCTGGGGCCTGGCAGCCCAGGGAAAAGAAAGGTATTTTGGAGGATGACTGGGGAGAAGAATTTGCTGTCATCAGACAGCAAAGACTTTGAGAGTTAAGGACCTCTCTTTATGATGAACCTCTGTCTCTGGTTCACAAACAGGCCTTAAACAGTAAAACTGTGGGACAGCTCTTGTTTTGAGAGGCTTTAAAATGCAGCTGCTTGACGTGTCCATCCAAATTCTGTTGCAAGCATACAAAGTAATAAACTTCAAGCAATGTTCTTCCACCAGTGCCCTGGGCCCAAGTAATAAAGACACTGCTGTGAGAACCAATTAAATGTACACTGTAAAATAACAAATATTTGAGTCTCCAGAATTATAGTGTTATAAGTGCTAAAGGACAGTTTTAAAGGACACAGCCCAAGATTACAAATAGTATTGCTACAGCTATGACCACATCTGATAACCAATCTCAGTTACTGTTTAAAAATCTCTCATAGGTTTTTAATTAAACTTCAGAGGATTGAAGTGATGGTTTTTGCTTTTGCACAGTGTATGTTTGCCATGAGATTAGTTCTGGTTGATTGATGTGCATACACTCAAGACAGCTCAGAATATCCTGCTTACAAGGCATGCAAAGTCTGCTTTTACTGTAGCATACCTCAGACACAACTAATTGTCATGAATTTATTTTCAAGGAAGGACTACTTATTATGACTATCTTTACATTATTTTGGTAGGTGGACATTGCCCTCCATTTTTGGGAATTAAGTAAGGTGCATATTAGCCAATTTACCTAACAAATTTGGGCTTTTGTAGTCACGCTGTTTCCATGTATATCTCTGTATATCTGCCTGTCTGCATGTTCCTGTCTTGGAACTTTTGATCTTCTTAGATAAGTTCAGCTGAACTTGACAGAGGTGGAAGATCTCTGAGGTACTGCTTTCCTGTGTTTCCTGCATGCAGACAATATTCAGGAGAAGACAAGCTAATATTTTCCTCACTGTGAGAAAAGCTGCCTTATAAGACACCAGAAAACCTACATAAGAATGGTAATTTAAAAACCCTCAGTCACAAGAAATGTTTAATCAGACCATAGGGTATTTGAGGCTGGCAAGGATGCCAGAAGGACTCTTCTCCAACACCCTGGGCAAAGCACTGAGGGCAGTAGAGAGCGCTCAGGGCTTTGTATAAGAAGCCTGGAGAGCTTCCAAAGAGAGAGGCTGCACAACTTCAGATAACCTATCCCACCATTTTCTACCCTCAGAAAGTGTTTCCCTGTTACCAGCCCGAAGGCCTCAGGTTTCAGTGGATTCTTCTTGTCTCTTGTCCTCCCACCCTGATATGCTGAGCAGAGTCTGTCTCCATCTTCTCCATGACCTATCTTTAGGTACCAGGGGGCTGCTGTGTGCTTCCCACAAGGCTGTCTCTCCTCCTGGTTGAACAAACCCTGGTCTTACAGCCTCTCCTCAGTGGGTCTGTGCTCACCTTGCTGCCTTTTACCCCTGCAGGGCCTTTGCCTCAGAGCTGCCCTGCCAGGCCCGGATCCCCACTGGGGTTTGCCTACCCAGGGAAAATGCTTTGCCTTTGCCCTTAAATGAAATGCCAGGAACTTTATGGGATACAGTCCGCTGGCCACCCTGCTGCTGGCATCAGAGCCTGGCCATGTGGGATAATCCAGCTGTGCTAAGCTGCAGTGGAGCCCAGTGGCTTTCCAGCACACCAAGGCTGATGCAGGACATCTGCTGTCAATGGGTTAGCTGGGCTGGCTCTCAGCTCTGTGGTCAGAGTCACTTCATGGGTCTATTATAATGTCTCTGTTTATTTTAAAACTATTTTGAAGGCAAAATCTTGCCCTCAGCACTTGGCAGAGGCTGGGAAATGGCACATGCTCATCTCTTGCCATTCTCCCTGAGCAGGGCTGGGCACTAAAGTGCTTATCACCAGGAGTACCATACATTTCCCAGAGATGCAGACTTGGGGAGACAAGAGATGACAGAATCAGGTTCTGTATTCAGAGCAAACTTGAGGAAACAGTGTTTCATTCAACCTGCATGAAAGTTACTGCCAAAAGTTAATTCAAGTTCATTTCAGACTCCAACTGGGTAAGAGAAAAACGTTCACAGCTACCTCATGAAGTAGACTCTTCCTTACAAAATCCCTAAATAAAACGTCACTGGAAGAACAGATTGTATTCGGGGGAATATTTTTGCCATTTTTGTATTCATGTACTCCTTCCTAGAGACCTACAGTTGACTACCACCAAAGATGGGATAGCCAGCAGAATAGGTATCTGACACTGGTCTGATAGAGTATGTCTGTTCCTGTGCTGGTTCATGCCATCAGGCCACCTCCCTGGATGCTCCCTACCATGGAAGTCCACATCCATGTGCTCCCAGGCCACCCACTTTGCTGCCTGACTCCTAGGAAAGGTGATGACACAGGCAGACTCCTAGGCCTTGTCCTTGGCCCAGACACGCAACACAGCACAAGATCACAGTCTCAGACACTTAACTGTGATGAAATCTTCATTCCCATTCAGGTAGTAAAAATCCCAGAAATTGCCCAGTTTCAAATGGGATCAGAAGCCTGGCTGTTCAATGGGCTATTTCTCACTCAATTGATGCTTTCCTTAAATACAGTTAGTAACAATTTACTGAAAAACTAGGCTATTTGACATTATTTTGAAGTTCAGTCTGTCTCCAAAGCCCTTACCTTCTATTCACATGTTGTAAGCCTTTTGAGTCTGGTATTAATAATAAATATTATTGCCATGCATCCTTATTTTTTGCTTAATTTGATTACAGAAAATGTAATACCCTTATGAAAACAATATATGAGTTTTCAAACCTAATTAACATGATACTAGAGCACAGGTCACTAAAACAGTTGTTTTATCTGGAAGCCTTCCATGCAAACAGATAAAAACTAAACTACTTTTAATTCAGCAGCTCCAGTTGAAAGCTAAATCAAAGATGACTAGTTCTTGCCTAGGGGTGCAGCCTTCCTGGTAATAAATACTTTCCTCCTGTCATGATTTAAAAAAAAGAGAAAGAGGTATGAGAACCCTATCAGAAATTTTAAACTATGTCCAAGTCAGCCATGATGAAGGTTTAGCTGCTAGACAAACCCTCTATCACCAAGGAGAAAAGCAACCAGATGTATCATA
The DNA here is from genome assembly GCF_003957555.1 of Calypte anna. NCBI lineage: Eukaryota > Metazoa > Chordata > Aves > Apodiformes > Trochilidae > Calypte > Calypte anna. The sequence continues at coordinate 28,493,797 of NC_044251.1, forward strand.
TTGCTTTATTAGCCTAATAGCAAGCTTTACATTTAAGGCAAACTCATCCATTTACATCCATTTACATTTAAGGCAAACTCATCCATTTCTCCCCTTTCCCAGCCTGTTATACCTGCTATGCCCTTCCTTAACACCCCCAGTCTGATGCCACCATTATTTTAAAGGATATAATGGGAGTCAGCAGAAGTCTAGCAAGACAAAATCTGAGCCCTCTGCTTTTACTCTCATTTAAAATTTTCTTGAATATATTCCTTCAAGTGTTGCACCGAAGAAAAAACCCAAGCAAACAAACAACAAACAAAAAACCAAACAAAAAACCAGAAAACATAAAAACAAACAAGAAAGCTTGACAATGGCAGCAGAGCCTTTTGTAATTCAGGCCTGGAGACCTGCATTCAGAAAGTGGTTTATTGCTCCCGGTACAGAGAGACAATTCTCTCATTTCTTGGAAAAGGGAAAAAAAAATTACTCTGGTGTCCAGAATGTCACATGTTTTCTTACCCACAGGCATTTATCTGTCCATCAGCCAAGGCGAAACAACTGCCCACTGACAAACAGACAACTGTTTGACAGATCCAGGGCTGCTTCATCAGAGGACTAAAACAGACCAGTATTTTCCCTATGGCAGCTGAAGCAGCTCCTGCCTACCACAACCTTGGGTGGTGTTCCTGCTTGGTGTCCCTGCAGCTCCACAGCCAACGTGTCCTCCTCATGTCTGCAAGCATGGCCATGGTCCCTGTCATGAAGGGACCGGGACCACCTTGGATAACCCTTACTCTCAGAAGGGATTCCCTTGGGTTTCTCATGGGATGTATCAGAACAGAAGAGTGAGCTCAGGGGCAGAGAAAATATGTGAAGGAAATACTCAAAGATCTTCATTCCTTGAGTGCAATTTGGCAACCCAACCAGGTGACCACAGAAAGCCAGTCCAGCTGCTTGGCTGCCTTGGAGCTTGAAGAAATGTCCATTTTAACCACAACTTTTGGGAAATGAAAGCTACCTAATAACCCCAGATGCACATCAGCCAAGGCTAAGATTAATTTTTAGCACCTGGAAAAGACAAATCCACTTGGAGTAAACAAATATGTACCTCCAGCAGGCGGGTTGAGAGAACACTGTCAGCAGAAAGGTGAGGGCATGACAGCCAGTGGCTAGTCTCAGTCAAAACCAGGGATGGAACAGTATGAGCCAGGCTTCCCATGACTCAATGGCTACAAAGGCCCCTTATGAAGCAGTAGACCTTCCCAAGCTGAAGGCTTAGATTCTTCTCTTCCTACATTAGAACAACCCAGCTACCAACAATATGGTGCTTTGGGCTGAGCCCTGGAGAAATAGCAAACCTAGCTTCTGGCCTCTGCCTGAGCATTTATTCATTTGAAAACACCATTGCAAAAGTTATATGAGCAAGGCAGGAGGAGATGCAGAGCTCCAGAAATGTTGGTGGTTTCCCAGTCACTGGTACTGGCTGTTCTCCTGCTTGTAATGCTCACTTGGCCTGGGACTGGCATGGATGTCTGCACTTGGGACCACTTTGCCAGTGGGTGGGCAGGCTGCCCCATCCCATATCAGCCTCACCTGCAGCTCACTTCCTCCACAAAATGTCCACATGGCAGTTACTTCTGCAATGGAGCCATAAATGATGTGAATGTGCAACTCCACCCTCTTTTCTAGGAGCATCAGAAGTTATCAAAGGACTATGTGAAGATGTAAAAATCCACTTTTCCATATTCTCCATGTCTCCACAATCCCCATATTCCAGCATCTTTCTCTATATAACCATCCACTTTTAGAAATGGGCTTGCAGCTTTGTGAGTGTAGATTCAATGTCACAACCACAAACCTTTATCTTTCCTTAAATAAAAATATTTTTTCTTTTTTTTTTCACTTAGGGATGGGATTAATACTTTTATTAAGTATTAATACTTTTTTCTGCTTAGTTGAAATTCTTAAAACATTGACAGATGCTACCCATTCTGCAATTACCTCTGCAATCCTATCATCAGAAAAATTCACCTTTATTTCTATATCTTGATGTCAGGAACTTCATTATTTTTAAACTTCTCTGCAACATCTACTCTTAATTCATAACAAACGTTCCTTTTTACAAGAGCTCATAACAGCACAAGAGAAGGTTTGGATGAGAGCAGAATTGCATAGTGAAATAAGCAGGATTTCCCCAAAGAAAGATTGGTCATATGGCCAGCAGCTGTGACAGAGCAATACCCTTATGTGATGTGAAAAGTAGTAATAATTAGTGTTGCTTGTGCTCCCCATTTCAACAGCTAAATGATAGCTTAGAAGAAAAAGAAGGTAATGTTTCTTTGTAAAGATTTAAAAAAGTGAAGATTCCGGAAAAAAAAAACCAAACCTGAAGAATGAATGAAAGACAAATATTTTAAATGGAAAAGATAGAAAAGAAAAGGTTTTGTACAGTCATACTTCCCTAGACGCACAGAGCAGCCAGCAGTCTAGAATTACTAGGGACAATTAAAATGAAACAATAAAAAATGCATAGTCCAAAGGTGAGGTGATCCCCTTTCCTCCCCTGGTTCCTCTCTCAGCCTGTAGCTGATCCAGAGACCATGAGGAGGCTTGGCCCTTTTGGCCCTTCAGGCAGGCAAAGTTATAAAGCACGGGAAACAAAGTCTCCACAGGCTGACACCAAAATGTGTCTCAGTGCAGGTTTCCCAGCACAAGCACGGCAGGGAATTTGTGGTCAGCATGAACACTGCTAAATATTGATATTTTGCCCATCTGCCCTCCTGAGGAGCTCCCCTCTGGAGTTACTAGAAAAAAAATCATCAACCCACCTTCATCACATGCCGGAGAAAGGGTAGAAAATGTTAGGACAGATACAATATTTAGAACCCATAAAGAGTAGTTATAACCACCCAGAGATTCCTCTGGAACAAGGAAAGAAAGATGTGACAAGACCCACCAGCTGGAAGAGGAGACTGACTGGTGACAGGACAGTTGCTTCTGGGCCACTGCAGCTACACTTTGCTATATTTAAAGAGCCAATAGCCAGAACAGTCTTTTGGGAAAGCATTCCTCTTGCCAAGGCACTCCTATGCTAGAGGATGTCACTATTCATCAGGGGAGGGAGGCCTTGGGAATCTATTTTAAGTGCAAAGGCTGCTGCTGTGTAATAATGTATCTGGTGATGAACCCCAGCAGATTTATCTTGTCAAACTTTTTTGAAAAATTTCCTCTAAGCAGCACAGTCTGAAGGAACAGCTCCTAAATTTTGGACGCAGAGAGCTACAGAGATTATACTGTCATGCATCACCAGTGGCACTCTCCCAGACCTGTCCTGTGACAGACCCAAGAGGTTCATATCCTTCATTCAGCACCTTTCTCTGCCCCACAAGTACTCCCCAGTGAGATGTGGATTTCCACCCGTGGTCCAAGACTCACATGGTAACTCTGGGAGCAAGCAGATTTTATCTCTGGAGTTCTTGAGCCAGTCCTCACTGTGGTCACTAGGACAGGTTCTGTCACACAGACACAAAGCAGAACTTCCCAGCAGTGCATGTGGCAGTTGTCTCATCTATCAGGGCAAACAAAATCAAACGTGAGATAAAAACATGTTCTCATGGCACCTCCCCATTTATACTGGGGATGTAAGGCCAAGAATATGAACACAACAGGGCTACAGCTTTTCTTCTCTACTGCTGCATCATTTAGGATATATCTCAAAGCAGTTTGGTTTTGGCAATTTCCTCCTCTCTCCACTCCTTTTGCTGGCATTTCTGTTTTGATTCCTAATCAAAATCTTCAAGGTCAGAAGAGCAGGAAGGAGTGAGAACTGCAGCAGTCTCAAATCTCAACTGGTGATGAGAAAATGAAGTTTAAGGTGAATTCTGTTTGCTATATTGCCCATCTGCTCGATACCCACAAAAGTTCAATGATTCAGGCTGTGATCTGTTCTGCTTAGATTTTAACATGGGATATCATACTGAAGCAGCATAAAGGGCTTGAATTTGACAGCAAAGAAATTTTAGGAGCAGTTCTTAGGAAGATTGTGCTCAAGATGGCAGAAACCTCAATATTTTGGCCTTCTTCCCAAGAGGAACTGGATAAATTAAGGCCCATTTCAATTGTGGATATAACCCTAAACCAAAACCACAGTGATGTGACTCAGACTGCCTGCCTGAAACTGAGGCAGCTGAAATTCAAAGCTGGAATTCAAAGATTTTCAAAAGGAAGGTTTGGGCTTGCAAAGGAAAGCCTTCATTTGTCAAACCCAAACAAACACACTTCAGCAGTAAGCTCTGAGTCCATCCCCTACCTTCAAGAAGTTCTTCATGTCCATCTGAAAATGCAGACTAGTCCTGTTATCCAAGTGCTTGCTTACATGGAGACTGGATGGGATGGAAAGGAGCTTTTGTGGGTATCTACACTCTCCTGAACTCTGTAAATCAACAGCGAGTTTGACCTTGGTTTCTCATTCTTGTTCATCAGGCATAACTGGACTGAAAAAAAAAAAAAAAAAAAAGAAGCCAAGAAAAAAAAAAGCAAAAAAAAAAAGCTTTCTGCAGCTTTGTTAAAAATGTACTTTGGAAGCAGTTTAGGAGAGGGCATGTGGCTGCCCTTACAGCCCTCTTGGGATGCAGCGCTTGTGGGAAGTGCAGCAATGTTGGATGAAGTCTGCATAGCACTAAATCTGCTGCAAACACCCTGCTGGTTCACAGCCAGGTGAGAACAAGGACTGAGGTACAGAGCTGGAGGCCACATCTTTATATCCATACAGTAGGGCACAGAGTCTTCTCTTTTTTAATCTCAAAATCTCAAACAGATGGCCCTGCCATCAACTGCACTGCATCCTACCTTTTGATAATACCTAAACCAAACAACTCAGACTCTAGAAGGCTGAAAACATAGATCTCAGTTTCAAGTCTGCATTTTGATCTGTGGGAACAATTCCAAACTGCAGTAAGGGATGTGCCTGCCCCAGACCTCCTGTGTGCATTTCAAACACACCCCAGACTCTCTTTTGAAAGTTGCAGATATAAGCAGTGTGAAAATATAGGTTCTGACTCTGTATTTCAGCTTGGATTAATCCCTCATAGTTCTACTTGGTTCTATTTCTAATTTTAACTGCAACCTTAACAATGTTTAGGGTTTGTTTTCTCTTTTCTAAAATAGCAGGGCTCTCAGCTCCACAGACAGCCTCAGCCACATTTGAGTTAATGTGCAGGCACAGCAGTGTATTTATGTCTCTGCAGACATGGGTGAAAAGGCCAAATGCAGCTGGCTGAAATTCTCACTCAAAATGAAAACACTGTGTGACGTTTCAGTGACACGGTGACTTTGACAGAGGGCTGGCAGTCCAACAGCCTGTTGCATTTCTCTTCAGGCTAACATTCTGCCAAAGTCTGATCAGAGAGGAGCACCCAGGGCGGCAGGAGTTCCTTAAGGGTATCACAAAATTCTTGGGGTGGGATTATGATAGTTCTTCCTATCCCAAACCCCTAGGGTTTCAAGCCTGCACATATAGTCATTGGCTGATTAAAAATCTTGTCTCTGATTTGGTCTGGATACAAATCTGTAACCAGACAATATTTACCTTATTTTCTTCTTCTAATGCACATGTGTGCATTTTAAAAATTGACATACACAAGAATTATAAAGAATTCTATGTTTCTCATGTTGTCCTGTCCATATTTGCTGAGACTTTGCTAGGACACTTCCCAGCAATTTATAAAATGACTTAAATTATTATTAAAAAAACCTTCCTTTCCTGATAAGAAATATGATCCATTTCTATACAGCTCAACATTAAGTAAATGTAAAATTAATTTACTAGCAACCTGACCAATAACCACTAAGACTAGTATTGTCTGACTGATCTGCATTTTTTCATATCTGTCATCTCTCATCTTCTAGAACAGTAGCTTTAAGGATATATCTTTGTTCTGTATTTATTCAGTACCTTGTAGTTCTTGTCCATGCCTGGGATGCCTAAGCTCTGTAGTGTTGTTACTGCACAATATTGAATGTCTGAATTACATTACTGTTTCTGACCAATACAAACTTTGTTTGAAAAGTGTATTAGCATCACCCACCCAGCAAAACTGTGTGACTCTGCTACAGCTAAAATAAGTAATCTGATTGAATGCAAAGCACTGCCATAAGCAAAATCCTGAAACTCGGTTAAGTCTCCTTTAATACAGCACTGAACTCTCCCTACAGCTGCTGTCTGACTGATTTGAAGTTCTCATGCCTGAAATCTACCTGCCTCATCCCCTTTACTCTCTGGGGCTTCAGCTATCATGCAGAGTAATTATTGTGTCAGAAAGTGAGCCTCCTTGCTAAGCTTAAAATATTCTAGACAAACTGAGAATTTTCCTGGGCTGAGGTCTCATGCATTTCCACACTTGACAAATTCAGTCCCATTTCTTAAGAAGTGGTGTGTTGACATCAAGTGGTACCTGTACGTGCTTCCATACATGCAGGTTGTGTACTATTTCCTCTTGATAAAAAGGCTACACCATTTTTTGTAGGTGTTCTGTGCACTCTTGATAATGTTTAACAAATACTACATACTCATCTCAGTCCAAGCCAATGGTCATTATCCATCATATAAACTGGCCTGTAGGTCATCTCAAGTTTATATTCCTTAGTCAAAAACAAATGGTATATATGAGTGTTTTTTTAAGGAAGTGGTAGGAAAACCATGAGCACTTTGAATGGAATCTTCATCTGTTCTTCCTCTTGAAGTGCTAGTCACAAATATCATCATTTTTCTTGGTCCACTAGAGGAACATGAGGCCATGGTTGCACCAAGTAGTGGATTTAGTCACATTTCAGATTAAAAGTTTTACTGTGAATACAGGATGTCAAAAGTGCTTCGAATTAATAATGATCCAAGTTTTGGAAAGATGGAGCAACCATTCCTTATGATCAAGATACAACCCCTGGGGCAACTGGGGCCATCTTCTCACTCTAAGTCTCTGGTGTGCCCAACACAACAGGCTGATCCTTGGCTACTTCTTCAGCAAAAAAGAACAGAAATAGCAGAAAGCTGAGTGATGTGGGTGCATTCAACTCAAAATCTTCACAGAAAAAACTTGCCATGTAGTCAACAGGACCATGATATGGTATCCCCTTCATTCATTCATGGAATACATGACTGCATCTGAAAGAGGACTTTCCAAGCCATTGCAAGAGGTTAGATAGTCATTCAGGTTTTTGGTTTGGTGTTTTGGTTTGTTTTTTTCTTATGTTCCAGAGAATAGAACTGGCTTGGGTACAAAAGTCTTACCGCATGCAAAGATAAAAGCATCCCTTTTAAAGGGAGTTTCTTCTTGAAGAATCAAATACAAAGGGATTATGCTCTTCCTGAAGGGGGATTAAGCAGTTTCCACAGAAGCTTTTACACCACTGGCTGTGTCTGCACCTACTGCTAAGACAGGAGGCTGGAGGAGATGAGAGAGCAACTAAATCTGAATTAAAATTAGCATTATGAAATATTTCCAGACTGACTCTGGGAGTCAGAGCGGGATCATATTTACAAGGTTATTAATCAGGATAAACTTCAGAGGCTGCCTAGAGGATCATAATGTAACTACAGGTTTTAAACAATTGTAATTGGGATCCAAATATGAACTACTGGAGTTACTCCTGTGTCATACAAATGAAACTAAGTAATTAGTCTCCGCCTTCCTATTCTGATCCCCCATGGAGACCAGGACTGTAATGCTGAGCCTAAGGAATTCATGGCATTGTATTTTCCAGGAGGGGCCAATTAACTACATTTAAACCTTTCTTTCTAACTTATCACTTCTGTTTTCATAGTTACTTTGCCTATATTCTGATCCTACTAATATCTGAAAAGATGGTTAAAACCAAATGCAATTTAAAGCAACTGGAATATCCTCTCTAAAAAGCTGGACAAATTCTAATTTCTTAACCTGTTCTGGGAAATATTTTTGTTGTGATCACAAAATGCTTAAACACATAACAAACAGTACCCAATACCCTTACCTGTACTGCCTCCTTTCCCTGTTGAACACACCAAGTCTTTGGGAACATGTGAGGAGTTGCTGTACTCTAGTACAACGACAAAACCTAGCCTAAAGGAAGCAAATATTTTTATACTGAAATTCAAAGTATTGTTTAGCATCTGCTAGAAGCAACAGTCCTGTAATCAGCCCATGGAGGATTTACTTTTGGGGGCCAGCTAGAAGAAGGCACTGATACAGTAAGGTTGCTCTAATTTAAGGGATGAATGGATACCCACTCTTGATACATAAATTATTTTCTTGACCTCAGAGGTTTTCCAGGCTGCTGTGGATAGATGTGGTATGTTGGCAGGTGAGTGGTGAAGAGGGGTGCCAGGAGTTCAGCTGTGGGGCATAAAGCCACAGGGCTTCCCTGCTTCTACCTGGCTAGCATGTGCCAGACAACTCCCTATCTTCTGCAGAGCTTCACATCAGATGAATTAGTGCAGAATATGCATTAGTTATGCAAAGGAAAGGGAATAAACCAATCAACCTCTATTCTACCTGGTTCATAATAGTCCCATGGCACTTGTTAAAGTTTGCAGATGATATTGGAGCATAGATAGGTTTAATTTTGGCCTTACTGCAAAAAACTCACTGAATTTCAGGAAGGGAAAGATTAATACATTAAACCCCATGCCCCTTAGTGGTTCTTCTTTGCAGAAGACTGCTTTCCAGAAAGATAGGTGAACAAACTCTTGATGGCTCTAGCAGAAGTAGAACATAGAAGTCCTTGCCACTGGGTCCATTTGCATCCTTGCTCCCCTGTAAAATCTAAAGTTAACTCTCTTACTTGATTCTGCCAAGTTTTTGGAAGAAACAGCACAGATAGGGAAAAATACATAATTTACACTGTTCCTAACTTCCCATGAGACCAGTCTTTCCTCTCCATCTCTTTGTGATGGCAGCCTCCTTTAGGAGGCTTATCAAAGCCCCTGCCTTGGTCAAACCAACCTTCACAGCCTCCCTACTGTTGTCACCAGTTTGCAGGACAAGAGGGATCATAAGTGACTGAGATTTTTTCACTTCGTGTTGTTTATCAGTGAGGGGGAGAGAAACCAAAAATGTCAGCTCATCATTTTGTGCTCTACCGCCACAGATACCAGGTTAGAAGCTTTAACATGAGTCGTGAATGTGTGCTTGCAGCCCAGAAAGCCAACTTTGTCATGGGTTGCACCAAAAGAATCAGAGAGAGATGGGCGAGGGAGGTGAGACCCCACCTGGAATACCATGTGCAGTTCTGGAGTCCCCAGCATAAGAAGGACATAGAGCTCCTGGAAGGTGTCCAGACAACAGTCTCTAAAATGATCAGAGGGCTGAAGAGCCTCCCCTATGAAGACAGGCTACAGAAGTTGGGGTTGTTCAGCTTGGAGAAAAGAAGGCTCCAAAGGGACCTTATAGCCAACCTTCCAATATCTGAAGGGGGCCCACAAGATAGCTGGGGTAGGGCTTTTTACAGGGGGTGTAGTGAGAGTCAAAAGAGAGATGGTTTAAAACTTGAAGAGGGGAGATTTATGTTCGACATTAGGAAAAATTTCTTTCCTGTGAGGGTGGTGAGGCACTGGCACAGGTTGCCCAAGGAAGTTGTGGCTGCCCCCTCCCTGGAAGTGTTCAAGGCCAGGTTGAATGGGACCTTGAGCAACCTGGTCTAGTAGAAGATGTCCCTGCCCATTCAGGGGGCTTGGAACTAGATGATCTTTAAGGTCTCTTCCAATCCAGACCATTTTATGATTCTATGATTCCATGATTATCCAATAGCTTTCTTTCACCAGTAACAAATTCCTTTTTGAATCATTTACTTGCTAGATAAGCTGTTTCCATTAGAAGGTCATGGAATTTTGTAATATTGCATGCATCAGTTGGTATATTTAACCCAAGGATTTTCAGGCTTTGGCATCACTAGTGTTGACTCAGGTTTTCAGACCTGATTTCATTATATTTGGGAAAGCTTATTTATAAGACTTGCATTGAATGTATTGTCTTAATTCTCTGTTTGGTTACAGTCCCAGTGGCTAACATTTACCAGTGTCTACTAAAGCATACAGAAGGAGCCAAAATGACAGATAATTCAATAAGCTCAAAAAGCCACATCTATTCTACTAAGGAGCAAAATCCCATAAATTGAGCCTATTTTCATTGTATTCAGAAAAAATACTATTTTTTTTTTAATATTAAAAAGTCTTGGGTTTATCAAACTATTGCATGTTTCTTTCTGGGTAAGTGGTAGTGAGTAGAGATTTCTGACAGTTGTATATTAAATGCAGGTGGTTCTGTGAATGCTGTTCCTGTCTGATACACTACATTAACCATAACCTGCAATTTCTTGCAAAAGAACTGGAATGAATTAAATTGTTTAATAAAACCTTCATACCTGGATAAACTCATATCTAGTTTGCATTTACGTTCCCCTGATGCATCTTTCCAGATTATTATTTGTAACATAAAAAGCTAGAAGTGTTTACTTAGAAAACCAAACACTGAGCATAATCCTGATAATTTTTCAAGATTTTCCATTGTAAGATTGAACTTTCTTACATACCTCTTCTTCCCGTATTCTGAATTGCTAAGTATTTAATTTAACATTAATTGATTACTTCATTCTCACTTCCCCGCTAACTTCAGGGCTCAAACACATACCCATAATTTACAGTTCAATGCCCCTCTTTTGAGTCTCCATATAACATGGGTTCAGGCACTTAAGACATCAGGAAGTTTTGGGGTGGGACGATGAAGGAGGAGGGTGCTGGTGGACATAATTGGATGCAATTTTTTTGCTTGTTGCTTTTCTCAGTTTAAAACAATTCCGGAGTAGAGTAAAAAGCAGTATCATGTATCTATGCCTTAATAAGATCATTTCTCACTGAAAGGTTTTTAACACAGAAGCAGTGCAAAGCAGTTAAAACTTATAAGGAGTACAAATAAAAAATATTCTTTAACTTTGTGCATGGAGAATAAAATAAACCTAATTTCTTTGAAATTTTTTGCTGTTTTTAAACTTATTTTAAATGCCAGAAGGAAGCATGCTGCTGGAGAACAGATAACAGCTTTATCTTGTTTTCATGGTCAAAGCAAACCGTAAAATTCTTTGTAACTCAGTGGCTGAGACTCAAAACATAACCCTGCAATTCCAAGTGTAGAATCATATATATCCATAAGCAGATTACATTTTAAAAGTTCTCTCAATACCACTGACCAGAGGAGCAATGTCATTGTTAGAAAACACACGCACTGGTTACCTTATAATCAAATTTTCACTGCCCTTTCTGACAGGTTTTTAAGTTGCTTAAGGGATCTATTTATATGTGGAAGCATCAACATCATGCAGTAAATCCAACCACAACTCAGTCACATATTTTATTAAGTTTAAGTTCAGTGAAAGTGCAGAGTAAACTAGGGCCCTATGTCTCTCAGTTACATCTGATTTGCGGTTGCTATAAAAAGGCCCACATGCCGCTCTTTCAGATGTGTTTTGGATTGAAAATAGGATTAATGTGCTAAAGTGTGATTAGAATGGTTAAACACGATTAATTGGAACAGACTTGTATTGCCAAGGGAGCTCCGCTGTTACTGGCCGGCCTCCAGTTTACCAAGTGAACAAAGCAGGCCAACTGTCCAAGTTTTTCCATGTCTTTGCTTATGTGCCTTTTCCTTTGCATTTTCTCATAGCCAGCTTGTCTCAGAGCAGATTAAATACAGCTGAGAATGTTGGTCTAGGTCTGCAGCGAGGATCCTCGGGGAATAAGCAGGAACCTCAAGCCCAGACTTGGCTTCTCCAGCACTGGTTGAAAACTGCCATGCACCTAGGGCAAGGGTCCAGGTGGATCGACTGGGGAGTGGGAGTAATTTGGGGTTTTTAAAATGATCTATTAAACCCCTGAACTTTAATCAAGCTGCTACTATACTGACAGCCGTGATTTACTCGCAGATGGCTGCGAGGGGTAAAAGGGGCAAGGACTGCTGAGCACAGGCACTTGTCCCAAGCTTTATAGACCCTGTTTGTGCCACACGTGTGTGCACCCTCCAAATTAGCACACTGGTGTGTTTTTTGTCGTGGCCAGTCTTATGTGTATCTGTGCCACAGAAAATCTATTTTGGTTGTAAGAGCCCCTCTCCACTAACTGCCCTCCCCTGCCTCTTCCAAGTGCAGATTAAGGATTTAAAGCTTAGGTAATCAAAGCTTTAAACTGATCCTGCCTGGAGAAGTCAGAATGGTTTAGTATATTGTTCTAAAAACAGAAATACCTCAGTGGTTTGTTGCATGAAGATATTAAATTTTGCACAAATTAAACTCAGGAGTGCAGACATTTTGAGCTAAATTCCTGGCTATAAGCAACTAAAACCTCCGTAGCAATTAAAACCATGTTTGATATTTTTTTTAATAACTCCAAGCACAGTTCAAATCACAATGGGATTGCCTTTCCCAATAACTAAATCATTGCACAGCTTGTGGAGTAGCACTGTTCTCTCTGGGAATGGGCTTGGAATACGCATATACAGACACAAGATTTCCAAGACAGCATGCACGTGTAGACACAAAAGTCTTTCAATATTTAGTATCATCCTTTAAAAACTATCTAACCACTGGGAACAAAAGGGTAACCATATATTTATCTGCTGGGGTTAGAAATCCTGAAGCAATTATAAAAGAAAAAAAAAAAGGAAGATAAATTCAGGGATATTTCTTGCTATACTCTAGTTCATTTACGTGACTGTACATAAATTTCCATTTCTGTGAACAATGGAGAGTCACACAGCATGCTCTATCCTTACTCACAATTTACAAACTTGCCTCAGTATCATTCTCCTCAGGGATGCAGCTTCACTTGCTTTCTGCTGTCTTTCCCTTCTCTGCCTTCTCACTTGAAATTCTCTCTGACTTGCTTTCCCAAAAGCAGGATTATAGATTCTGTGTTTGCAGTCAAGGAAAGCCTTATCAGGTTCTGATCAGGATTTGCTATGAAGTCCATTGTGTTGGGTAAATTATATTGCTTCAGGTGCATAAAAGATGTCCTTCCACTTTCCTTTTGGAAAGGTGCTTAGCACACCATCCTACACCAGAACAAAAAGGGAGAGGATTCACAAGACTTTTCATGAGCCTTCTACCAGCTCTTCAGACAATTGCAGCAACCCCCTTTAGTGCTGTGCAGTAAGCACTGGTGGTAGCAATCCCATGCAGAAGTTGGATATTAAGCTGTTGCCATGTGTGAGTAGACCCTTAAGATTTTCTTATATAGATTGATGCTCAACACCTTTAAAATTTACTCCAAATCCAGAAGAAAGCAATGGCAATTACAACCGTATGATACATTATAAGCTCTAGAGTCATTCAGGTGCTCTTGAAAATGCTAACCTACCATCTCAGTGCTTGCAGTGAGTGATTCATCCTCATAAAAATCTTCTCAGTATTTCATTTTTGTTAGTACTGGTGAGATATTAAAACATTTTTGGCAAGCTCAGATTGTGCTTTTATTCCCAGTGGTTCAAAGCATGCCTCTGCAGCTTGCTGTGCTTTCTGCAGTGTACAGACAGGTACCCTGCTACATGTGTTGTTGACCAGCTTTTAACACCCACCTTGTCAAAGTCATTAACCCCACACCCAGAACACATAGCCAAGAATTCTCCAGAAGAAAAACACATACAGTAATGAAGGCAAATCCACCCCATAAAAAATGTGCATAGAAAGCAAGTTTCCAGAGACCTGCATGTGGACAGTCCTTTAGAGTAGTCTGGTTTGTGACTCAGACAATGAAGCTTCCATCCAAATCTTTTGAAAACCTCTCATAAGGACTTCCCTTAAGCAAAGAACACTCCACCACAATGCTTTCTTTCAAGTGTAATTTCACAATGTTCTTGCAGACAGTCAGAACTCCCTCCATTACACCTAGTGGATGAGATATACTTCAGGAAGAGGAGGAGCAATTTGTGCTTCACAAGTTTTGCCAGTTCCAGTTGTGATGGATAGAGGAGTTTCTGCTCCTTGTCTGACTGGGCTATATACAAATTTCATAGTATGTACATGAAAGTGGGAATACCAGGCAGCCTGGAATTGGCAAAATTGGGACTCAGGCTATTTATAGGTCAGCAGCAATGAGGTAATTCAGAGGTAATAAGGTAATTCAGAATTTACAACATAAATACCTGAGCTTTGCATGGCCTTTTTTTTTTTTTTTTTTGTGGCCTATGGAAGTTACTGAGTTTCCCTTAGTTGTGCATCCAGTGGATGCCAGTGCAAACTTGCCTAGTGCAGTGAGGATAAATCCACAGAGGATGTAAAACAATCATGGTAACTGCTGTTGTGCAACTAGACTGAAAAATTACATTAATTTTCTCACTAACACTTCTCCAGAATAATACACTGACATTTATAATCCACTTTCCTGAGTTTTTCTTTTATGCAAAATGTGGCCTCACAAAATCCTTGCAAGTTGAGTGCCATTATCTGATTTTTTACAGACAGTGGTGGAAAGAGAGCTGGAGCAAAACCATCAAGGACTGGATCCAATAAGGTACTGAATGCTCCATCCCTGCTCAAGGAAAACACACTTTACAATGAAACCAATGAGTCTTCCCTTTGATTTCAATAACACACTTAAAATGTTTTCTTGGAAAAGGGGCCAGAGTCCTTCAGCAACTGGTAGGACACTGAACTCCCTGTCATGCAATAGAGCATGTGTAGTGGGAATATATCCTCTGGAATCCTGAACAAGACAACCAAGAAATTAAAGGTATGAGTGAGAATGTGTCCTGGGTTTTACACAATGCGCATGTCAGGAAAATTTTTTGGAGAGCTTAGTCACTGCTGCCTAAACACAGATCCAGAGCAAAATTCTATTCTGCACACACCTAATATGTGTGCATGAATGCCAGGCTTGTGCATGCAAGGGAGGCATGTGCATGGATGAAAAAAATGAGGAATCTGAATAAAAATGACCCCTAATGACATATGGTGCAGTAAGGGGAAAGGCCAGCTTTACACATGCAAGTGTATAACTTTCTTTAGATCCAAAAGCTGATAGGACATGATATCTCTCATTAGCTGGAGTGAGGCCTTTCAACTTGAGAATGATGCTTGTCCCTCTAAGTACCACAGAAGAAATACATTGCTCACTGTTGCCTGTTAAAATAGAGGAGGAGAAATAGTCATCAATCCTTTAACATTTCTGTATTTTTCTGATGAATCCTACCACTTCTGGCTGAACCACACCCTTTGGGGAGGGAGAGGACTGTCCTGATGCATGTGGAAAACACACAGAGCTGGAGAGCAGCATTTGGGGAGGAGGAGAACTGACCCTGCGTCCAGCCAGCCCTGGGATCTGCTGGCAGTCGCACACAGGCATCCTTTCCTCCAGAGTCAGAGAGCAGATTGGGGTCCTTTACCAGGAGCTGAGTGTAACATGCAGACACTCAGCAGCTTTTCATACATCTTTATCTCTTCTGCTGTAAACGGCAGTGCACTGCACAGATTTATGGGAATTCTTTCCATGTTCACAACTTATAAGTATTAATAACCTGTCCAAGTTGGAAAATAATACACCGTTCCTAACTCTATTAACTACAGAAAATCTGGCTTCAGTTAAAATAAGATCCCCTTTAGCAATGCCCAATATACAATAAATATTATATGTAAAAAACCAGCCCACATCTTATCTGAGGTACAGTAACAGTAATGTTTTTGCCTGAGGCACTGCAAACTTCAGGCTTAAGAAGTCAAAATGACAGGGTGCAGATGATCACTGGAAAGTTATCATTTTAACCTTAAAGGGTTTTTTTTTTTAAATCTAATAGTGATCACAGACAAGTAAATTCAGCATGTCCACAAATCTATACTGAGATACTAATGTCATAGAGAACTTATTAAAAACCTGCTTTTTAATATTTCTCTTTCTGCTGTTGCTGATCTGCAAGAAAAATGGCATTATTATTTCTGCCACCACTACACAGAAATGGTTCTGATTTTCCCAAACAAGCAGTTTCATCCAGCTACCAGTGGTTTTAGAACTACTTACCTTCTATTTTGAGACTAAACCCTTCAATCTTTACTCTGACAAGAAGATGGAAGGTCTTTGGTCCAACTGCAACTTCAGGATTCAGGTTAAGACATCCTACTATATTTAAATGCCAGATTTACATGTTTTCAGTAGAACTTTGGTACTTGAATACCTAGGTCTGGGTCTTACTGGTATAGAAACTAGAGCTGTGTGCTACAGTACCTCAGTACTTTTCAAGATTAAATATGCCAAGAGGTGCCCTCAGGATTACTCAGTGAATCTTTAAATTGGAAATGCTTTAGACCAGCGCAGCCACACTGTATCTATAGTTGCAGGACTTTTACTCTGCTTTAATGCAGCAGAAGGGACTTGCTGCATACTTGCTGTGTACTCTGCCTTGGCAGAGGTCACTTGCATAGTCAGGGTTCATATCTGTGCTATTGCAGCCTGCTGGAGAATGCAAATGCCTTGAATTATTTACAGAGAACAGCCTGCCTCTGCCCTAAGAGGTTGACTGATATCCAGTCAATTAAGAGTTAAAAGAAGCCACCACCTAAGCTATTACTCAGATGCCCTACACCTATTTCCATGCCTCTGTTACCACATTTTACACTTTTCTCTTCTCCTTTGCTCAGGGACCCCCAGCACAGTCCCTGAGGATGGTGTTGGGGTGGTGGCCTGTCCAGGAGCTTTGTCACAGACCACACACAAAATCCTACTCTTCAGAAAAGCAACAATCCACCTGGATATGCATGGGGTAGGGCTGAGTGGGAATGTCCATGCTGTGACCGAGCACCCTGCCCCTCTCCTGGCATCTGGATCACCTGCAGGGAAAGCCAGATGCAGCCAGAGCCCCCCCCCTGACCCAGCACAGGGACATGTCTTGGATCACTTGGGTTTCTGGATGGCTTTTTTTAGTGATCACCCTCAGGGCCTCAACCTCATCACCTCTGAGGGAATGGAGAAATGTATTCTTTCACTACATAGTGTGACATCCTCAGGTGAAAAGACCAAGCTGGAATCACTGCCACTGCACACCACGGAAAAAATATTTGAGTGTATTAATTATCATCCCATTAGTAGCTATGATTAGTATTTGCTCTGTTTCTAATCACATTGTAATATTGGTTGGTTCAGTATGAGATTTTTTTAGTGGATTTTGTCTGAGCAGAGAAATTCAGACAACTATCTATATACCAAAAGCTCTCTCTTATTCATCTATTAATTTATTTATTTATTTAACATATTTGTCCGAGTCATCAACCTAGAAAAACCAAAAATTAAATTCAGTGGAGAAACTAAAAAGTTTCACATGCATACCAGAAAACAAAGAATGAGATTTGGACAGAGTTATCTCACTCTGAACATGACCTCACAAATCTGGCAGCTCTGTTGGTTTCCACTCTTCAGCAGAGTTTGAACTCTTTAGTGTATCAGCAGCTTAATCTCTAACTTGATTTTCATTGTATCAGTCAGAGGAAAACCTCAATAATTTTGCAGGATTTTGCAAGCATCAATCATTCATTCATGAGACTTATTAGAAGTCTGAATTTGCTGTTGGTTTTATTGAGTTAATTTCTGACCTTTACCTAATTAGTTTCTGATTTGGTTTGGTTTGGTTTGATTTGATTTGGTTTGGTTGCTTGTTTTTTTTGTTGTGTTGGGGTTTTTTTTGCCATTGTTTTGGGTTTTTGTTTTGGTTTTTTGTGAGTGAAATGAGGAATTGTATGAATTGTTTAGGGTCCCTGTGAATTCTGAGAGAATAGTACTTGCACCCCAGAAGAACAGACTCAGACAGAATTCACAGGAGGTGAAATCCCCAGAGCCAGTGCTTTCAGATGGGTGATGTCCATTTGAAATACACATTACATTACTGACTCTAGCATAAAGATTTCTTATTTGTATGTGTTTGGACAGAGAAGTGAGCCCCTGGAGTTCCTGTGGATATTGCTCCTCCAGTGATGCTGGGCTTTTCTGCTGGCCCAAACCTCTCAGATTTAATCAGAAGCAAGCATGGGACACCTTGGCAAGGATTCAGACACACCTCCCTTTTGCCATATAAAATCTGTCTCAGAGAAAGGCCTCATGCTGCTATCTTTCCACCACACATGCAGCAGTTTGAAAAACAATGTGTATTTTCCCACATAGTAAATGCCAGCTTTCTGGTGAATGCCCTAAAATTTTGGTCAAAACTGCCTCTTGTCATGCATGCCAGTTGGGAAAACCAGAAAAGCCTCTTCCAGTCTTTGTGTGACATTAGGTTGGTGGAATCCCACTCTCCTCCCTGTGTTCCTCACAGTCACCTCTGGCACACCATGCCTGTCCCTCACACCCTTGCAGAGCTTCAGGGCATCAAGGAAGCCACACAGGAATCCCCACACCCACAACCATGAAAATCAGCATTTTAACCAGATCTCCCAAGTGGGAGATCTGATAGGAAGATGCTTCTGACACAAACTGGCTGTTCAAGAGTGTCTTGGGAAAGAGCCTGATGCCAGGAGGATGGTTTTGAATACAGCCCATTCTGCTCTTAAAGTATTTTGGGGAAAAAAAGGGCTAAATGATGGGAGTCCTTCAGGGTAGGGGAAGGTCTTATTTTTATTTCCCATTATAGTTTTCATCTGTGAAAGAGGTTTAGACAAGCTCGCTTCTTTCTGAGCAGCAGCAATCATACTTAGGGAAAAGATATTGTGAAAACTCTGGAGAAATTGAAAAATACATTCTTACATAACAGAGTATGAACTAAAGATCTTGCCTGGGTTTCAAAGTAATTGACAGAAATTTGTGAAAGACATGAAAAAGAGGGAGTTTACTTTGATCATCTGCATGGGAAAAAAAGAGATCTTCAGAAGCTTGAATTTCTAAGTTATCCTAGACAGTTACAGCAGGTTTTGAAAGTCATTAAAAGCTTCTTTCACAAAAAGGGTTTGGACTGGCATTTCCTCTGAGCAGCCAAAGCTTCCTTTCTCAACAAAATGAAATGTTAAAGAGTGTCTTTAATTATGACAGTTATTGTTGTTATGGAGTCCGGACACATTTCCTGTTAAAAATTGCAGGAAAATCTTTCAGATGTTTCTGCTTGGGCTCAATGTCTGTACCCACAAACTATTTTAGCAGTAGTTCAGATGTGGGACTGAGTTCCACTGCCTGCCAAGGCTGGTGTGAGTCTGGTAGCAGGGAGAGATGTTCCAGCACAGCCCATGCCTCGAGCTCCATGCTTGGCACAGATACCCCACCTCCATCCCAGGCTGACCACAAAGCCCAGGGCCCTTTCTACAAGGAGCTTCCATTTTACATATAATGAGGGTTAAATACAACCCCCTTCATCCTTGTTCAGTCCTGTATTTTCCTTGGGAGCACAGACGTTTGCTGCCTGCAGTGGATTTTTACATTGATTTTAAGGCTCAAACTAGCAATACCTAACCCCCATAGCAGTCCCACTGAAATGAACTGGAATCATTCACTTGTGCAGAGATTGAATCTCTTGAGAAACTACTGGAAAAAAGACTCATGCTCTTAATAAATACTAGAAACAACAGCCTCCTTAAGCACAGCCATTTTTAGTAATTAATTTGCTATAGATGTAGTTAGCTGATTTAAAGAGTCAGATTTACTCTGATTAAAGCATTTACTTCAGTGTCAGCAGAAGGAAAATTTACTGCCTCAGGAAAACATAAATGTCAAACGTGTGCTTGGATATACAGAGTATGGTAGATATAAAGAAGACGATGTTTTCACAGGTCATGTGCTTAAAGGTCAGTGGGGTTAAAGAGGACTTTTTTGTTGTTTTAAAGCTGCCATACCTGAAGAAGCAGTTGTGCTGCTGAAGGAAAAATGGCAAGAGGGAATGTGTTCTCATGTCCACGGGAAGAGCACCAGCTGCCTAAAAGGAGTGCATGCATATAAACAATACCTGAATTTGGCTCGAAACCCATAAAGAACACTTTTACATAATATTGCTCCAGTGCCACAACTGCTGCTTATCGTTTCTGATGCACATTGGCAGTTTTGGTTTTCTAGACAACCACAGTAACCATGGGTGCTTTTCCCTTCACAGACTTGCAACATCTGAGATAATTATATTTGGGTAAAAAGCTGCTACAGTCAAACTGATTCTTTTCTAGGGAGACCTCCAGCCTCTAGAGGAGTAAGCCAGGAAAATTTCACCTACACAAATGCAGAGAGAACATGAGAGAAATTAGTGAAATGAATTGACCGACCTCTTCCATCCAGATATTCCTGTTGAAACTAAGGGAACAGCACCCAGCTGTGGGCACTGAGTGATTCCCTGGACCTCTGCGGGTACGTGGGACATGAGCACAAAACCAGCAGAGGTGACAGAGGACCCTACAGGACACCCATGTCTTTAGGCAGTGGTGGCTAGAAGCCACCTGTCTTTAGGGACCTGAACATCTCTCAAAGTAACAGTAAGGATGGGAGTTTTCAAAGCAGAAAATAGTAGAGAAGCCCATGAAATTCAGATTGTCCGAGACCGAAATGTGAAGGGGACAATTACTCCTTGAATTTGTGGCTCTGGGGACCAGCAGCTGTATTCCCAACAGCAGTGCTGGTTGGGGCTAAAATCCAATTCTATGCTCCCAGTAAATTCGGGTCTCATCCTAAAAAAGTCAAAGCTTCTTGTGGCTGTGGTCAGCATTGAGGCTGCTCACTCAGCACCTCAGAAGAGGTGTTGCAGGATGAAGCCATTAGCCTGTATTTACATTGCCTGGTAATGCCATCAAATCTTCTACTTCTAGTCATTAGCAATCCATCCCTCCTGCCTTTCCTCTCCCTGAGGAAGCACTCTACAGAACCTGTCTCATGGATTTCTGTTTTTTCATTATTGTTGTAGTCTCCCCAGTTTATCTTGCTCTTTCATTAAACAGCAAACCACAGATACAGTTTCAACCTAACAGCCTGTTTGCAAGGAACTAGCCATTCAGGAATAGGAACACAACCTTTGCACGTTCTTTAAAAATTCATTTAACATGATTCATTGCTTTGTTCTTTGCTTGAAGCATGTTTCACTTACATTAATAATATTTTACCTTTCACATATACATTCAAACATTCTCCAAATGCTCCTATACACAAAATATTACAGCATTATCACTTTCCAAAGGTCAGCTTCTCTTCTTTCCCTTAATTAGGATTCAAGATTTCGAGCAATAAGTTGTTGCAGCAGATGTATGGCTCTTTAGTCTTACTAATTCACATCTCTGCTTTTTCACTTTCTGAAGAGGAAAAAGGAAATGGTTTTAAGTTGGATAAGTACACTTTTTTCTAAACCAAATAAGAAGAGGAAGTTCCAAATATGGGGGAAATAGAAGTAATTAGTGATCTGATTCACTAAGAATTTCTACACAGAGTCCATTATTTTTTCAAAAGTTTGTCAGTCAGTCCCCATAAAAGCCACACTGGGGTGAAGTGGTATCAGCATCTGATGTACTGTGACTTATGTTACTGGATATGTAAGTCAGAGTTCCTTATTGATAGAGCTTCAGTCATGAACTGGATCTTCTGATGCCTCAGATGACAATATAGTATCAATATCTTGACATTTAAGTCATTTTTCTTATGTTCTTACAGAAATAGATCTCATCCTGTCACTAATTAAAATAAAGGGTAGGTTTTCATTATGAAAATATACCCTGGTTTGCCAGACAATGTCAGAAAGAAAATCATTCTTGTTGGGAGTGAAAAAGTTGTGTTAAATCAACCAACTTATCTGAGAGGACAAAGATAAACATAGTGATCAGTGTTATTTCCTGTAACATGATTTTGCTGCATCTAAATATAAAAATCTCACATAACAGGAACCAAATCCTTTGGGTCCCATGAAAAGAACCTTCCCGAGGGGCATGGAGAAAATTTATAAAGGTGTTATTGTAAAAAACATCTGTTTAAAAGAATAAATAAATAAATTAAAATGGGTTAAAGAAAAAGTGGTCCATGCACAAGGTCACGTCTTCCCATTAAGAATTTTTCTTTATGCGATTCCTGTTTTTCTGATTTCATGTTCCTGGTATTCCCTCTAACCTGGCTGTACTACAAGGGAATGGAACATTTTGGTTTGGTTACATGCCTGGACCTCAGAGTCTTGGGATGGATCTCTGCCTCTGTTGTAAACAGGCTGTGTGTCCAATAAGTCCATTCCTCCCATGTCTCAGTTTGTCATTTGCAGAATTTTTGTATTTTCCTGTTGCATCTCTCCTCTTCCCAGCTGGAACACAGTCCCTGGAGTAACAGCACAGTCACATGCTGGACAACAGCATCTAGGAGGTGGCACCTAGACCTGGTCAGTAATTAAAAACACAGCAATCCTTTGGGGTCCAACCTTGCAGTTACCAGTAGCCTCAAAAAGTAAAGCTCTTAAAAGGTTTTCTAACCCGGGTGCCAGAGTTTGCCTGGGAGTCACTGGTCACCTTCTGGGGATGGAACAGCCTTTCCATGGCATGCCAGCCCCCAGCTGCCCCTCCTAGCCCCATGTTTAAGATTCCCAACCCCTCTGCATCTACAACTCATCTCCCTGTGAAGCTGTATCAGAGCCATGGCAGTTCACAGCACGGTGTAAACCAGAAGCAGCTTCAGTTTGCCTTCATACACAAGCCAAAAATGGTGCCAGTTCTGATGCAAGTCAGAGCCCTGAGTCACCTCCTCGTTAATTCCCATATACAGGTTTTAGGTGCTTTAATCTTCCCTCATAATTCAATTCCCCTGGACTGCCAGTCATTTTAACATCTCCTCTTTGAAGTCCTTCCAGTTTATCTAGATCCTTTTTGGTAACAGGGAGTACAGCAGTGAATGCTATTTTGTTTCCCTATATATTTTCTAAATCCTAGCTCTTAAAGCATTAGGGGTTTATGTGTGCATTTATCTTCTATTATGTATTATAGTATATCATGTTATATATAATGTGAAGAATTTTCCTTCATATCAGTGATACCAATTTTATTGGGAGAGAAATATTAGCAGGATTTGATTTTGAGTCACCAGCTGTTTTTTCTTTAAGGATATTTCTTTCTTATTGGTGTCCCAGTGAACAACTAAAATGTAAACTAAGTTAAGACTTAAAAAAACACTGGGATGATTCATACAAGCATAAAATTATATTGGACAAAACTTTTCTGAAGTCTCTCCAGAATGGTTTGAGTTTACTGGACAAATTTCAGGCTGCTATCACAGGAGTCCAAAAGCAGACTGAACTTTTTCAAGGCTCAGATATCAGCCATCTCAAAACTGCCAGTGTCATTTTTTTTCCACTGAAATCCAATGAGAGCAATGTGCACAGTACAATGCAAGTTTTCAAATATCTGTGCACTTTTACTGTAGGCAAAGGTCAGTGAGATTAATAATAGACTTCCAGTCTATTTCAGTGGGAATTGGCCCTTACATACAAAGAAAAGAAGTGTATATATCAGCATATATCCAGGTAACTCTGATAAACAACATACATTGACCCAGCCGAGGTTTGTGCCACACTAAGAAAGCTGTGTAAACATGTGAAATCTGGTGGTAAATAATAATTTAAAAAAACTCTAAAAAACAAACAAACAAAACAAAAAACAAAAACAAAAAAGCACAACAAACAAAAAACCCAAAAACCCCAAACCTCAAACCAAACAAAAAAATCTCAAACGACCAAAAAAGCCAAGAAAAGTTTTACATGAGATATGAACTTCTAGTTCAATCTTGAAGCCTATCAGACTCCTTGGTGATACTGGACAACCTACTTAGTCTATCCCCAGATTCTTTATCATAGGAAAAGCTACCTTTGCTTCTTCCAAAGGAGGACCCAGCAAGAGTCTTGATTATATTAATAACAGTAATTGACTTCAGTGTCTTTGTTTCTTGAATTATTTGTTAACTCTCTGTGTCTGCTTGTTTGGACAGAAAACATTCCAGGAACTGGGCTGCCTTTTACCAAGTAAGGTGGCAGCAAAGACCCTTCCCTTGCAGCCCACAGCCATCTGGAAGAAAGGGGCTCTGAACCTCCTGAGGTGAGCAACAATCAGGGGGAAACCCCCCAGGGGCTGTTGGTGGTGGAATTTTTGTTGCAGAGGAATGGCTTGGAAACCCAACACTGCCCCTGGGCTCCACTCTGAGACATACTAAAGTGGACTCATGCCATCCCACCAGAGGGACCATGATGCTGATAACCTAAAATCTGGGAGGGAGCAGCTTACCCTGATTTTGCACTGGTCTAGAAGATAGCAGAGGAACAGCCAATGGCACTGTGTACCAGGCTGAACCCCAGACAACACCCCACTCATACATTAAATAACTCAGACTGTAAGAGGCAGTCATGCAACTTCCCCAGCAGAACAATGTCCTAAACAGAGTAAGTACTGTTATTCAGGCTGGAAATCTTTGTCCCTAGCAGAGATAACATGCTGCTAATAACCTCCAGGAGATCAATCAGTACCAAGCCAGGTACCTTTTTCAAACACACTCTCTGAAGGATTTAAGTCATTTTATTACAAAATACCTCTCTCCTTTGTAAGCTACACAGTTATGTACCATTGGAATCCATTCTGAAACTCCTAAGCTAAAGGCAAAACCTAGGAAAATATAAGGGCTTTTGAACAGTGAGAATTTGCACAGGGAATCAAAGAGGTTTCAAGTTCACTTAGAGCAGATGTTTCTATAATTGAGAGACACTAGAAAAATGCATTAATGCACAAATCAGTCTTGGCTACAGTTATCTGAACCATAAAAAAATGTCCATAGTCAGGATGTAATTCCCTACTAAATACTATAGGATAGTTAATACCAGAATAACATAGGGGTTTTTTTCCTCTTAAACTCCTTAGGACTTTTTCAGTAGGGGAGTCCACTGGGAACACAAACAAACCTCAAATCTGTTGACCAATTCACCCTGTAACTCCCTTTCATACACTCACCCACAGATATTATGGACGTGAATTTTAATGAGGCCAGCTAAGTGCAGCTGGTGACCTGAAAGATTTATTCAGGTCCTGCTCTCACTCCCATTTTAACCAATAAGACTTCCTCTGGAACTGGCTCGAGTTCATTTTACTGCATGTGCCCAGTCAGCCATCCAACCCAAGTGTAAATTCCCACGTGCCTGGGAAGGAATTGCACCTACATATGTGCTGCTGATGCAAAGTGCACAACCAGTTCACGGGTAAAGGGAGAACAAGGAGTTCTGGCTTTTGCGTTCTCAAAACTGTAACACTTGTAGTGTGGAGACTATTCAAAGGAAAGGAAATGTCTAGGGCAACCTAAAAATAGCAATTGAGTTCTCATATTTTTAAATATGACCTAATTCCCCACTTTTATGGTCCCATATATATAGAGAGAGCAGTGGATTATCCTTTTCAGCAATAAACTGTTAGTTCCCTGTCCAAACTCAGCAAAGGCCAGCTGTGCCCTGCTGTAACATCCTTCAAGAAAGATGCTTTTGCTGGGAAGTCTAAACCCCCCCAGGAGTTACTCCTACCTGCAAGCTGTGCATCTGTTGCTCCTCAAGAACCCCTCAGGCAGGCAGCCTCCTGCTGCTATGCTAAATTTTAACAAGGATCTCCTAACCTCAAATACAGAGATTAATTAAGATTATCAGGTGTTGGCTCCCAAATTTATCTGTTTACCCTGCACTGCCCCTCTAAAAGAACAGCAAACACCACTTTTCCTTCCCCCCCCCCCCTTGAGACCCTGATTGCCTTGATGGATCAAAATAATTACACAAACAAGAAGGAAATTGTGTCTCTCCCTAATCTTTATCTCAGCCCAGCGGGAGGCAGATGGATAAGTATGAATAACAAATTATCTTGCAGTGGATTCCACTAATCAGCCCCAGGGCTGGGCTGGTTCAGCATGAAGCAATTCTTAAGCTTTTTGCAGAGCTAGTTTAGGACTTGGGCAGAGGACCCTACCCTCTAATTAAGAACCTGAAAGAAATTGAAAACAGCTGTGAATAATTAGACAATTTAAGTGCTGTTAAGAAGGAATAATTTTGTAGGCATCGTAATAAATCTTATGCTGTCCGAACTCATACCTTTTTCGTGAACTTTTTTCTGCTGGTGGGTGAGTGCATTACTCATAAAAGAAACAGTATCCCTTTTGTTTTGATTAGGCCTGTTTAATAACAAAAAAGTGTATCACTATAAGTGGAAGTGTGATGACAAAGAGAATAGCCTTTACTTTCCTTAATTTTCAGTCGTTGTGGTTCAGATCCTATGTCAGATTCCTGGCATGTAAATCTGGTGGAAAGAAAAGAATTCTTGATTTGTACTGTAAATAATATCTGAACCCAAGCTACTTAACATTTTTTAGATTTCTCTGGAAAAACATGTCGGGGAAATATTTAAAAATTTAACAACCTACCCCTTAGCCCTCTGTAGCAGATAGGTCATTGCAGTATTATCTAAGACTCCAGGAAATCTATTTTTCTCTGAAATTTGTCACCTTTTCTTTAATCTTCCCACTTGTCTGGAACTCAGTTAAAGTGTTTCTACAGAAAGTAATCTACAGAAGGAAAGCTTTCATCATGCACTGACAAACTATTCAGGGCCTGATTCAGCAACCCCTTAACTGGCTTTATTAGGAAACAGCTCTGCAAACAACTAAAAATATAATTAATTATAAGTATAACTTTGCTGAAGGCGATGTATCTACTCACACACTTAATGGTTACTAAATTTTTAAGTTCCTGTAGGATCCAGCCTTTGCTTGGATAACAGTATTACCTGCAAACAGGATATGGAATGGACTTGATTATTTAGAAGTGTGCTTTGGCTCTATTACTATTTTAAAATAACCTACATTCCTCAGTCATTTTGATGGATTTACACCACATAATTCCAATCTGGACACAGATCCTGAACACCCAGTTTTTAGAGGATTCATGAGATACTGCTTTGTTTTTATTCCATGTCCAGAAAAAAGAAAACAAAGCTCACCAAGGAAGCCACGTGTTGGCAGTGTTTGCTGCCCAGCCCGCAGAAATGCAGCTGCAAGGACATACCCGATGCAAAGTACCTGGTTCTGCACTCCAATGATCTAGATTTAAGTACAATAAAAGGAAACAAAGTGTTGCACAAAGCCTCAGGAAATAAAAAGTCTTATGGAAGTGCTCTAGGTGGGGGTAAGGGTTGAGACCTCTCTTTTCTCTAGCTCATGAAGCTGTGGGCAGTTCAGCCCTTGCTATGCCCCTTTCTGCTGCAGGTCTCAGGACAGCTACCACTGCTCTGTATCTGCCTCCATATGAGATCTGTGACAGTTGCTCTTGTACTTGAAGCTCTCCACATCCTTGACAATATTTAGCCAAGGCCCTGTGTGCCATTTCTTCAAGCCTGGATTACCTTTTTTATTGCTTTTCCTCGGAAGAACCTGCTGTGTGATGACCTCATCAGGATGCTGCTATGTGATGACTCCTCTTCTTTCTAAGATTTCCATGACTGAACATCTGCCCTCACGTTGTCATTCAGGTATTCTGCATGAAGAACCAGTGGCTCATGTGGGTATGAGGAGCTGAGATTTAAATTTCAGAAGTTATATTACCTAGGAGCCTGAAGATTACTTATAGTAATTAAGAGGCTGCTTTGTACTAAAAAATAATTCAGAAGTTGTTCTGGAACAGCCAGGATGCAACACAAGCAGGGTGACAGGTTTTGGCTATGATTCCTGTACATAACCATGGCAAACATTTCTATCACTGAAGTTAAAGTATTCAGATTCCTATAGGAAAAAGAAAAATAACATTTTAGGTCCTGCTGTTACTTTAAAAAATAGTAGTAATATAAATAAACTATCCCTTCTTTTACAGCCTTCGCTTTTCATTCAGCTACTTCCAAGTACATGTATGAATAGTTTTTTTTTTAGAACAAAGAATGTCTTCTCCAGAAAAGTCATGCACTGACATCAAGGAGGGGTGAATGGAACCATGCTGTAGCTGAGGAAATGTCAGCAGACATGTATCTATCTATTCATACAAACTTCTCTTTCCTCTATTAGACCAGTGTCCTCTTTGGAGGACTGGTGTATAATGAAGAGCCTCAGAGATTTCTGATTTTGTCCTAGCATATAGCTAGAGGTTTCAGAGACAAAAAGAACCATTTAATGTTTCAGTGATTACATCTTCTGTCAGCCAGTTTAGGCAGAAGTCATCAGGCACATAGGTGCTCTGGGCTCACCATTAACCCCAGGGGCAACTTCTGGGTGGATCAGTGCAAGTCCTTGGGGGCCAACAGCCAGTGACAGAGAGAAGCAAATTCAAACAAAAGCATTTCCTTTGGTTCTTTTTAGCCTTGTTGGAGCTACTGGAGGGGAAGGAGAGGCTCTGGCCACCAAAAGAAATGCTTGTGTGTCTGCACACCAGCAGCTACCTCTGGTCCTTGGCTTCTTGTTCCATAAAGCGGGGCTAATAGTCCCTCACCCTGTACACGGCTGCAAGGCTTAATAGACACAGGTTTATAAGGTGCTTTAGGAGCCTTGACTGCAAGTTGCTGCAGACTTGCTAACTACATTATTTCAAAATAAAATAAACACATTTTATACAAACGAGAGGAATAGAAAAAAAAAAATTGCCACCCCTTCCTCCGCTTCAAATCAGCTTCTTAAGGCTTCTCCAGCCTGCATTACACAGCACTCCATACTCAAGGTTTCACAAATAGATATAGCTGGTTGGCCAAGAGTTTTGCTTTTTTTTTTTTTTATGCTGGTGTTTATAATTCCAATTGGTGTAAAATTTCTTGATGGTTAACACATCCCGTTACAGACACTTTTGAATGAATGACTCATTCCCAAATAATTGACTAGCTTTGTAATTTGGGAAGTAAAAATCACATTTATGAGTCCCTCGAGGGAGGGTCTATAATGTTGTGCATAAAAAGTAGATAAATCATAAAACCTGTTTTTTTTTTCTTTTGTAAAAGCTTCCATTAGCCTTTGTGTTCACATTAAAGCAATGCCCTCTAAATGTGGGCAGCTGCTTTAAATCACTGGTGCACTTTAAAATCAAGTCTTTTTATATCTTGATGTTAAAATTACATGTTGGTTACTGTAATTCTGTCTTGTTTTTTGTGGGACATCTTTGGAACAGATCTGCTTCTGGAAAGACCTCTCCCTTTGCACCAAGTTTCCTAATCCATGTAAGCAGAAGCAGCCTAAGCATTTTGCAGCCAGTGTGAGCCATGTTTATCAGGTAAACAAGAGACAAATGAGAAAGGACCAGTCAGTGCCAGTCCAATTAGGACCCCATCTTCACTTAGCAAATGCGTGCATTTTAGATTGAGGTTTCAAATAAATGTGCAATGTGATTCTAATGGGATTTGACAAGGGTATTTGATGGTTGCAAGGCAAATCTATTATTATCTACAAAATATCTAGTTACAAATCTAACCCCTTTGCCAAAGGTGGTACTGGAACTACAGAACATTTAAACTCCTGAATGAAATGTCCATGCCACTTCCCTTGCCTTTCCAGTCTAAAAGAGCCGTACACCTTTATGCTAGCAAGGTCTTTTCCCACATTTTCAGAGTACTGTAAATTAGTTTAGTATGCTTGAAAGAACCTGTAATTGTAACTGCTCTTGTTGACACATCAGCTTGATGCCACACAGAGCACGACTGGGACCGTATCCCTTGGTTTTGCAGCTACAGTGCATTTCAAGTGCTTGACAGGTCCAGCGCTAAGATGTTCTGAATTAGATTTGAATTACAACCGCTAAATGCCCTTGTCAAAGCTTGTTATGCCTGAAACTAGCCATATACATTTAACTGACTATTCCTATGGAAGGTATACTGCTTAAACAAAGACATACTACAAAGTTTCATACGGAATTGTCAAAATATAATTGAGTTAAAAAAACAACTAAAGCATAAGAAGAGCAATCTTTACTGCCTTTTCCCCCCCTTTTCCTTCTTTGAAATAAATCCAGGGGACAATTTAGTGGAATCTAAGTATAAAATAAAAGGAGCATATGCAGTTCCCACAGAGACATTGAAATCTATACAAATACCAGATTCATCCATACAAGTTGATCCTAGTGTCATGAAAGGCCATAGCAAAACTTCAGGATCTTGCCCTGTGAAAAGGGTTTCAGTTCACATTTTTGGCATCGGAGACCATCTGGTGCTGCAGGAATGCAATGAACTAAATACACGTATGAGATTCAGGATCAGGCCTTCAGTTCTAGGGGACCCCAGATTTCCTTCATCAAATCAGGTAAGCATAATATTTATACACGTGTGTATGTGCATATGCCTCTATACCCACATATAGTGCATGGGTATGATATTGATACAGTTTAGCCACATTTCTGACTTGCAGATAGATTCATAATCACGTACCGGTTGTGCAAGGCCATAATCATACACCCTTTGGCTAGAGAATAGCAACCAAGAAGCACAAAACAGATTTAGACAGTGTCTGTCTATCATCCCATGCTGTGGAGATCTCAGGAAGTCACTGGGGCTGCCTAGTGCTGCTCCTTGCTAAGCCCTGGGCTGCTGACACTCAGTGTGTGATTGCCGGGGTGGTCTGCTGAGGCTCTCCTGGCTGGAAAGTTTTAAGTGCTGGTTGTAAGCACTGTTGTGTGCAAAGGAGTTGCCCCAAAGCTGAAAGCTGAGAGAAAAGAGTGAGGATCTCTGGCAGACCAGCTAACTAGCTTGAACCCTCTGAAGAAACCAGACAGGGTTGCTTATCCTAAATCCACAAACGATTAGGCAGAGCAGAAGAGGAGGTACAGGCTATTGCATCCATTGAAGACAAACATGGGCATTCTTGTGTACATGACACGGAATCATAGGCTCCTCTCCCTCCCAAATTCTCTTGTATGACTGAAACAAAACATCTTAGGTAAAAAGCTGTTGCTTCACCATGGATTTCCCAGCTGACTCTAAAAGTTAACAAAATCCTGGAAGTTTTCTAGTCTGGAAGGAAGGTGTACATTACAATGAGCTCCTGGGCTTGTTTTCCCCAGCTATCCTAAGGCTCTTGGTGCCTTGCCTCTCTGTCTCTCCCTCTCTTGGGATGGGCACTGCAACTGCATGAAATTTTAGAGGGGAGTTGTGGGCCTCCTCTTGTAGGGAGTCAGCACGTGGTGGAGGCATATGTTCAGAAGGATCCCAACTCCTTCCACCTACCATAGGTGTGGGAGATGATGATCAACATCAATCCTCACTATCTAAATAAGGAGAAAGGTCCTTCCTCTGTGTTCTTTGGCTTGTAGATTGTAGTTTCTTAGAGGAAGATTCCATCCCTCCCTGGGAAGAGCATGAAACACCCAGTGCAACAGCATGCTGTTTCATCTGGGACCTCTAGAAGGTACTGTAAGACAGACAGAAGAACACAGGCTTACAGATGGACAAGGGATAGACCAAGAGGAGGACAAATGCAGCCCAGATGCCTTCTGCCTCTCCTCACAGGCCATGTGGCCATGAGAACAGATCAGGAGCACACAACTAAGATTTCTCCCATCTGAAGCTGCCCTAGGCATTACCTCAAGAGATGAATTCTCCAACAACAACAACAAAGTTTTCTAAGCCCATTCCAAGAGCAAAATATGGCCTGAACTGGTCAAAACCTGCTGACAGCCTTAAGCAGCATGAGAAACCTGTTTCATGATGGCAGTTAGTTATTTTAAAACTGAGCTGAAAGATTAATGGTGAGATTTTCAAAAAATGTAGGCTCCCAATGACAGGAACCGACAATTTGCTCATGCAATTTCCCATCGCTGTGTATGCAAGAGGGAGAAACGGGTGGGCAAAATGACACACGGCCATTCTGTGCCTATGCTTTTTTTCTGGAAGCCCTAACCTTAAAAAAGCAATAAGCAAATAAACAGAGTGTTTAAATGAAAGGCAGAAAGATTTAGACTGAGAGATACATTGATATTCTTTGTTAATTTTTTTATTCAATTAAGAGACACATGATGATTATTTTTAGCAGTGTCCCCCTGATACAATTCAGATGTAAATCACATTTCTGTAGTCAGCTGCTGCTGTTTAAGCAGAAATATTTTGACACTATAATTACAGGGTTGAAACTATGCTTTACATTAGTGTATAAAACACTCATTAAATTAAAATTCTTCCATGAAATCATGAAAATAAACAGTCTGTCTGAACTAGCATCAACAAATTCACAGGATGCTTCTGCGTTTTCTCAGGGCCGGCCTTCAAGTGACTGTATTACAAGGCCCTTATTTAACCGTGAAGTGTTAAGGGTTCACATTCTTTTGAAGGTCTCATTCTGCTTATTTTTAAAATTATTGCTTTAATTGTTTTTACAACTTGTAAGATTTTAAAGCTATTAAGCCTCAAAGTTGTGGGAAAAATTAAAATTGTGATTATTATAACTTGTGTAAGTCTGTGAGATGGCAGTGGCACTGCTTTTTTTGTCAAACCTGGATTAAATAAAAGGGGTCCATGGCACCATATGTGGCATGTCACATTGGTCTATTATGGCTGAGAAGCAGGATACACAATGTATACACAGTGCTTTGTGGGACAGAAAGGAAAGCAGAAGCTCAGGGTAGTAATGGTGTTAGGGGATTCTTCTGGCCCTCTCCCTTGCTCCCCACCATTTTCTTGCCTTTTGTCCCCCTTCCATTCATCATGGACCTGACAGTCCTGCGGATGAGGAGTCCAACTGTCTGTGCCCCAGAGCAGGCAGAAATTTTCAGCAGGAGATGCCAGAAAAAGAGCATCCCAGCGATGTCCCTACACTTTGCAAGAGAAAGAAGATGCAGGTCGAAGCCCTGCCCTGCTTATACAAGGATTTATTTATCAGGTCTGTTTTCATTTACTCCACTTCCCAAGGACAAGAAGTTGATCATTCTCAGACTTTCAGGTGTCCCTAACTAAGGTCACTATTGACAGAGAAAAGCAGTGTCCTCTGGCCTGATGGTCTCATTAGAGGGACCACTAATAGGCAATGGCACCAGCTCGGGTTCCTCTACCTCCCACCATGGGGTGAGCAAAGCTTGCAGGGTGGGACTGTGGCCAATACCACTGAGCCTCACCCTCTGCTCCCTGGCACCCTGGCAAACCTGCACCTATTGCCACACTAATCCCTATAAACCCTGATCGGATTTTGTTTTCTCTGCATCTGTACAGTGTCATTGATCTTCACAATGCACTCAGAAAGCTGTGGCTGTGCTGGGCTTGGGAGCAAACAGCCCAGGATCTTCAAGATGCGGATGATGTAATCACAGTGGTCTGAAACATTTTTGCTACATCTATATTCCACTGAAATCCACAATTATGGTTGACTTTTCTTTGACTGAAGATATTCCAGAAAGATGGACTGCAATGGTAATTGCACCATTTTATCCACAGATACAAATCTGAGACTGATCCCTCTGGTCTTATGAAATTACAGTCAACATGTTATTTTCCCCATTTCTGATCAAAACATATATACGATGGTGGTTGCTGCAATGTATATTTACTCTTAACTTGTCAGAACCATCAGCTAAAATAAATTCAAACCCTTCAACCATTTTATTAACCAGGATTATGCACAAGAAAGTCTATTTCAAAGTGTAAGTTTTAGTACACATTGTAATTTAATAGTAGAATTTTTTTTACAGTGCTGTAGGTGTCCTTCTTCAGCAGCCTCACAGATGATTTTTTGTCCATTATTTCTGGTATTATGGTTATCTCTTCTCTCTCACACCTTGACACTTTCCACATTGGATAGCAATAACCTTCTTTCAGAGCACTTACATACTACAGCCCAGTGAATTCAACCTAAATTTTCCTTGAGGTCAAAATGAAGAAATATTTTATCACTGGAAAATGCGATCTTTTAATTCTAGCTCCACATCTACATTGAACCTGTGGGGGACATTCAGTGTGATTTTGAGAAATCCCTCTTACAACTAGATTGTCCTTTCATTTTTGGCCCCACAAAACATTTTTAGTTCTCAAACTAGGTAACTGGCAAATAATTTTCTTATTTACTTAATATGTGTATTTAGATTAATTATTGTAACTCTTTATCAGGTCCTACACAGAACCTAATGAGATGTCTTTCAGATTTTTAAGAACCTAATACAAAAAATTTGTTGTTCAAATAGGGAAGAAAAGCCTGAATAGATAATTTTATCTTGGTTAATATAGGATCCTCCAGAAGAAGAAGATAGATATTTTTAAATCTAAGTGTACTTTCTCTTGAAGAAAAATAACTTTTCAGTGCAAAAAACGTTTCTAGTGAGCAAATAGAAATATTCAACATTAAATTTATTTAATATATTGCATGTTACTGCCTCTGTTTGGAGTACCAAACAGAGTGTTAATAGGTGTTAATGCACTCTCTTAGGAAATTTTAGTTTACTTCTTAATTATATTCTCTAGTATCTAATGAGCACTCATTTTTCCTGAAAATATCACTGTTAGCCAAGCTGCTCCCTACAATATTCACAGAAGACAAACACAGCTGAGGTGAACTCAGAATTTGACTTAAAAAGATTTTTCCAGAAAGCATTTACTGGGACCATCTCTTATTAAAAATGTTACATATATAAAATGTGACAAGTAAGTGGTGACACATTAGTGTAAGGGTGAGTGTAAACTCTGAGGATAGAGTGACTTAAAACAGTACCTAGTGATGGCAACATAAACAGACATTAGTAAACACTTGCAATGTCCAGTGACCATATAAATCAGAGTACTCCACAGTATATATGTTTATACAAATAATTGTTTTGGTGAATGTCAGACACTTCAGAAAGGAACATTACATTTCATGAACTCCCATCCTTGGATCATTTAACTGCCTGGTCTTACCTCTCCTGGCAGAGCTTCTGGAATATTTTTGAGTAATGTAAGTGGAGGCCACAAATGAGACTCCTTTTTTTTTTTTTCCTCCACCATCTATTCTGCTTTCCCGTCTTCCCTCTGTGCCTGGAGCAACTCTGAAAATACTCAGAAAGCACAGAGCTTGTTATGTTTGGACACCAGCAACTGACCACCAGAACAAAATGCCCAACACCACATGTTTCAAGAAAGGCAGTTTGACACCCATTCTGCAATAATTTTCAGATACCTACAAGTACTTTCCTTTAGGGAGAAATTAATTTCTCCTTCCCTACTGTAGGTTGGTCCATTTTGGTCCCTCAGGGTCCAAGATCAACAGGTGACACCACCATCTTCTTGCCCATACTTACCTCACCTACAGAAATAGCTTCCTCAGCTTTCATATGGCCAGGAGGCATCAACATAATCCAAATTCTGAGAGATATTAGAGCTGTTGCTGCCTTCTGCACGTCCTTCTACTGTTTCTTATACTCTTCAGGTTTTATCTCCCCTATCTTCTGACACAGAAGAGTTGAAAAAGTAAAGTAGGAATTAATTTCTTCTTGTTAATATCCTAAATATTAATTATGGAATGGCTCAGAAATCTAGGATATCATTAGCCAAACAGCAGCTTTCTATAGAGAATCACATTTTACTTTTTTAAACCTGAAGAAGTTGCAGCCTACGTCTTCCATCCCTGGCCAGAAGGGCTTGGTAAGAGGCAGAAATGCAGTTGGCCAAGCAGACAGCCAGTCTTTAGAGAACATGAACTTATGACCACCACTACCCAGGGTAACACAGGCTGTTAATGGATGACCAGATTGGTGGCTGTCAGATTTGCTCATGGTAGGAGATTTATATTTAAGGATCATATTTTTCCTGAAAACTACAGAGGTGCCTTGGGCACCTCTTCTTCAGGGACTCAGGTAATGTTTGGGAGGGAAAGCGGATGATCTTCCCTCTTTCTGTGCCCAGAACCTCTCCTGGAATCATTTTAGGGTGGCTTGAGGCCCAAACTGCCACGCAGAACCTTTGCCCAAGGAAAATGTGAGAGTTTCCTGCAACATTACCAACTGTCAGACAGCAATAAACAACCTAAGTGTTGGCTACCACTCCCTTAAGTGCCATTGTGTTTGGTAGGTCCTGGGCAAGGCACCTGTGAGATGGTCACAGGGAAGGTGTCAGACAGTTCCTGTCCTGAGTGTGAGGGATGAAGCCTCCTGGCCAACACCCACAAAGTGGCCTCTGGCTGCCCTTCTGCTAAGAGGAGTTCAGCAATGGGGTGTTAATGGCCATTGTCGTCTCAGATGACAATGATGAGGTGAGAGCATTCACCCTCAGACTGACAAAGAAAAATTAGATGGCAACATTATTTGGCCTTGCTAGCACCCAGAACCCCTTCTCTCTACCACCACCACCTCCCTTTCCCAGGTCTCCAGGCACACTTGCTGTCTCTGAACGCTTTATTGCTTCCAGGGGGTGACCATTACTTTGCACAGATCTCTGTGTCTTCCCTTACATCTCTCTTTCTTCCCATCCTCAACTCCTGAATATGTGAGCAGTACTAAGTAACCAGCACTTCAAACGGTTTTGAAGCTTCCTCTGGCAAAACCATAAAATCTATACTGGTAAGATATATATGTATTTCTGTCCCAGATTCCCAATCTGTTTCCTTTAAATCCAATAAAATTTATATCATAGGGCTTAAGGGCAGAAGGGCTTCATACAATTGAAACTGATTCAGTAAATGCAAAACATAAAAATAAAGTATTGGTATTTGATATTCTTATATTTCAATATTGCTTTGATATTCCACTATGAAACTTAAACTGAGTTGGGGTTTTATGCATTCTTTTCCCCCCCTTTTGATTTCCCCCACTTTTTCCTTTGAATTTCATCTCTTTAATCACTGGACCATGGATCAGAAATACTTGCAACTTGTTTGTGGAAGGCCAGAGTCTAAAGCAGCAGCTTGGTTAGAGAGTTATTTCACCATCTGTTCTCTCTTTTTCTATTAGGTGGCTGGTTTTACATAGAGATCCATTTTATTGAGATCTGTAGTGCATCATCTTGTTTCATTTACATGCTTGCACAAACGCTCACCTATCTTTCTCTTTGTACACAGTACCTATTTGTACAGTGAGAGCACACATACCACAACAGGCAATATTCTCCACTGGCTTTCACTGATACCACATGTAACTCATTGGAGCCAGGGCATGGCTAAAATTGTATAATAGATCCCAAGATCCGATGGCTGAGAGGGGCTGTTATGATCTTCTCGTCTGACTTCTGATATAAAGAAAGCCATAAAACAACAAAGTCCGTGAAGCAATTCCTGAGCCAAACCAGTACCTTCTGGTTGAGCTGGGGAATGTTAACTGAGAATTTCAGCCTGGTCAATCCACTGCAGCCTTGGAGAAGTTGTTCCAGCAGTCAGAGGCAACTGACCACTTTTTGTGAAGAAAACACCACAGCCTTGTAAAGCTTCTTTTTTCAGCCACTGATTTGTATTCCCTTTGCACTTATAAAACTGAGACCTTTGTGATAGCCAAAAACTCCCCACAAGGGATATTGTGCATGCAAGGGGCCTCCAGAGCAGAGGGCATGCATCTGAGCCATCCCTTGTAACAGCAGTGAGCTGTTCAAATTGTTCCTTTGGCACCTGGAACCATGCTCCAGTTTCTGTCTTAAAGAAGAAGTGCTTTATATTTCCGTCAATTTTTACCACTAAACAGGGTTGGGTTGTTGGGGTTTGGGTTTTTTTTTTGTTGTTGTTTTTGTTTGTTTGTTTTGTTTTGTGTTTTGTTGTTTGTTTGTTTGGGGTTTTTTTTTGGGGGGGGGGTTGTGTTTGGGTTTTTGGGTTTGGTTGGTTGTTTTTTTTTTTCTACATAAGTTTCTGAAGAGTTCTCGTCATAGTCCCTCTAACAGATCAGTAAGAAATAATGTTGCAAGCACTATTAATGTTGGGTTGTGGAAGGTTTTCCAGCATCAAGGTCAGTCACTTAATTTCTGGCTGTGTTACAGTAACACATGAGCTCTGCTGTCTGAAAGCAAGGGCAGATGGCAAACTGCATAGATCACACTCTTTTGATCACTTCAAACCCTTCCCCTAGCCAGAAAGATGCAGATTAGGTGTTGATCCTGCCTCAGCAGAGAAAGTTGGAATTGTTCTTGAGTTTCTTTCCATCCCTGTTTTCCATAAGTCTAAAACACATAAAATCCACAAGACTGTTTCATTAATGTTTACCTACTCTGACCTGCATTCAGTGAGTTAGGCATGTCCCTAAAGCTTTCCTAGTCTCTAAGCAACTTCAAACATCCATTAGGAATGTGTATATATATTTTTAAATCTTCTCTTTCTTTCCTCCAAGATTCTATACCAACAGGATTGTATCTTGATCAATCTTTTCAGCATTTAATGTGATTTAGTGACAAAATATGCAAAATTCCCATAAATTGAAAGGCTGAAAGCTCACAGCCTGCAGGGTGAGATGCTGGAGCTCTGTACTGCTGGAAGGATGGATGGACCTGGAGCATGGCAGGGTCACCCAGGACTTGTCTCAGCTCTGGGACCAACCATAGTATTAGACAGTAAAATCTGAATGGTTTTAGTTTTCAAAAAAGCTCATTTTGATACAGTTGTTTGTTTATTACTTAGTGGAATTTTCCACCCCAACAGAAGTATTTGTCAACAAGCTTTTCTCAGAACATCAAGCCTTTAGCTTCTCAGAGAGCTCATCATAAGGGAAATATTTGTACTGTTCACTGGTGAAAGAGAAAAAAAAAATCAGGAACCTTCTTCATGATCTTTTTTTCTGTTTTCTGACTAATTCTTATTTCAGGATAATCCCCTCACATCCCTGGTTTATTCAATTCTATAAGCTATGATTGCTGTTACTAAGAATAGAACCTGGACTATGATTTCCTCTTCTATGAAAGTGAAAGGATGTATGACACCTTCCTTATCCTACTTGTTGGCCATCAGAATATTTTAGTTTTATCTGATACACAGTTAATTTCAGAAATGCAATTTTCATGTATACAAAGACAGTGTACAGTGTCAGGGTTGAAAGAGACAGAATTTATCTGGAATATCACAAATTCTGAAACATTTCAGCTATTTCAACAGCCAAATAGCTGACATCTGATTATTGGGAAGATGGTCTTGATAATTCATCCCATTCTGTGGTTCCACTGTCATTTTTAAGTCATATCATGCCTGTTTCTTAGCGCAAATTGCCTAACACATCCACCCATTTTAAGACAGGAAAGAAATCAGTTTGACAAGCATTCATTATTCTGAAATCACATATTAAACATTTTCAAAAGTACCACAACTATTAAGGGAGAAGAAGAACTTATATAAGGTATAACCTTACAGTGCAGTGGGTAACAGAAGCATTAATAGGAAAAACCCTAAGTGGAAACAGTTGACAAAATAAATTAAAGCACAGCTCTCCCCTGAAAAGTGACTAAAAATGGCATCCTAAGGTCCCATGTTTATTATGTGTTACCAACTCCAGATCAGATTTGCTCAATATACAAATAAGGGGTGAAATTCTAGCTAGGCTGAATTCTACTGGAGCTTTGCAGATTACTTCAGTGGGGCCAGGATTTCATTTTTTTATTTCCTTCCTTTTGAGCAGCCTGTGGAAATTTGACTTGGAGGATCACAAAGCTAGTTGAAATGTAAAATAGAAAAATCATATGATATTTCAAAATTGTTTTCATTTTGTGGAGTTGAAAACAGGCTACTTTTTAATTTCTGTGCTTTGGAGCTTAGCATTTTGCCTATGGTGTTTTTAGTATTCTTATCAAGAATATCACTGAAAAGTTTATTTACATTTTTTGTTCTACTCCAGACACAGAATCTGGAAAAATGGAAAATCTGAACGATCCTGCTGGCTTTGATCTTGATAATGCTTGTCTGTGAAATTGTCAACAAAATCAACAAACAAATCTACCAAAAATCACAAACAAAAAACCTACCACCAACAACAAAAAACAAATAATGAAATGTGAAAAATTCCAGTTTTCTCTAATGATACTTGTCTTCAGAAAAAAATCAGCTTTTCTAAGAGAGGAGAGAAAGGCTTTCCCAAAACAGAGATCTGCTTTGTGTACTTAAACCAGTTTATGGGTGCCCCAGGTGACTTCTCACCCCAAAGCCCATGAAGGTTGGTGACTGGGAATTTTTGGCAGAGCAGCCAGGAGGGAAGGGTGACTCCCCATGCTGCCCTCCTTCCTGGCACTGGCAGAGCTGTGCAGAAGGGCTGGGGAAGGAACTTTGCTTTGCCATTTCCAGTGACGTACTCTTTCTGCAGTTAGAAAGAGACTCCAGAGCTGTCAATCTGCCACTTTTCACTGGCACTTAAAAGCAATTTCAAAATCTATTTTAAAAATTGGATTCCAAATCTGCTGTATGAAAACAGACAGCAGCAAGAGCCCTGTATGGAGGGCTCAGACTGTTGGTGAGGCTGGCTGGAGAGAGTCAGTGCTGTGCAGATATTATATTTTATTTTTGATAGCATAGGACCTCTGTGCTTCTGTCATGTCTGAGCTGTCTCTTTCCATCAAGGGAAGGTCTTATGAGCACAAAACCCATGTGCAGCCTTTCAGCCCTGTTTCGAATTTCTGATACACAATAAATGCGTTTGTTTTTATTTCTTCTTTCTGTAAACATTTCTCCGTCTAACATAGTAACTGCTGTTTATACAGCACAGTAAAAGCACAGGTCAGAGCACAATAAGATTATAGTCTTACTTCAATATGTCCAATCCATAATAAAATAAAACCTTACGAAATATCCAGAGGAACGGTTTGGGGTTCTCTTCATATTAATGTATGTCGTATGGGAGGGTTGTATTGAGGCATAATATTTTCCACAGCTGTCAGGACTTATTTAAAAGGCAATATCCTTTTTCTGGGATTTTATTTAGGTTCTGTTTATACCATGTGTAGGATTGTTAATCCCATGATGTATGACTCAGTGGTGTATGATTACTTGAAGGTAATATGTACAAAATGAGCTAAATATTTTGGGATTGATCCCTGGGAGCTGACACACTGGGCTCACCACAGCAGAGGAGGGGTGAGATAAGGAGGGAACAGAAAGGTGACTGCAAACTGCTTTTGTGTCATGTGCTTGTCCCGAAGGGAAACCACATCAGTTCTGCTCTAGTGGGTCCCCCCATTTTTGTGGCCCCTTTTCACAGGGAAGCACAGGATGGAAGCTTGGATGCTTTGGTTTTGAATCCATTTTCACAACCCTCTATGTTCTACCTCTCTGCGCTGGAGAAGGAAAGGGCATTTATACCCCTGCCCTGGCTCTGCTCCATCCACTTGGGCATGCATGAAGGGGCAAAAACCTCTAAAAGGCCAGCTACACCCACTTTCTTGGGTGATTGCTTCACTCCAGAAAGAAATTGGCTGCAATAGCTTTGTACGGGTTATTTGGTGTGAAATATGAACCATTGTATGTCTTTACATTCAAACAACATGAAACACAGGTTCTTTTAACAGCCTGTGTGCATGTGCTGAGACGTGCTTTCTATCAGCTGTGAGTCCTCTGACATGGAAAGTAGAGGCATACCTAAACCCACTGAGCTAAATTTGTCCCAAATGTAACTTCATTGGCCTTACATCAGGAATGTGTTTGGCCCAGTAACTCTGTATGTTGGTTTGGGTTGGGGGTTTTTTGGGGGGGTTTTTTTGGGTTTTTTGCCATTTAGTAAAGTTCTTTCCAAGTGAATGGAAATGAAAGGAAACCATTAAAAGGTCATAAAGTAGCTGTGCTATTAGGTTGTTAATTTTCTTTTAGTTATTCAGTATGTTTGCTAACCAGCTTGTTTGGTTGGAAAATTTTCAGGGATGCCACCAGCTTCAGTGCTCCCAAACTCTGGGTGCTCCTGGAAACAGATGAAATATGTAAAGATTAAACTTGTTAGAGTGCCAACAGGCTGGAGGCTTGTTAGTATTTAAATGCCTGGAGAAGCAGACAGATTCCTCAGGGGCTTTTTAGAAGTGCCCATGGGCCTGACTGCTCCAAGTCATGGGCGCGCAAGTGAGGGGGGAGCTAAAAGCTCAAACCTCTCAGTAAGATGCCAGGCCAGGAAGATTCAACAGCTGAGAGCCTACTCATTTTTGCCATTTTAATGCATAATATAGACAGTTTTTGAAGGATTTAAATCAGGGATGCAAGTTTTTATTTTTATTTTTTTCTTTCTTTTTTTTTTCATCCAGGTTGGGAAGGACCTCTGAGATCATCAAGTCCAACCCTTTATCCTCCACCACCAGTGTGGTTACCAGACAATGGCACTGAGTGCCACATTCAGTCTCTTTTTAAAAACATCCAGGGACAGAGAAACCACCACCTCCCTGGGCAGCCCATTCCAATGCCTAATCACCCTCTGTAAAGAATTTTTTCCTAATATCTAACCTAAGCCTCCCCTTACAGAGCTTAAGTCCATGCCCTCTTGTTTTACTGGTAGCTACTTGGGAGAAGAGACCGACCCCCCCCTGGCTCCAACCTCCTTTCTTGAAGCACAGGACCTGAAAAAAACTTCTCAGTTGCCGGGTGGATCACCAGGAGGTCTTAATGTGAAATTTTGTAATCTCTGAGACCTTGGCTTGTCCCAGGCCTGCAGTTACTTTAATCCATGTTTTCCAGCCCTGGACATTCCTCTTTTCCTATGCAGTTTGAAATTGCATGAAACCACTAGGAACAGTAGGCATTGGTGTGCAGGGCTTCAGATCTCCATGAACAGAAGTGTCACCTTGACACCAGGCTGCCCAGGACACAGGAAGGTGGCCTTGGCCACAGCTATGAGCAGGTGAGAGACAAAGGGGCAACAGCCAAGGAGAGTGAGAGGAGATGGCCCCATGGAAGAGAGGTCTTGCTTTCTGTGAGGTTTAGGCATCTACCCAGAGAGGTGTCTGGTGTGGGTCTGGAGGGTTCCATTCCCTGCTGGCAGGACTGACACACAGAGCAACACAGCAGGGACAGGGGGGAGCACATATGAGAAGGATTGAGATGAGCATAGATGAGAGGTGCCTTTGTGGGACAGCAGGGTGATCAGCTGTGTTACCTCAGCATGAAGAAATCAGGAAGAATATGGCCCATTTCTGCAAAAATAGATGGTATTGAGGCACTTTCCAAACTTTAAGCCAGATTTGGAAATATTTATGCATCCTTAGACAGACATATGAAACCTGAGTAGAGGGGAAGATTGGAAGACACTCATTGTAGCACAGCTGTGGTATTTCTACACTCCCCAGGTGAAAACTAAAGTTCAAGATTTGCTCTTATCCATACCAGTTAACTCTGTTCGAGCCCAAAGCAGCCATATGGGCAGCCTTGGCCCCATAGTTAAGGGCAGTTAAGTGGGAAGATGAATAAGAGAGCAGGCAGGATGTTGAATGATGGGCTGAGCTTCAGAGATATGGTCAGCTGTTCTCTCCCAGCTTTACTGTATACACTCCCAGGCAGTGTTTCACCAGCAGTACAAGCAAGAACCTTAACTGAACGTGGACCATGTTGATGCAAAAGTTTTTAATGGGGTGAATTGGATAACTGTAATTTTCCTGAAACCTGCTAGTATGAGACTTAGTCAGCAGGGAAATAGCTTTTAAGGAGAGTGGCAGATCTTATCTCACAGAGCTTATTTATCACCCCGGGATGCTACATG
Organism: Calypte anna; assembly: GCF_003957555.1. Classification (NCBI taxonomy): domain Eukaryota; kingdom Metazoa; phylum Chordata; class Aves; order Apodiformes; family Trochilidae; genus Calypte; species Calypte anna. The sequence goes on from NC_044251.1 coordinate 28,537,245, forward strand.
GGTCATTACTGCAGCATCTGTAGGTGAGAACCCAAGCTGGTTGTATTTTGCTGGCAATCAGCAACCCAGGGGGAATCCAGGCTTGTTTATCCCTTTAGTCCCCACTGCTGCACTTCATTAAAAGAAATAAAATAAATATGAAACTCTACACATTACTTTCCCCATGCCAAAGTGTTTGCTGGAAAACCACAGGGAGGCAATGTGATTCTAGAGAGGGGGCCAACAGGCAGTGGGATGCACCCTCCCTGTGTAAGAACAGCAGTGCAGCCCCATAAAATCAAGACAGTAACTTTAAAATAATCCATGTGATTCATTCACTGAAAAATGCAGGGCAACTGCAGCCTGCTCTCCTGCTCTTCAATGATGAATAGTGAGCTTGCTTCCAGTTTGTAAGTTTTCCATGTCACCATGACATCTAAAAGTTTACATTTCTTCATTCAGAGGAGAAGGAATATTGTTTGTTTAGGTTTGTTTTATTTTCTTTCCTACCAACAAAGTGGGGCATTATGAAATATACTGTATATCAAGATACTAGGTAGTTTTTGGCATGGTGTCTCCATTAAAGTACAGCCACAGCTGGAAAAAAATTGAGAAATCGTATGTACACCTCATAATCTGACAGACCTATCCCATTTATCATTTCTATGGGCCAAATCCTGAAGATATTTATTAGCTATGGATAAGATCCTTGTTTATTTTTCAGTGCAGATAAAAGACCTTGTCACAGAGCAGGACCTTCTGCTGGATGCTCTACAAGCCTTCCTTGTAGTTTATAGAAAAGAACATTTACACAGTGTTCTCTAGGCAAACATCAGCTCACTCTGCACATGCTCAGAGCAGACTAAAAGCAATGGGGTCATGTTGGCAGTGTTGTATCTATGCTCATCTCCTTGTCTAATAATAATAGAACTGCATTACCCATAACTCGATAGGCCATGGCAAAGGAAGCTTGCATTTGTACAGAGCAAGGTTAAGCTACTTTAGAAAATGGAAAAATGAGGCCCATATGCAGGCAAACTCTACAAGTGACTTTCAGAGGCCATTAATTTAAGTAGGCAGAGGCAGCAGGATTTTTTTCTGCAATATTTTTTGCACATCTAAGGGACAGGGGACCTCTGGTAACAAAGCCATAGAAGTCAACAGAAGCTTTGTCTAACATTTCTGTAAGCACTATTTGATAATGAAAGCAAAGCCAGAGTAGTATCTAGCCCTGATAATTCTTGTGGTTTTTACCATGAAGCCTTACAGCTCTTTGGACTTCACTCACAAAACAAAGTTCATGTTTGCCACAGAAACACACTTCCCTATACACCATATTCCCCTTCCCAGTCTTCTCTGGAGATGATTTACCTCTGAAGAGGAACTGGTCCAGAGAACTGGTAAGTTAAGGATGATATCATGGCCATATTTTAGGGCCACTCGAAAGACATAGTTTTAATTCTCTGCATTGTGGAACATGGAAAGCAAATTAAACTCCCATGTTTGCATTTTTGAGGCAAAGAGGTTCCATGCCAAGCCTGGCATGTAAGGGCCAGAACCTTCCTCTAATTCTCATTATTTGAGACAAGCTCTGGTTGCATGTAAATAACTCCTACACACCATAAAGCTATTATCTAGTAGTGTCTTTTTCTTGCCTTTCTATATCATTGTCAAGTTTATTTACATGGCCCCTTGCTCTTCAGTTAACACCCTTTCAGGCGTACTATTTTCCTGCTCTATAATTATCAAGCCATTGTGAAGCCAAATTGGCAGACACTATATTGTAATTCTGTCACTTTTAGCCTAATTGGGGATAACCATAGCAAGAGAAGATGGTCAGTGACAAGTGAATATTTTTTTCCCTAAAAGATAATAGGTAGCTGCTTCAATCACTTTTTTGACAGCTCCACACTTCTACATCTTTTTGAATATATATTTCTGTTAGGAGAAAGCTATTACCAATACACCACAAGCTTCTTCTCTCCAGAAATCTGGGTTTTATTCATAGGATAGCTTTACAATGCAGTACTGTGAGGGTGGCTTTCTGCATTAATTTCAGTAGGCACATCTAGCAGAACCTGCAGCCTCTCCATCCAGTGAGGAAGGATGGAAGGACCAAGGTTTCTTAGACATCTTGTGTGATGCTAAGGGGGTCGTGGAAGAGCTCAGTGGACAAACCAGAGAAACCACTGACTTCTGGGCTCAGGAGAAATGTATGATAGAAGCAATATAAAAATCCAGAGCTGCTATTCCTAGAATTAAAACATGTTTTTACACTTTTATAATAGATTTCATCTCATTCATGACCTATGGGCCTTGGAAGTCATACAAGTCTTGGGACATATTAAAAATGTAATGCCATGTGGCAAAAAATGTACATTGCTGAGCAGAGGGTAATGGGGGCCATGTTCCCTGCTAGATCTGCCCAAAAACATGTGGCCTCCCAGGGGAGGAGTTGTCATCACACAGCTTGCCCACACCATTCTGTTCCACTGGGCAGATGGCCTTCTTCTCTGTGGTTCATTTATCAATTCTTGCAGCCAAAGACAAAAGCTTTGGCAAAAAGCAGTTTATTTTGTAAACCTTTTTGTGAGCACAGGCCTCAACACTGGGAGATCATAGAATAGAATAATTTGGGTTGGAAGAGACCTTAAAGATCATCTAGTTCCAAGCCCCTGCAGGGACAGGAGTGCCTTCCACTAGACCAGGTTGTTCAAGGTCCCATCCAACCTGGCCTTGAACACTTACAGGGAGGGGGCAACCACAACTTCCTTGGGCAATCTGTTCCAGTGCCTCACCAGCCTCACAGGAAAGAATTTCTTCCTAATGTCTAACCTAAATCCCCCCTCTTCAAGTTTGAAACCATTTCCCCTTGTCCTCTCACTACACATCCATGTAACAAGCCCTACCCCAGCTATCTTCTAGGCCCCCTTCAGATATTGGAAAGTTTCTATAAGATCACCTTGGAGCCTCCTCTTCTCCGGGGTGAACAACCCCAACTTCTTTAGCCTGTCTTCATGCTCTAGATGCTGGTATAAATACCTACCCTGACTTACCCAGCAGCCAAGCCACCAAAGATCCTCATGGCTGTCAAAACAGACTTCAGATCCTCCATAAACTGCCTGTAATACCACAATGGCCACTGGCATGCCAAGGGCCTCCTGCCCCTCACAAGTCTCCCTTCTCACTTCAGCACATGTCCAAAACTCCTTTGTTCTGTTAGAAGGTACTGAAGGAACCTAAAGCACTCTTGATGAGCCTCTCTTTCATTGTTGTGCTAGTATCTAAGGCAGCACAAAAATAAAAGTATTCAAATTTTTCATAGGCTTTTAATGTAAGGGTTCCAATCTACACATTTTTTACCTCTTAAATATCTTGCTTCTATGCCTCCTCTGCATAATCCATCCATCCGTTGCACCCGATACCAAATGTTTTGCCTTGTCATCTCCTTGTAAATAGAGAGTGTCAAATACATGGCCAGCTCATTGGACACAGCTAAGAAATAGTTTAATCTTCCCAGTGGAGTAATTAAAGAAATCATCCCAACTAGCTGGTCAACTCTAGCTACACACCTAATCAGCACGGCTGCAAGCAGGAGGCTTGCAATACATATGCAGAGGGAAGGGAAAGGACATGAAGGGCATGTGGTCATGTATAGAGAATTTATAGTTTTGGCAGCTGTGTTCCCAAGGATCTGACTGTGGGACTCATTCTGGGAAAATGGGTCCTAAATATTAGAAAGATGTTAAAAAGCCTGTGATGGGATCTCCTGGTAGCTGCTGCAGGAAAGGCAAATCCTTGAATTCATCTGGGTTTGTGTACAAACTGATAAAACTCAACTGATAAAACTGCTACTGTGTTTTGGGCAGTAATCCTCCAGCTGCAGCCATAAGTAGGGAGTTTTGCTCACCTTAATGAGATGAAATCATCCATGAAAGCAAGAACTACTTTTTTTGCAAGTATTTGTCTAATACTGTTCAAAAAGTATTCAACCAATTTGTATCCCACAGCGTGCCTGTCGCAAGCTCTGAGCCAGATATCTGATAAGCCAGAGACTGGAGATTCCTCTTTTGCTGAGTTTCTTGAAGAAGTTTCTTTTTGCTCTACTTTGTTTTGTGCTGCATGTTTAAAAAAAAAAAAATCTCCAAAACAAAGTAGTCTGTTGTGACAATACCCTAACTCAATAAGAAGTGTGGAATTTAATTAAAATGTCTTATTTCAGTCCCTCTATGTACAAGCTAGCGATCCCTGAGCTTTTCAGTAACTCCAAGGCTTTTCCGAGTAGCCTGGCAGTTTGGTGAAGAAAGGAAGGGAGATGACCAAAACTGGGAAGTGCAATGGCATGGCAGTTCATGCTGCTGTCTTTAATTCTTTAAGGGGAGACAAAAGAAGGAAGCTGGCCAGTGGTGAGACACAACACTCATTTTTATTGTGTCCCTGGTGGCAATGCAGGAATTGTTTCTTTTCTTGTCATTTCTTTTTTTCAGTCCTAGAGTTTTAATGGGCTTCCCTATTTTTCTTCATCCCCCATAGAGAAGTCTATTTCTTTTCCTTTCCTTTTTATTTCTATTTGCCTCACAAAAGGAACCCTTCATAGAAGAGGAAACTACAACTGTTCTTCCCAGTGTTGATGTTAAGCATCGTTCCACATTTATAGATGAGTCTTAAGTGCATTTCTCTTATGTTCTTTAATTAAGCCAGAGCGAGAAGTCCCACCATATCCAATAGAAACCTTTGGCTTGGAAGCATGACTGCAGCCCTCAGAGGAAACAGGGGATTTGGTGGAATGAGGCAGGCAGTGTGCTAATTAGTGTCCAACAGCTCAAGAGCCAGCATCAGAGGTTCAAAAGAGGGAATATTGAGCCTGCAGCTGAAAGGATGTGAGAAGTTCTCCCCTTCGTGCTCAGCCCTAGGTACCCATCCCTAACTGTGTTCACAATGGGACTTAAAGGAGTGAGGTCAATTGGGTTGTGGGATTTGATCTATCTGACAACTAACACTAAGGGAGAGGACAAGAAAATCCAATACAAGAAAATCAATACAAGGAGCATGTCTCTGGGGCAACAAGGAGGTGATGGCTGGTTCTAAAACTAAACCCAGGTATATGGAAAATAACATATTAAACATCTGATCCATGATTATTTAATGCTGTGCATAGGCAGAATATCCTGTTAGCAGAGAATAAATTCACTCCAGAGTTCCCCTGTCTCAGTTCACCAGAAAAAATGTATCTTTAAGTTCCCAAATTTAAACACAAACATGTTTCTTCAAAGGGTGAAGTCTGCTTGGAATTTATAATATGTGTTCTTGTATTCTGGGTTCTGATATTTATTTTAACTTTCTGGAGTACCAGAAGAAAAATGTTCATTTATCAAATGATTTGGTGCATTTCAACAGGAGAAAGCTGCTTCCATAGGGGTCTCTGTCTGCTGCTGCTAAGAGAAGGGCAGCAAGTCTCAAAACACAGGGAGTTTTGCCTGTTTATACTAGAGGTCTCAATTAGGTTAGTGTACCTCTTTTGCCAAAACAGGTTGCAGTGAGATTTCCAAGCTGACATTACTAAAATACTGTAACAGAAAAAAAAAAATCTGACTTGTGAACTGAAATGAGGCTTTTGATAACTGCAGAACTAGAATCCATCCTATTCATCAGTGACATTCAGATGGCCCACTGTGTAAAACACATCAGCATCACTGATTAGACATCTGCCAAAGGCAAGCAAACGTCAGAGGAGAAGATGTTCTTCAATCATCGGGGCTCACAACGCACCCTATGGAAGCTGCTGCATTACAAGCAGCTCCATTTCCTCTACCAAAGGTGAGGTGGAAACATCTCATTTCTATTTAGCTAATCAGACAACCATTTCTTTGCAGACTAGAGTGTGGTATAAAGCATTCAGAATGAGGTCATTAAGAAGTTATACGTTTTCTTGGACAGTTTTTAATTTTAGATCTTTGAGCCTTGTTACTGTCCAGCCAGAGCTTGCTAGCACTTTGGGACTGCCAGTTTCCTTAGTGTTTGAAGTGACAGCTACATGAACTGTGACATTTTAAAAGCATGATGTCTGCTAGGCATGTCTCAAAAGTTGTATGTGTTTGTTAAACCCATAAATCTGCATGTTCACTTGTCATATTACAGTTTTAAATTCAGGTTCCAACTTTTGCTTCTTTTTGCCAAAAAAATTGTATATGTCAGTGTTTAATATTTCACTGTAAGTTTATTATAGCTGGAAGAACTCATGTAGTGTAACACTCCCAGACAGAGGGGGTGTCTACACTGCAGCCTGGAGGTGAGACTGCAACTTGAGCAGACAGCAGAGCAAGTTCTAATCTGGCTTGCTGGGTACTGGTATCAGTGGAGTCATGGCAGCAGAAGGCTGATGAACCCACAGAGAACCAGGTACCTGCTCATGGTCTCTGAGCACCCTGAGGCTGCTGGTTTCAAACTCAGTTGAAGGGCTTTCATCAGCTGCAGCCTCCTTGGGTTTCTGATATGGCTAGACAAATGGACAAGAAGACCATATCAGGAAAATATACTCTTCAAAGAAATTGTGCCAGTGGCTATTATGATTGCCAAATGAATGTGTCTGGAGTTTCAAAAAATGGTCAGAAACCAAGTGCTCTCACCACTTTTATCCACCTAGGCTCTTTGAGACTAAGGGCAAGTTCCTCTTGCAGGTTAAATTGCTGGAATAAAAGGAATTTAAAAATTTGTGTGCAAATGAACAAAGGAAAGGTTCCCCAAGGACTATGAAAACCAAAACAAATGAAGACCCCTGGCCAATAAGTTTCCAAGTCAAAGAACGGCATAATATAAAAGATCTTATGGGAAACATCAGTGTAACACCTAGTTCTTTCCTGAAGAATCCACAGGCTACTATCAGAGAGACAGGTTTGAGAGATGCATTTCTGGTCTGCTTCAGTATGACCATAGTTTCATTCTTCTGAAAAAACCAGGAAGAACCACTTTACACTGCCTCAGTGGAAAGAAAATACCCACAATGAGTTAGCTGTAGTTTTTCCTGGAGCTGTGCTCCTTAAGCTAAAAACAATTTAGGAAGATCTGCGTCTTTCTGTTGTTTGTCCTCTGAAAGTATCAGCTCTGAGAGTCACAGTGATCTAAAGAGCAAACATTACCTTAGAGTTAGGAGAACACAACCACAAAGCTGGCAGCCTCTGTCAAATGGATGGTGCTCCCATGCTGTGAATCTTGTTGCTGGTTTTGCTGACCAGTCTCTAGCGGGATGCAGCAGAGCAGCAAAAGGGAGAGGCAACAAGAATATTGGAGAAACATCCATCAAGGACCTTTCTTCAATAAGGAACAAAAAAGACAAGGATGCACTGAACTTTCACACAGAGGTCAGTGGAAAAAGTTCTTTGGCTGAAAAGAAATACTACGCATGTTGGGGGTGGAGAGGGTAGGGAAATGCAGTGTATAAAGTGTATAAAATTACAAAAGCTCCAGAGAAGGTAGATCATTAAAGCTTAGATCTGTTGCAAGAACAAGAAGACGTCATCAAACCTACTGCTTTGGGAGTAGAAGTTTCTAAGTTTCTAAACCCCAGTGTCTCTTGGTGAACCCATCTGGGAAGAGGTGCTTCAGGTCTTCTTTGGAAGAGAGGAGTAAGGGAGCAACCAGAGCCTGAGATGTCTCAAGATGTGCTGGATGATGAGTTAGGAGGAGGCAGAGGGTATGAGATGACCCTGAAGCAGTAACACCATGTGGGAATGACTGTTTGCTCTTTTCCACCATCTCACCCAGGCTGTAATTACAAGATTGGAGGTCACTGCCCCAGTATGTGAAGGAGGGTTAAATACAAAGATGGTTCAATGAGGAATTTAAAAGTTCTGTTGTAGTGGAACAGAGCGACCAGGTGTCTCTGATCATCAAGAAGTGGGTGTGAGCCACTATCAACTCCACCTGTGCAGAAGGCATGCTGGAAGAGAGTCCCATTTTTAGTGATAATCAAAAGATAATGGATCTTCTTACCCAAATGCCGGTTGTCGTTTGCCCTGGGTCAGGTCCTGTTTTTTCTTGATCCGACAGAAATTTGGGCTAGACCAAGGTCTATGCCCGCATTCTCCACCAGATGTAGCCGGAAAGGAGTCTCTTGTCCGGGATCGACACGTTGATACGGTGATATAGACTCGTAGGGTGTGATCTGAGTCTATTGCCCACAGTGTGGAACTAGCAAAGATGGTCTGCTGCTATGGAAGCAACCAGCCACTCTCTCAGCTAGCTCTAGAATGAGCTGCCTCAGTGGGTGTGAGCCTCACTATTTATTGGCCCCATGGTCTTGCACATGCTCCATAGTGGCCCTGCCCTGGCTGGGCACAGGTGGAGTTGATAGCGGCTCACACCCACTTCTTGATGATCAGAGGCACCTGGTCGCTCTGTTCCACTACATTCTGTGTCTATTAAGCTCTGTGGAGGAGATGCAGCCTGAAGCTCCAGGAATCCACAAACAATGGAGTATCATAATAAAAATGGTCTACCAGGAAGGAAAATTCTACACTTACTTGATTGCTTATATTCTTTCCTCAGACACCTACAGACCACTGCAGAGATGCATCTCACCTTTTGGTGGCCTTTCAGTTTTATGCCACAGATTTATGTAGTTTACTTCCTAGAAAGATCGGCATATGCATTTTGTCAGTTTGAATGAACAACTTGCCAGTGAGATGAAGTGGCAACGAAACGTGCAAGTCATGGCAGTCTTCAATAGTGATAGATCTGGGATCAAACATGTTGTTATTTTTAAATCAGTTGAACAAGTAATTATTTTCAAGAGCACGGTAGGAATCAGAGTAAGCACCACTTCATTAGCTCTAGAGTATATCTTCAGTACTGAATATTTAGTAGGAAACATGTTTGCCAGAGTGGATTAGACCACTACTCCACTGTCTTCCTCAGTAGCTATTCCCAGAGAATTCACAGGAAGGCACAAGACATCCCATAATACACCAATAGGAAATAATTTATCCTTAAGAAAACCATCTCCTTTACTCATTTTGGTTAATGACGTCCTTGCTACTTTGAAGGCTGATACCTTTTCCACTTTGTACCTCTTATTATCCATATAAATTCCTAACCCCGCAGAGTGGCTGGCCTCAGTAATACTTCCTGGCAGAAAGTTCCACAGGTTAATTATGTGTTAATTATTTCCCAAGTTCCCTTTAAAAACCTGCATCCAAGTCAAAGAAAATGCTCACCTCCCTTTGGTTTCAGTAGACTCAGGGGCTCTCAGGCCTTGGCAGTTGGGGGTGGCATTGACAAGGTGGTAAGGAATCCAGCTATGCACGTAGTTTGCGTTAAATGGAGCATTCTCCAGCTACCCCCATTTTTGATAGAGATCTGAGAGCTGCAGAGATTTCAGGTTCCCCACAGTGATCCATCATGACTTGAGATGCAAACAGAGCTGCATTCTGGGATGTGCAGCTCCCTGCGGAGCATTTTTCCACACCAACAAAGAAGCCATTGTGTGTGTGTGTGTGCACGCAGAGTGGATGGGGAAGGAGGTGGGCGGGACTGAGCCACAGCACACAGACTGATATCTTCCAGAAGTATTAAGTAAACTTCTTCTATCTCACCACTGAAGCAAATTGCTAAATGCTTGCTGTGCCTGACATGAGCACGCTGAGATGGTGCTTTGATCCGTGCCTCTGCGCAGGTTCGGTTTCACACCACACCTCATCTGACCCAGCCACTGACTGCTCCTGAGAGCAGTAGCCTGGGTCTCCTTCTCTCCTCATCCATTTCCAAAGCCTTCTTTGTGTTGAGACCATGTGGCTGTACACAGGCACATGGGCTCATTGAGTAACCTGAGCATCAGTTCAGGATCAAGTGCTGCTCACACTCCCATGGTTGGTGTGACAGAAGACACAGGGTAGGAGCACATGGCCAGTGGTCTCATAGAGGCTCAGAACTGAGGGAAGCAGAGGCTGTGTCGCCCCATGCTTCCCCTGCCCTCACCAGCCCTGCCTTCTGCTTCTTGTTGATACCTGTGCTCCTGTGAGTTACACATTGGGTCAGATGAGGAACTCGATACAAATGAAAGCTAATGTGACCATAAAACAGAAAAATACCCAAAGATACACAGTGATGGGGACAGTTCCCTTGCCCAGCCCAGTGTGCAGTACTGGCAGGGCAGGGGAGGGCAGGAAAGCAAGGCTGGCTGTCAGTCTACACGGTGGTTAGCTTACAGGGACTGAAAACCATTTATTTTTTCACCTTTTAGTCCTTACATTTGGGAAGCTCTAAACATGCTTCTGCCATGGCCAGCAGGCTTGGGTTTGCACAGTGCATTGCAGACAGATGCCAGCCCATTGGCACCACTGAGCGGTCCCCAGCACCCGCTGTATTACTCACATCCCCCCAGAGCAGGGGCAGGATGGGAGGGGGAAGGTGAGACCCAGCAGAAGTCCAGATGAAGGGAGCCTTGCAAGGAAAATGAAAACAAACAGCACAGAGGGTCTCAGGGATATGAAATCAGAAGAGGACAAGGTGAGGTAGAAGCAGATTTGTCATCCAGGGTATTCAAGCTTTATTACAAGAGCTCTGGAATGTCAAATGTTCCCCAAGTCCCTCCCTCTGGGGACAGTGGCTTCTAGGACATGGAGGAAGGTGACTCTTGATAGACTGGAGCCTCTCACCCATGTCTGAGAGACCAGACGGACACAATGTCACTGCTAGACAGGATGGATATTTTTTTACAGACCAAACGACCAAGGCTATTAGCTGTGCTTAATGTCACCAAGTGTCTCAGTCTTATCTTAATGCATGGGAGGGCCCTATTTTTAGAATCAGTTGAGAATCTGAACAGATCAACTCAAAGAACATTTTCCTCCAGCATTCAGATTACATTGTTCTGACTTTGAGGAAAGTGAATAAGCCCAGAGACTACAATTTCAAAATAGAAACAAATGAACGGGAATATTTTAGGACAGAATTTTCACAGCTCATGGAATGCTTGATGGATGTGGTTGAACATGTGCGAGCATCAGAACTTTGCTGGCTCCTGACCCAGTAGCCATTTCCTTCCATATTTCCAGACACAGAATATTTTTTCCATAGTCTTAGTACTACATTTAGGAGGGCTGCATAAGGACAAGGACAACCAGCTGTGTTCGTTCCTAGGAGCTTTCCTAGGGGAAGGAGCAAGAATGTATTTACTCATTCCAGCCTCACAGATAAAGGGACAAAGTCTGAAAGCCTGGCCTTCATTTTTTCCTCTGTAAATGTTAGGGGTTTTTTTAGCAAGCTAAAAATTATGGCACCTAATTACTTGAGGGAGAACAGTCATTAAGAACATTATAAGCACTTCTGCTACACCTTGGCATTGGTAGTGACTGCATTGTTTTCTTTAGAAGCTTCTGAGTGGTAGAAAAGTGAATATAAAAGAAAAAAATAGTTAGAAATCATACAATATTCAAGCAGACTGTAATAATGTTAAATACCATTTTAAAGCCCCTAAACTGCTTTAAAAACAACAGAGAAGGGACTGATTTACAACCTGCTTCACAGCTGAAGGGTGGAGTCCAGTAGGAGTATTTGCCTTTGGATATGCTAGTAAAATAACAAACCTATATTAATCCAGCTTTGAACGTAACTGCCAACATTCTGAGTGTATCTGTCTGTTAACAGTATAGCAAAGCAGTCAAAACCAGGTTTGTTTTAAGAAGGAATAAAATGCTGAAAGCACTCCTATGATAGAGGTCAGTTATGTATTATAATGCTTTTTGCAGCAGTGCTTTGCATCAGAATCTGTGAAGCTGGCTGTTTTGGGTTTGGTTTTTTTTGCTTTGTCATTAGATGGCTTCACTTACAAGTCATGTATGAGCAAGTCATAGGCACCTATTTGGTGTGTGTGTATAGATATATATCCTCTGACTGAATTAGTAAACTTTTTTTTACTTGAGGAAGAAGAATGAGATACAGATACATATTCCAGTGGAGAAAAAAATTATATTTTGGTCTGCATAACCATGTTTGAAATTAAATAGTACACAGTCATCACTGGCCAGCAAATGGGATCTAACACCAGCAGCTCCCCACAGGGAGAGGCAAACTGCGGGAGTGATGTGGCTGTGAGGGATGCCATGGCTCAGAGGAGTCTCTCTGCAAAACCCAGTTGATCAGATCATGGTGCTAACAGGCCTGCTCAAAATTGCTAACAGCTTGGTGATTATTCACACCACACAGGCTATTACAGGGGTTGAGCTGAAACGTCTCTTATGGAAACCATTACAGAGTAAACCGTTGGGCCCTATCTATTCTGTGTAAATGAACAGAGTTTGACTGAGTCAGCAGAGGTTCCCTTTTTAACAAGAGCAAAGAATGTGCCCCCCCTGCTTTGAACTCTCCAAATGTGCCAAAACTCTCACCTTCAAGGGCTGAGTAGTCAAGGTTTGTCCTTTTCATCCAAAATGATTCTTTCAGCAAGTCCTTGAACATAGGTAAAGTAAAATAAAGTAATTGAAACATTCCAACCCATACTTAAAAGAAAATTAGATGATAAAAAAGAGACTTACAGCAAGAGAAAGGATTGTGCATGGTTCTTGGTGCCAAATCTTCCTCAATGAGAAGTTTAACTTTTGCTTGTTTGGCATGCAGTTGCAGTGTGGTGGAGACAGACCTGCCCTAACACCAGTACCTGGCAGCTCACACAAAGAATGGGATAGGAGGAAATTACCTTCCTGGGGCACACTGGGATTATTTAGAGACACACTGCTTATTGCCCCCACCGCTGCTAATCATTTGTGAATAGATAACAGCATCAGAAGATGTCTGATACTGATGTCAGTATCAGAAAGATACTGCTTTTCACAGTACAGAAACTCTAGAAACAGTACTCTAGAAAGTCAGAAACCTCCCCTGTACAACATAACTTCCAAAACAAAAAGTAGAAGTTTGGGGGCATAAACATGTGCAACTGTAAAATAAAAACATGTTTTATAGCAAAGAGCTGACCTACACACCTGTCCAAAAAGGACTGCCCAAAATGGACATCCCTCATTTTCTATGGGAGAACAGGGACATTTTGGGTTGAGGATGACTCAACAAAAGCAGCATGCTTTTACTTTGCTTCATGGTACAGAGAAGCAGCCCTCTACCTCAGCACCATTCTCCAGTTAGCTTTCTACTGGTACAGCCATGTTAAATTCAGGATGACAGTGACACCCTGGCTAGCTAGCTCAGTCAGCTCCAAAATGACAGCTTTCATTTTAATGAGGAAATTTTATAATTATGTGGTAACTCATCCATGTCTTGAGCTCCTGTGTGCTTTCCTAATGCAAAGCAAAAAAATGTGCCAGCATGCTCCTGACAACATTGAAGTCAATGGGACTGTCACCATCAAGCATCAAAGGATTGGGATATCAATTTATGCTCCAGCTCAGTCAGTATCCCAGGCTGGGTAAATCATTTAATGAACCATTTAACAACTTACTGCTTTGGGGATAGTTACTTATTTCCCTCTGTCTTTGTTCTCTCCTCTAACAGGGCTAACACTCAGAGGTTTATAAACAATAATTAGCAAATTTTGAAGGCACCGTGAGATCTTGAGATAACATGATACAGGTGCACAGTGTATTTATTGTTCACACTTTAGGCCAGTGGTCCATGACCCAGGAGCTGCAAAGCTGCAGCTTACAGAGATGGGCTGCAAGTTCAGCAAAAGCAGAAATTACAAACTAGTGCTGACAAGTAGAAATGGTGACACAAACCCAGCCATGGTATTGGGAGTGAGGTCACAAACCTGCTAGTGAAACCAGAAGACAGCTCCATCAGTTTTGCTAGTTCCAGAACGGCCCTAAAAAAGCATGGTTTGTACTGATAAATATGTTTCCACTCAAAGCTAAATGTAAAGTATCACAGACCTGCTTCTCTGTTGAGCTCTCCCTCAAGAATAACAACAGAAAGTTCTGTCTATGCCAGTGATCTACTCAATTAGATTTTACTTCACTATGTGTTAAGAGATTGGAACAAGATTTTAAACAAATGTTTACCCCGAAAAAAAGCCTTAACAGACTCAAACCTATATTCACCATGGGTATACATAATCTGAATAATAATAATAATAATAAACCCTCTGGGATATATCAGATTGGCTACAAGCTTTACTGTGTGGAAAACTTCCCAGCAGGTGGTTGTAATCCTTCTAGAAGGATCAGCACTGGATCAGCAGCACCTTGGGGAGCTAGGTGCCCATCTCTTATTGGCTTTACACCATAATAATCTGAGCACAAAACTGTTGCTTCTTGGGTTACTTCATTAAAAAGCTGAACTTTTGGTTCCTGATACCATGTCTAATTCAAGTGCTTGGCTTCCACTCAGTTTATTTTCTGGGTTTATCAATGGTGAATGACCACTGTCTTCAGCTTTCACTAAGCTTACTGGGTCTTCCTGGGCATTGGACCCTCTCTTCATCCTAAAAAGCATACTTAATTTTTCAGAAAAATTATGGTCTGTAAAATGTTTTTCAAAGGCCAGTAAAGAAAAAGGGGAAAAAAAAATCCCTTTCGAAGGTTTTTCATTTGTCAAAGATAATTTATGCCTGCTTAAGATTGATTTCTTAAAATAAATACAGAAACCTCAGAGAAAACCTTTGTGCGGAGCATGCAGAGGAAAAAAGTGCCGCGTAAATGGGAGCGGTGGTTACTGCAGCCCCAGGCCCGCTGGTCTCCTCAGTGAGCAGAGCAGAGCAGAGCAGCAGACAGGGTTTTTTACTGGCCTCTGTTGTGTCTGTTGAACTGTTGCTCTGTCTTTAGTGAAATCTCAAGCAACAGAAATCCTCTATTAAAACCACCTGCGCAGCTTTGTCAGCCGAGCTCCGTGCTGTCAAGTAACTTAGCTTCTTAAGCCAATACAAGTCATTAAGGAGAAGGTGAATTAGAGATTTAGACATTGCCGATAGTAACTATCTCTGATCAATTGATATCTTCCTCTGATAAAGCGAGGCTGCTCGGCCGCCCCCCTCCCCTGCCTCATCCACGCAGACCCTGACCACTGGATCTAATTACGGGTGAGGAACACCAGGCCCTCGTCAGCGCTGAAAGGCCATCAGTAGGCCTATCCATTAATAACTCTCCTGTGCGCTGTACATTGTAATTGTCAGACTGCAATTTACAGTAATCCTCCAATGCAAAAACTTAAATAGCTGCAGCTGATTTGAAATTCATACAACCAGTTGAAAGAGAGAAAAACAAGATGCATGGGTTAAAAGGCCAAATTGTGCAAGTGTGTGCGCTGAGTGACAGACATTTTAGTACTAGCCTGGGACCATATTTTAAAAGGTCACTGAAAACTTTTGGCTTGGGCCCTCTGACAAACAATGAACTTTCCATATATTTATTTGCCATCTCTTTGTTTTTACAGCAAGCAGAATAAATGAGTTAAATGACGTTGTGTGGGTCTGCACATTGTCAGCACAGGTTATAAGTCATTATTAAACTCCATCAAATCAGACCAAACCCAGTCTAGGCAATGAGACTAAAAGTTATTTGCATTCCTTCTGTCATAAAAAATCATATCCCCTTACCCAAGACTTTCGTTTCTTTATTAAATGCAGCCACAAGAGTATTTCAGGTCTGGCAATGTGAGCTCAGGAAAACCTACTCTGTATAACTCAGTGTAACAGCTTAGAACCGATTCCACTAAAATGTCCCAGTTGAGTGTATCTGGGCACTCAATCAAGACACACATATTACTTTTAAATAAGATTAGCCCTTATATTTTGCTGCTTAAGTTAAAACTTTTCATGTCATTCTCTCATTTTATGTAAACTCCAACATAATTCTGTTTTAGAGAATACTTCAAACAAATTAAAACCCTCAACTTGAATGTGTCTAGCAAACCTCACCTAATGGCATAGCAAGCTGTTTGGTGACACTAAAACACGTTTAAATAAGATGAATTTTCCCTGCGATGCCCTGGCTTTGTAATTACTGCTGCTGAACAGCATACGCCTTTGGTTACAATAGCAAAAGCAGTGGCTTGCACTCTCAAACTTATTTGACAAATAACTTACAAGTGACCCGCAACATCTGTTTAAAAAATCGTCCTTTGGTATCTGCCTCAAGCCGAGTTCAGCATTAATTATGAAAGGCAAATATATCATCTGAGGCCAAGGCCAGCTTTTACACATACACAGGGCATGGCATGGGGAGGAGGTGGGCTGCAAATGCCTTCCTTACACCAGCCAAGTGGAAAGAAAACATTTAAATAAACCTGCATCTGAGCTACCAGTTTGTAATGTCACCCTGGTGAGATCCAGCTACACCCCACTGTGGGCCTGATCCCATAGCCTAGCAGTGCTGAGCTCCTTGGCACTCAGGAAGGCATGAACCATAATGGGATGCAGCTCGGAGAGGCTGGTGGTGATGCCCAGCACCTTCAGCCACCCTGGACATCAGATGGAGCAGTGAAAGAACAGCACCTCTGAAGCCTGTCCTTGAACCCCACTCATCCAGAAGGTGTCACCAATGGCCACAGAGGTGCCTAAGTCTCAGCAGCTCCCCAGGATCTGCACACACCTATGTGCAAAGCAAAGAGTTCCACACCTCAAAGAACACTGGCAATAGGTTATATTAAAACTAATGACAAATTTACACTCACAAAATCCTGTAGTGTTGGAGAAGATCTGTTCTTCAATTACTAAGTTGTAAAATCTCTACCCAGCCCTAATTCTAGGTAGTTTCCTATTGTGCTGCTCGGTGTAATGTCAGCTCAGGATGAGATTGAGCTCATAGCACAAAAGCAGATGGAAGAGTGAAATAGAGCACTTCACTCTTCTTCAGAGAAGGGAAACATTTTTTTCAGGGTCTTATAAGTCTTTTTTATGTAGAAGTCAGTAAAAAATAAAAATAAGAAATTCCAACTCTATGTAATCCTGAATTACATTATTTTGGATCTGATTTTAAAACTATCCAACAAAGTCTGATTCAAATAACATGTGCAGTACAGATATCCCTACACATCAATAAATATTAAAAGTATAACTATTGAATATAAACTTTTAGAGAACTATTTCATGGTTGCAATCAAAATAAACTACTTCTAACCTATATGGAAGCACATGTAGAATACAGTTGGACAATACCAAAGCTATTGATTTCTGCAGCTTTAAAAGATATTTGCTTGTAAGAGATCAAAGACAGATCTTAAATTTTACCTCTGCAGAGCTCTTTTCTCCATGGTGATTTTTTCATTTACCTTCTTGTAGATGAATTTAATCAGCAACTAAGCTCTGCCATCAAGTGATAGTATTTCTGCAGCTAATTGTGGCATTTTGGAGTGTAGTAAGAAATATTATTAAACTGTCCTATTATTCACATTTTTGTGTGAAAAACTAGGACTTGAAAAACACCTGCCCAAACAATTCATAAACACACTGCACGGCAAATACCTATGGTAATTCACTGGATTTACAACCGTCGTATTATATTAAACGTACAGTATCAAAATTTATCACTCATTACACAGATTCCTGTTTTAATAATATCTTGTACTTGTACAATAGCACCTTCTCTCCCAAAGGGTTCCAAAGCACTTTAAAATCATACAGACAGGAATTGCTTCATTCACTGTGGAAATACAGCTGCCTCTGGGGGTGAGCAGGGGCAAGGGGAGAATTGTGCAGAGTGGTTATAAACAGTGACACTTGAGAGAGATGGTTGGGGATGGAGAGTGGAGAGAATTCTATCAGTGTCTCAGGGGCATCATATAAAAGGCATAACCCCAGCTGCAGGTGAGGGAGGTGCATAGGCAGCCCTAGCAGCACACGTGCTTATTCAGGGTGTTGTTGCAATAACCATCACTGGTGAGCAGTCCTGACTGTAGGGCTAAGCTGCAGCCTTTATCTCCAACTTTCATGCAGTGGGACAGGACAAGAGATGAGCCTCCCCATGAGGCTGCTGAGCCAGTCAAAACAAAGGCTTGAAGGCTCCATCTCCAGTATTGCCACATCCCATTGCCCAGATTCCCCAAAGATAACACCAGCTGTGCTTTCAGGAAACCAATAGGAGCCCACTGACCATGGAACTCTGCAAGTGGGCAGTTAGCTAAAATTATCCAAAAATAATGCAATATTAGGAAAAAAATCAGGCAGATGCATGGCTTTATGGCTAGAACATTGACCTTGTTAGGACTTGTCTGTCAAGGACTGCTGATACCTACACCTCCGAAAAATGTTTGTCTTCCCCAGCTGACTGCAATCACAGCTTTGTCTTCTTCTTCATACTTGTTGAAGTTGCCAAAGTAGTCTCCAGTGACTCCAAATCTCTCCAGCCTGGTATCACTCAGAACCTTCTCAGAACCTGTTTGATCAGGGTGAGGAATCAACTTCTGGACATGAGGTTAGATTTAGCTTTACAAAAAATCAGTCAAAAGCTTAAAGCTATCCCTGAAAATCACCACCTACTCTTGCCTATTAGGCTTCAACCAGAGAACCAAAACATTAAGCTGCAATTGGCTGTCTTTAGAGACATATTATTCTGATGAAGGTTCAGGGCACAGATGCTTTTTCAAAAAATACAGATGACTGTCAATATGGGGGATGAGCAAATGTAGCTCTCATTGTAAGCAGTTACTGAAAGGTGAAAATCAGCAGGGGATTTTAAGCTGAGTGATGCGTGAAGGCCGTAACTACAGTCTTATCTCTAACAGCAAAAACAGTTTCTCACCCATCAAATACAAGTCAACTATGCCCACCATCTGTAACATGGCTGGCACAGAAACTGAACCTTTACTGGTCAGACCACAGCTCTCCTCAGCACAAGTCTGCTTTGGATGAAAGGCACAGCTTTCACTTTCACACTTAAGACCTGGAGTCATCACAGGGTGACATCCAGAGAATCACAAACTCCACAGGACTTTTTTGGACCACAGAGGACTAAGTTCAATGATTATTGAGGTTTATAGTTAGTTGGAAGGGGCAAAAAATGGTAACTGAATTCTGTATCCAGTGGCCAAGCCCAAGCCCTGCTTATTGCAAAGTTCTGCTTCAGATGGCCTCTTCTTCCCATTCCCTCCCGCACGTCCCTCTGTCACCTTCAAATTTGGTGCTGGAATAAGCAAACTTTGACTCTGCCTTCTTTCACCACTGCCCACCCCTCCTCCATCATGTTCACCCCTTTCTGGGAAACTGATTTATGAGCAGAGTTTCCCAAGTCTGTTCCCTTCCCTCTCTACATTTGAGGTGTCTCTTGAATCTTGACATTTGCTCTGGAGCATTTCCATCCTACAACTTTCTCTATTTGTTGATATGACTCAGGTGTTCATGCAGGTCCCCTATCACTCCTTCTCTCACTGCTGTCTCTGGGACTTTCTGACATACAACACACCATATCTAACACAAAAAGCAGCTGCTATGTATGTAGCATGGATTATATACTCATGTTTAGCTTAGTTGCTGCAGTGTGTATCATTGGTTCTGTTGCAACTTAGCAATTGTATTAAGTAGCTCTTTGCCTTAGCTGAGCTGTGTATAAACCAACACTACTTTTTAAGAAACCCTCAGCAACAGAGGTTGCTGTATGGTTATTTTACACTAATCTAGTGACTTGCAATGAAACATTACATAAAATAAGGAGTACCCTTGCAATGCACAGGCACAAAGATGTGTGCCTGACCCAGCTAGCTGATCAGGCAAGGTGAGTCTGGAAGGTCTGAAGTGCCCTTCCCTTTGCCTTACTAGCCATGCCGGTGCCACCAGCTCTCCCAGGGAATTCAGCCCTCCACAGCAGGCACTGCTGGGTTCTGGTGCTGGCAAAGGCACTGGCACAGCCCTGCAAAGCAGCTGGTTGGCCAGACAAGAAGTACAGCTGCCTGTGCAATGCTTGTTTGTATAATGGGATCTCATTTGCCCAGAGCACATGTACTATGTAAAGCAAGGAGGAAGGTGATGAGTGTTGCTGGCAGGAACATAATGCCCTGCTATTTCAGCTAGAATCAACCAGAAAGCAGTGGCTTCTTAATGTTGGTGCTGCAAAATACCACTAATTACTATAGAAGTGTGAGAAAAGGGCAGATCTGAACTATGAAGATACTGAGGCTTGACTAATGCAGAGAGGGTTTAATTCCAAAACTGGGGTCTTGGCTAAACTCAGGTGAACGGAGAGTAAATATGCAAAAGCATGGCTGGTGTAGAAAGTCATGGTATAAGAACAAGGAAGTCTATACTTAATGATATCTGAGTTCACTGACTTGTGCTAATGCTAGTAGTGGTATAATAGGCAATTTGCACAACCATAGCTGCACTTCTGTGTTACTTTAATCCTTATTTATAAGACAAAGTTAAAAACCTTTCCCTAAAACTGGTGGTAAAGAGCCACTCAAGAACTTCTATGAAAACTACTTTCTCAAAGGAATATATAATTGAAGACCAGACTGGTGATCCTGCAGTCCCCTTCCAGAGCTCACTACTTCAGTTGGGTGAGTGAAATCTGCAAACTTGGCATCATTTTATTACAAAAGCTGGAACAGCTGCAATAGTTCATACACACTCTTCCATGCATACTGTGCCAGACCAAGTGGCAGCAAAGAGGCATTCATCCCCACCTTGGTGAGAGATGAGCATGACCCTGCAGTACCTTGTGACTCCCTGGCCCTGCTGCAGCTGGACGAAAACTTCTCCTCACCCTGGCATTTTCCCTGAAAGAACATTTCCAGCCTCAAGCTACAGTGTGGGATCCACCTCATCAGCTAAGTGACAGCCCGGGGTGGGGAAGAAGGGGCCTCTCCCTCATTCAGCTCACCTCATGTGCAGAAAAACCCAATGGTGCCCTACAGCTCCTGACATGGCTCCACTGACAGCTGGAGAAATGGGTTGGAGTTATAGCCCAGATGTAGCTGCTGTCAGAGCACACACCTGAAGTTAGCTTAATTTTCCTCAATGTTCATAAAAGTGAGGAAGATTGCCCCCATTTCTCCTCTCTAAATCTTGCCCACCTGGCAAATGAAAATAGAGGAAGCAGTTGACTATTCACAACAGTAGGTCGATTATCCCAAAAGCAAATTGTTGGCCAACATGCCACCCTTTTACTTGAGAGCCTCAAGAATAGAAGCAGAGGCTCCCTTTGCACGTCACTTTGTTTCTCAATTTCTACTGATATCTGGAATTTACAATTACTACATCTGAAGGAATTTACAGAGCTTAGGTGGATGTCTTCCCAGTGACTCCAGTGGGAGATGGACAGGAGCCCAAAACTACAGGAAATTTACAAGTTAAACAGAAAAAAATTAGTTAAATTTAAGAGAGCGTAAGTCTTCCAATAAAACACATATACAAAGTATTATATACAAAGTATTTAAAAAAAAAAAAAAAAAAAGCCAGGTAAGCAGAGGTGATTAAGCTGCAAAGTATTTGTAACATATGGAAGGTCATTTGTTATTTTACTCATCAAAATGAAAGTATTGTTCAGATTTTACCATAAGGAAGGATAAGCACAGCTATGAGAAAAATAAAACCCACTTACAAGTCAGTACTGCCTGTGTCCCCTGACATGGAGATTTCCTTTTAAGGAGCAGATCCTGTCCCTAGACTCACGCAGAAGTGTGATGGGAAGTACAGCCAAGCACCAAATCTGCTCCTCTGTCTTTGGGACTTGAAGTTATGAGTAGCTTTGTTATTACTTCTACACAGAGCAATCATATTAAAAAACTTATTCCCCCCAGTTTTCACTCAAATTGCTTTTACTGTATGGTTTTACTTAAGAACAGCAGCCACATATGTCAGCTCTATTGATACAATTATGAAACACATTCTGTAAGGAGATGAGAAAACAGTACCTGTAAGCTCTTCCTCAGACATATAGAGGTATTCCCTTTCCAGTTCCTACAGTGGCCACCGAGGTTTGTCAAGGTAACAGAGGATAACCCTCCTGAAAATTTAAGTCTTAGTTTTAAAGCTTTACTAAAATTAAGTCCTTTTAAGTCAAGCCTGACCTACCTTCAAAAGGCAGGAAGAATCCAGTAGATGCCGCATTCTGAGCATCCTAAATTTAAAAAAATAAAGGATCCTAATTTCACTGAGCAGTTTGAGCATCATTGGTAATAAGCTGTACTAAAAATCTACAAAGAGCAAGTGATGCCATACTGGCAAAGCATGCAGTCACTTGCCTTTGAAACACAATCTTTACTGATTTTACACTTTGACTTTCTGGAGAACTCCGGATGCTTCGCATTACTACTCAGCAAGGGATGGACAACTTCCTTTGAGACTCAAGTTTAGACAGCCATTTCTCACCTTATTCCTCCACAAGGAACAAGAAGATAATAGCATCTTTAACTGTTTATTTTTAAATTATTATTTTCAGGCTTATTTTCCTGTAGAAAACTTGGGGATAGAAATTTTTCAGATTTGACCCACTTGCTAGAACTTGGGGGGTGGGGGCTGTGTTGTCATCCCCTACTACAGCTTACTAGTCTACACATAAGAGCTTAAATGGCCTCTCCTACCAGAGCCTCCAGTGTCAGGGTGAAACCCAGTGAAAAAAAGAGCTAGAAACCCACTAAAATTCTTAAGGTTCCTCAAGATTCTCTGCTGAGAACTGTTTGCTTCATTACAGCTGAGACAAGGAATAAACTAACACTGCTGAAAGTCTTAAGAGACTTCCTCCAAGTCCCAGAAAAAGGTACCACCATGCCTATAGGTTCAGCAGGCTTAGCTGTATAACCTAAGAAAGAACAAGTAATAAATGTTGCATTTACAGATGCCAAGAAACTGTCAGCTACATTGGGAAGTTTTCAAACAGGAAGACTTCTGCTCTTTGGCAGGTCTGTCTCATCTCTGAAACAGGGACATGACACCAGTATGCCAGGCAGAACACTCTAAACCCATTCTTTCAATATGCAGGATATGTGAAACACTAACAGAAAACAAATGGGAAAAAGATTTAAAAATCAACGTTATTAATGTTGAGACTATTAGCAGATATTAACGTGTTATTCTTAAAACATGTGCCAAATAGTGCAAACTTGTGTTCCTGAACCCTTGTGCCCTGGGGCCTCCCAGCTCCAACAGAAATGTTGCAGGTATAATGGTCAACACAGAGATCAAATCATAGCATGTACATCATCATTTTTTACATGAGTGTCCCTTAAGGGTCTTCACATAGCTATGAAGACAGTTCATTCATCAAAAGGAGACAAGCAGACTTGTCTTTAAACAAGGTCAAGAAATAATGCCTTCACAAATTATTTTTTTTACTCAGACTGAAAAGTACTTTTTTGTAAACTCTAGAAGATTTATGGAAAGATGAGAAGGAACTAAAAGCAAAAGCAAGAAGACAATACAAGATGAACAGACCATAACTTTATTGGAGATATACTCAGCTACAATTATTACAAAAAACTATTAAAGGTAATTGTGATCCATAAGGTGCAGATTGCAAACTTCTGCAGCATGATTACAGTATGAATGAATTACATTTTATGTCCCTTAAAGACAGCTGCAGCATGTGATGGTAAATATTTTATTGTCCATCAAATTATATGTTATTCATTCTACTTGATTTTAACCACCTTTTCAGTCAAACTATATACAATAAAAATGCCTGCAATTTCCAATTCTTGTTCACAAACATTTTTCTCTCCAACTTGCTGCTGCAGTAAATTCTGAGTGCATCTACAAAGCAATTAGTCTGTGGTTGCCATTCAAATAAAAGAGGTAAAAACCCCATGGATTTCATTGGATAAAATTTATTTTTAAGAAATGTAGTAAGCTTTGACAGAAGTTAATTTTAACTGCTAGTGGAGTATACTACAATGACCTCTAGATACTTGCAAACATAATTCAGATAGAGTTACAGTTGACATTTAGATTACATTTCATGGTCATGAACTGTAGCGTTTTAAATTTTAAACCTAATGTGAAAGTAAAGAAATTAACTTTTTGAAAATTAGAGCAATTAGAAAAGGATTAATATCAGTAATTAAGTACCAAAAATAAAACTCCTTCTCCCTTCACTGATGTAACAAACACAGAGATTTCCAAGGCGATGGGGGTTTTTTGGAGGGAACCCCACCCAAAACACAGAAACCCAGAATACTGTCAGACAGAGGCAAGTGTAGAATCACAGCAGACCATGGTGCTAATTGTCAATTTTGGATTACATGTGCTGCTGTGACTGGGATGTGAACATTTCACCTTCTATACAGATAAAATGCATGGAGCATGGTTATGTCGTATGCAGCAACATAAAAACCACATTTTCAGTTTATGGTCTTTATTTGCTTGCTAGGAAGAAAACCCAAACTCTGCAACATACGTATAAGCACAAGATCTTCAGGTATGTAAAATAATGCAGTTCAATTGATTAAAATACCACATCAATTTGCACCTGCTGAGGATCTGGCACCTCATCCCTGGGCCACCACTGAATTCCTTCCCAGCACTGAAACTGCTTCCTGCCCAAGTTCTGTACTCTGCAGTCACAACATACTATCTTGTAATAAGATTTAAAAATAGTAGGCTTTTCTTCTGTATGGACTTTAGCAGCATCAAGCTGAACAAACACTTCAGAAGCCACTATTGAGCACTCAATATTCTAGAGTGAGCAGAGATTTAGTTGAGGTTGACCAAATTACTAGGGGCTGTCTTCTTGCAAAAACTACATCATGTGCATAATATGTTGGTTTGTTCAGAGATTGGAGTGTCAGAGGTCATTCTAATTCAAACTACTTCACATAACAGTAAAATGATGTAGTAGAAAAACAATAGCTTTAAAATACAATCAAGAGTTTTTACACATCTTTGTTGTATTTTTCCACATACAGTAAAAATGCCACAGACACTACAAATGACCTATTTAAGTTGTGCAAGTAAATGACACATTGCAGGCATTATAATTATCTTTTTCAAATTCAGTAAATCAGAACAGCAGCAAGGCCAAACCACATTTTTCCTCTCTGTTAAGCATTTTTTCCTTGAAATGAGGTAAAGCATGGTACCAAGTGCAATGCTTATTTGTGCTACATGAACAGAACAGCGCAAAAAAAGCCATAAAAATAAAAACGCAGCATAGTTAGGAGGACTGTTTAAAGTACAGTATAACAGGACTTAGATTAAAAAAACAAAACAAAACAAGGTTCATGCCAACTAACCCCCACACTATTAATGATGAGCTTGTGTGGTTGCTTTTGAAGATGGGTTCCAACAGTCCACTTCCACTTGTGCTTATAGCATGTCAAGTGATTTCTATCCCAACCTTCAAATGATCAGATTTAGGTCTTTAATAGCATACATTGTTCAATATCAAAATCGCATCAACTGCAGGGTAAAACACACAGATGTATAACATGGAAACTAATACGAATTTTCATCTCAAAGGATAAAAAATATTTCAATGAGGTCACACTGGAAAACATTACGGTATTTAAAACGCATTTAAAAATGCTTCAGCAGCAGAAACTACTTTATAGTCAGCCACTACACATTTCAGATTTCCAATTAATAGGCTTCAACTAGTAACAAAGTGATCATTAAATTATTCTGAAACACAGAGCAAGTTCAGTTAATTTTCTTTGCACTGAAGCACTCCATAGCACTTTACTGTGAAGAATCACCTGAAACCCCTGAGAATCTATAACCTTGTAACAACCAGTAAGAAATTTTAGGCAAAGACCAACAAAATTTAGTTTTTCGTAATGCAGAAACACAGAATCATTAATATTAGTGACCATGCATTTTTTCTAATTTTTTCATGTCTACCACAAAGGAAATGCTGTAACTTAAATTGGTGAATATTTTCCTTTTTTAAACAGCAAACTCAAAGCTATTTACTTTTGAAAATTTAGTCTGCATGGTTTTACTGTTCCATCTCATTTACATTTTGTTTTATTCACATCAAAACTTTCATATCTTACACTTCCCTGTTACATTTCCAGTACTGAAGCAATAAGCAGATGCTAGAATTTTTAATAAGTTAGTATTTTAAGTCTCCATCTGACTATAATAACAATGCTGCTTTCAAATACAAGAATGGTCCTTTGTGCAGAATGAAAAATGACTGAGATAGAAAATACATGAACTTTTAAAAACTGTATTTCAGAAAAGCTTAATGACTACCCCTTGTCACTAAGGCATTTATTTAATTTTTTGTTAAGAAAGCAAGAGCTGACAGTTTTTATTTTGTTTTAATGAGCATCTGTGATGAAAGGAATGGGGTTTAAAAGCAGGAAATACAGTATTTATTTGTAATTTAATACATAAGACACAGCATCAAGTTCAAACTACTGTGCTGGAAAACGTTAAAACACCTTGCTCTGCTTTCTCAAACTTCAAGCATAATTAACAGGGCATAATTGCAGCAAACCTCTACTGATATTGGTGGGAATACGAGACCCACAGCTTTTTTAAAAGGTAAATTAAGAGGTATTATAGTTACAGTGCAAAAAATTAAAATTTCAAGCATAATATATAAACATAGCACCAAAACAGAAAAACAATGCATGCAAAAAAAAAAAAAAAAAAAAAAAAACAAACCAACCCACAAACAAAAAACCCAAAAAACAAACAAAAAAAACAAGAAGGAAAAGAAAAGAAAAAAAGAACTGAGGTATTTAAGTGAAGAGTGCCTACAAAAATCTAATTAAAGAAGTATAGGCAAAGCCTAAAAAATAAAAGTATGATTTTCCCCCCAACCCTAGTAGACCAAAACACCAATGAGCTAGTTTCTCTAAATTAAGGACCTAAATCACAGATGTATCAAAAGTACGGCAGTTATATCTCAAACATCATCTTCCATGTTATTCAACAGCACAGCTTTGGTAGATGAAATATGCATGCAACTCTGAAAAGTACAGTAAGAAATTTACGTGGAAATATCTAAGTGTAAAGGTGCTCTGTTTGTTAAATATGTAACCAATTGACTATAAAATCTGCAGCATATTTTAGGTGTGATATGTCTAAGGTTATTTTGTCAGAGTGACAGTTTGCACTGTGCAATTCATTACTGTTTCCAGTATTGGAGCTATCTAGCTTGCAGGTTTGTGTAAAATTGGAATTTCAGCCAAAGACCACATTTTTTATGGTATAAAAAAAACTGTAGACTAACCAACTCCTCAGAATTGTTAAAAATAACCTAATCACATATATATGAATACAATTTCTATTATAATCCTGTAATAAGTCACAACTATAGTAATGAGTTGTACTGTAAATATAGAGCTGTATCACTGTAAAATGCATAACAAAATGAAGGGAATGTAAAACAGTTTGTTCCAAAAGAGATCATAAATTAAAAATTATTAATGAGGGTTTATTTAATTTTAAGGCAAGAACCTTTTTTTTTTTTATGCAAGACTGTGTGGCATAAGGAAACTGAATTTTCATTCTACCAGTATGCCAGCCATTTCAATTAAAATCTGTCCCTAACAAATAAGTGCAATAATGATTGGGAATGCCATCTCAATGTAAAAAGATGACATGGAGAGAAAAAAAAAAATAGAAAAAACCAAAGAAACAAACCACAAAAAGAAGAATACTGGCACACTTAATTCTTTCTTATACCAAATCATCCAGTACAGTTTATCAACTGCTTTATGACTGGCACTAGTGCACAGATTGAAGAATTTCAAGATTACTATATATAAATCTAGCAACTGCATTAGGCATAAGCTCCCTGGCCTTCTAACACTAAGCAAAGCTGTACTGCCAATAAAAGTAAACCAAAAAGACCTGACAACAGTTATTCTGAACACTTGCTAAATGTCATCATTAAAGCACTCTTGTGATTAAACAAAGCAGAAGTGAGGAAAGAAGACAAGATTGTGTTTGCGCAAAAAACTATAACTACAATTAGTTCCAAAATTTTATACATGTTAAATGTTTTGTTATCTACTCTGTTATCAAACAAACTTTAAATTCTGTCTTCCAATTTGTTCCTCTCAACATCAGCATTTTTTAAAATTTGCTTTATTTGTATGTGGGTTTTTTCCCCCCCGTTTTATTTATTTTTAAGAGGAGTCTCAGCTTGGGACCTGAGGTTGATTTGCTTTGAGGCTTCGTAGTGCTCTTCTTGCAGCTGCAGATTTGGCAATCCTGTAGCTTCTGCCGACGCCTTTAAACTTTCCCTTTCCTACAACTTCCACTGTTACTCTGACCTTTCCATCGTAAGTTCTTTCTGCAGGGCTGCAAAAATATACACAAGAATTACTCACTACTTAAGCAAGGTAATGTGACATAAGATACCTACAATATCTTTTCTACAGAAGCTAAGGCAGTACAGTTAAACAGAAATCATTACTTTTCTCAGAAAGTCATGCAAGGAAAAAACACAAAAATCAGTGAACATAATGATCATGCTAGGTGCTTAGTGCAAATGAAATTTAAAAAGTAATTTGAGACATTTAAAAATCCTCAGTAGTTTATGAAGCACAATTTTGAAACATTTTATGGCAACAAGTACCAAAGGAACTGTATTCTTACCTAAATTTGGCTGTCTCTGGCTCCATCTCCAGTAGCTCTCGCACTGGGGAACGGGGCACATTAGCAGAAAATTTTTCTGTTTGAAAAAAATAAACCAAAAAGAATTAGCTTCTCTTTCTCTTCATAGCAGATGGTATTTAATTAAGAATTTTTTTTCTGAAAGCTGACAATACCTATTAATGGCCTCATCATTGGATAGTACACTTGCCAAACCATTTCCAAAGACATTCCACTATCCATATAAATGGCACCAGCAAGGGACTCAAATATATCCCCCATGGCCTTTGGTACTTCAATGTCTTCCTCTTTTTCTTCATCTTCTTCAGATCTTCTGAGCTGTTTGTAATTAAAAAAAAACCAAAGGGGACATAGGGGAGAGAGAAGGGGAAGAGAAAAGAGAGAAACAATTGCTTCTTTTAAAATAAAACAAATATCTTCAGAAATTTAAGCTCCCTTACATCCCATCCTGAGCTGCTTCTTTTAAGTTTTTCATTGACAACTTTCCACAGTGAAATTGTTCTTTTTTTATTCCCCAATGAAATCAAGTTGCTGGAGATATCATTTTTCAAATGTGGGAAAAAAAAAAATCCCAAACACCATTGTGTACAGAGACCTTACATGCTTTGTGAATTCCTCCTGTAATAATTTTGTAGTATTTTACCATGGGTGTCTTTTTTCCAATATGAAACAGACTTGGCTCTATCAGTTAATACTAGAAAGCTACTCATAACAAAGGAAGACTTTATACATTAAACATCTCCTAGAAGGAGACTTTAAAATCTGTAAATCCAGTCCCTGGATGAAAGTCAGATGTACCTTTCCTTACTTCACTCACCCCAAAAGACAAACATGAAACAAGCACCAGTAAAATAAACTTCTAATCAGACTGAAATAACAGGCACTCAGGTATTTTTGAAAGGTTGCAGGCAGGGTATAAAATCTATACTACTAATTTCAGACAACAGTCTATTCTTGTTATGAAAATTAAACATTCAGTACATGTCTTAAAGATTGAGCTAATATTATTCTTTACTAAAAGCACTTCGAATACAGATAGTATACATTCACCTAAGTCCAAAAAAAGTAACATGAAAACAAATGTTTTCAGCATGAGTCTCCTCTGCTTAAAGAGAAATAAGCTTCCCCCAGCATCCACTCACCTCACTCCTTTTGGCCCCTGCCTGGGTTTACAATCCAATTCAGTGCTCTAAAGAGTCACTGTAATACTACATAAACTAGTCCCACTCAATAAAAAAAATAAAATCATACAAGTGAGAGCTGATGTGTACACACTCCAAATAGGAATTTTGATGTTAAAAAACAAATTCAACTGCTTTGAATACCATATTTCATACCAAGTGCAAACTGAAGCACTTTTGAGTTATACTGAAATAACAGGAGAGTGAAACTAAGAGCTATAAGGCAAAGGACAACAGATGTTGCAGGAGTGAGATTTGAAAAAAAGAAAAGCAGATGATGTGGAGACACACATGGAAACCAGTCTAGCTGGCATGAACTGCAGAAACAAAGACTCTTGCATTAACTCTGATGAAATAAGAGTTCCAGTAATTCAGTGCCAGACCAAGATAGGGAGCAGGCGCAGGGAGAGTAAAACAAGAATTTTATTTGAAACAGCTAGCACACAATTTGGTTGCAACTTCAGTGGAAGTTTCTAAGCTATTTTTTTGCTTCCCAGCAAAAAATGAACAAAGCAAAAGTTATTACACTATGAGGAGCTTTTAAGAGAAGTTTTTTGCCTTTTCACTTATGTTGTGAACAAGACAGATAACAGAGTTTGATCCTCTGATGTCAAATAATTTATACTATCTAAATTTCAGTGATAAATTTCTTGGTGTTTTCCTTATAAAACATAAGGATTTCACTCTGCAACAGTACAAGGACTATAAACTGAAATATTTTGATTCCTAAGCTTTTAAATTGTATAACTGAAATAAGAATTTACTAAAGACAAAAATAATGTGCTTTTTTACTCCTGGACTATTCCAAGAGATTGGTAATTTTTTAAGAAGCCAGACTATTAGGGTTTAAGTCTCATTTTACTGAATAAGACTTTTAAAGAAAGGATAATGAGAAAGTCTGTCTCTCAGAATCTCATTTCATTCACAAGGTCCTTACTCTCAGACATTTTCTCAACAGCTTATCTAAATGAGTTAATTTTAGTTCATTCTCCAGCAAACAGCTCATTATCATTACCTTTCCTGTACAGAAAAGATATGATCTGTGTTTGCAAATCTTCAATTAAACTATTTTTCAAGACACTTGTTTGAAAGATGCATAAAATGCTTCCCTAGCTAGCAAAGATGAAGCCTTCAGGAGTATGTTAAACACCCTTGAGTACAGTGCAATGACACCTGCTTTAGCAGCAATCAGATGAAAAACAGAGGAAACCTCTATCACTGCACTACATTAAATAATTCCAGCATTGTGCCAGGGTAGCATTGCTCATGCTGCATGGATATCCTACCCTCAGCCAGCATTATGCAACTCAGTAACTCTGCATCACAATCTCACCATATAGGAGTAGAGCTTATCTGTCAGTGAAGAAAGCAAGCTAAGTTTTTCACCCCCACTACTGCAAAAGCAGTGACTAATATCAAGAGTCTTTGACAAATCTAGAGACAAACTAATTTCAACCTAATTATTTTCTGAATGCTCTTAATGACTTTATAATTTCCGAAGATTTTATTTTACTTCTGTATTGTACGCTTTATTACTGGGACTCTGCTTCTATGGCTGCTGTGTGTGTAAAAATAAAACATTACACAAATGCTCATCATGCTAAGAAATAGTGAAATACTTCAAATCAAATACTGAACACATTTCTTCTACTTCCACTAACCTCAGAATCCATTCCTTGCATTTCATTCTTTTCCATTTGAAACTGCACAAAGTCATCAATAACATGAAACAGTTCAGGAGAGACAGCTTTGAAGTACTTGTGGTAGTCATACTTTACAGCTAATGATGCAAAAATGGTATTATTGACTAGAGCAGATCGTAGGTCAGTAAGAACTCCTGGAGAGTGTTGCCGTGGGTCTTCATAAAGGTGCTTGGTTATGAGGTAGTCCAAAATTGCATCCCCCAGGAATTCTAAGCGCTGGTAACAATCTTAAAGTGTTGGGAATAGAAGAATGTACAACACAATGAAATTAATAGGCCTTTATCCACAGGAGGTTTGGTTGTCAAGTTCACAAACTAACCAATGCTCAGAGAAGACAATCTGATTTTTAGAATGGTTATCTTCAGGTTTAGAGACTGTTGTTGGAAAGAAGTATCAGAGAAAACAAATTATATGTATAATAAAGCCACTTTTGAACCTAATGTTAATTTGGCAGGCTAGCAGAACACTGTTTATTACCAATTAACACTTTTACTCAATGTCTTCATACTGTGTTGAGAAACATCAAAAAAGTAAAATGAAGATACTCCACCAAGCAGACTAATTTGAAAACAATCATACCTCCAAAATAAATAAATAAAATTGATGTATTAAAGCAGCAGGAATACACAATCTAATATTTTTAATCAAATCTGCCACACATTTAGATTTCTAAAAAAGCACTGAGCAGATTCCCATTCAGAATGGGTCTTTTAAAAATGGAAGCTAAATTTGCCAAGCCTTTGCTGTCTGGAAAATTAACAGAGCATCTAAGTGGAGACCTTTGGAGATCTATTTTTAGAATATAAACTACAGCAAAAAACCCTCCTACAAGCCAATAGGAATAGGTGGGTAGAGAGGGAAGAAAACAAAATTGCTAGAAAAGTAATATGAGAGTGAATGGCTGGTCCTAAATTGCTTTCAGGACAGCCGAATCTAACATGCTGCTGTGTCTCAACTGCTCACCACTCCTTAAAAGTTACAGGTAGCAGCAATTCACAATTGTCTTACTTGGTAAACAGAAATGGAATAGAATTTTTCTGCCACCAACAATATAATTTCATCTAGACACTACAGCTCAAGGCTTCTGTGTCAGTACAGATATAGAAAGGATTCGTCTACCTTCTATATGTATTGTGGAATAGTTGCAAAAGTAAATACATATAGATGTAGTATTTACAGTATATCAGCCAGAATGATAATCCAGGAGTCTTCTATGTTTTTTCACAACTGTTTCTCAATGTACTAACATTTCAGAATGACTTAATTAGAGCAGAGCATTCTTACTCCTTGGAATAACAAACCAATTCACTGGGTAAAAATTTAAACTACTGACTGCAAAGGAATTTGCCATTTACTTCAAAAAGGGTTGGAATTTTACCATGGATTGTTTTCAATTGCATTTTATAATAGGAAAGTAAGTTTCAAAATGAACAAATATTAAATTAATTAGTATAAGCAAAACTAATTCAAGAGCATTACAGAAATACAAATTTCTATTTCTGTAAAATATTTTATGATATCATGTACAGAAGCATTAAGCAGTTAACCTGAAATTAATATACAGTCTGGATTAGTCAATCACTTCAAATTTTGACTTAATATTTACATAATAAAATGCCTAGACTTAAGCCTTCCAATTCACAACTTCTAACAGAAGTCTCCATATTTTGCTACCCTTATTCAGTTAATAAAAATTATAAAGTCCACATTTAATCTCCAGAAGTACAGTCAAAGGGTAATACTCTTGGGACTAAATTATGGGACAAATTTGCTAAATACATTTGCAAAACATGATCACTACTGCAAGTAGTACACTGCAATTTTCCAGAGTTTTACAATAACTTACTTTAGCTAAGTAAGGATCTGCGTCAGTCATTTACAACCAGTGATACAACATTAGAGATGAGAAATGCTGTTTCAGTAAACCTGCTCTCTGTATCAAGTCAAAATATGAATAATCATAGCGATACAGCTTTGACAAGAATCCACCTCTAAATAAGTATTACCTTGTAAAATTCTGTATTCAGAAGCTACTGACTTCTTAAAGTACCAGGTGATGTCTTGGAAAAGTGTACATATGGGAACACAACATAAACTACTTCTCTTACATTTACAATATAGAAAAAAAATACCTTGTTTCTTTTAGTCAACTTACCAGTAATGGTATTATAATGGTATGAGGCATGAGTAAATGCCTGAAGAAGATAAGCCTTGTTTTTAAAACTGTAGTTTATTTTCTTCTCAAAGTTTTCAAAACCAGAAATAAGATGATTTAGGGTTTTTTCAGCATCTGGGTGATCAAACATACACCTCGGTGGAATCTTCAAACAGCCATACTCCAGGTCTTTATACTGACAAGGCTCTGAATTAGCTACAGAAGCAGAAACAGAGTTTGGTGAAAGATCTTGCTGCTCCCTGTTACAATTCTCTCTGGTAGCACACAAAGTACCTTCCCAATCAGTCTTTTTAATTACAGGGAGCACCTTCAGCCCCAATGAACACAGGAAAAGCTGAGCAGCTCTTTCACCACAGCTGGTCAGATAGCAGCCCAACAGGGCTTCCACACAGTCTGCAATGCTTTTGTCAGCAATACACTGCTCTGTATGCAAGTCATATGAGATAGACTGTTTTCCTGCATCAACACCACAGTTTTCTTCAGATGGATTCCAGAAGCCCACTACAAAATCATCCTCTTCAACAGCCTTGCTAGGATCCAGATAGCACATGGCATCCCAAGAGCTATAGTCAAAATCATCAAAATCTGATGAAAACTGAACATTACCCAGGGATGACTTTTTGGGTGCTTTCCACTCATAGTTTGAATCAGTGGTTGAAAAGTGTGAGAGAGAAATTTTCTTCACAAAAGCCCCTGATCCCATTAACATGTTATCAATGAATTTGATATGTTCCTGATCATACTCCAGAAAATCATCTTCAAAGTCTGTTTCTTCCTTGGGTAACCTCCACATTAGGTCTTCATCCTCTTCAACATCATAATTATCAAGTTTACCATTAGCCAACAAGTTCTCCTTCGTCTATGAAAGAACACAAAACATATGGTACCGAAGAGGGAAACAAGAAGCTTTTGTTACAGAACTGTTAAGAGAGTGAGTGGTGTCTGCTAAAAAGAAAACTAGTTTTTAAATTAATGTTCCTAATTACATTGTCTGATCAGATGCATAATCCACCCTCAATTATCACTAGCATTCTAAGAGTAGAATAATTGACTTGGAATACAAATCTGTATTACTAAACTGTAACAGAATACGTTCTACATACAACAAACAACGCATTTTGTAGGAACTCATGTTTAAACTTGAATGTGATGCACACACAATTTTAAAACTACTAAAAATTACATACTTGCATGTCACCATAAACCAAAGAATTCTATATTAGCAAATTTAGAGAAGTACAAGAAACAGTTTTGGGTGCATCCTTCTCTCTGGCTGCTAAGTAAGGCTATTACAAATATTTAATCAATGTCATTTTGAAGATTCTTTCTATAATCCTTCTATAGCAAATAGTAAGGGGCTTGCAGGGCTTACACTAGTCACAATTGCAATGATCTCACTTCTGGGACATACAAACAGAAAACGCATTCAGGTGAAAGAACTGAAAGAACTTCTCTAGCCTGGTCCTTCAATTATCATCACTTGAAGCAGCAAAATACACTTATCTATGCTTGCAAACATAACTGCAAATTATTTAAGTCTTCCTGGCAAACTAGTATAAAGTTTAATGAACCAGTATAGGTGACTTGTGTTATAGAACAAAATCAGTCACCAGTTGTGTAATACTGACATAAGTACACACAACAGTAACACTAATGGTGTCTCGTCTTTTTTCTGCTCATATTAAGCAAACTGACACGGATGTAAATTATAAATTGAACACAGACATGCCCAAGCTATACAGTCCTGTACACTTTGCCATGGCCCAAATCCAGGAAAGCACTTAAACATATTAGTTAAATGCACAAGTAATCTTCCTAACATCAAAAGGACTATTCACAGGCTCAGCTGAGCATCACTGAAGTTAGTGGGAATTCTGTCACTGAATATGACAGGAGCACAGAGCACAAAGTGCTTTTCTGGATCAGGTCCTGAAAGCCAACACCACTTTGAATCACGTGGAACAGCCTCAATCTGTCCTCAGTCTACGTATGTCACATGGAAAGTCTGTCACTTAATCTTGCAAACCTGTGAAGTACCACTGAGGGACCTCTCTTTTTGGGCCAAATGCACAGCTCTGGAGGTGCGGAGGGGTGGTGGCTGTAAGGTGCACTGGGCAGCACCTGAAACTACCTAGGGACCAACCAGATCATTACATTCCTCATCAGGATGGAGCAGGTTTAGTCAGGTTCAGTAATGAGAGCAGAGAAAAAAGTTGCTGTAGAAATTCATAATTTAGCCACTGAAAAAATTCTGGTTTGAAATAGTTATCAGCAATAATGCTGATATGAGTAATATGAGTAATTTAACTAGTTGCAACTAGAAGTAGTGCCGATGTTTTCCTTGTTACACACCACCTGTCTTATCTGACACTCTGATTGAAACCTGTTTCTATGAACCATTCCATTGCGAAAAGATTTAACAAATGATAAATTTCATTTTTACAACCATTTCGAGCTTCTTAAAATACAATTAATTTTAGTTAAAAGGACAGCTACATGAACTACCCTAATCCTGTTGTTGCATAGTTTCTTGTATAAAAAGTAGTAAATAATGAGAGTGAGATAGATAGGTAAATAGATATTAAACAGAACTGTTAGGAAGCAATTCTAATTGTTGTTTTGTTTTTTTTTTTCATCATTTGACAGCATCTCAAAAATAATTCAGTGAACCCCAGAAGAAAGATGTTTTTTAAAGCACACGTGACTGATTCTGAATAAGTTGTGGCCACTTACAAGCTGAGGATACATACATGCAAAAGTGTTTTGTTTTTTTTTTTTTCACACTTTTTGCAAATCAGCTATTTGATCAAATGAACAAAGGAAGATGCTTCCCCTTAATTAAGCTTGATAACACAAAAAATATAACACCCCAGGGAAAATGTTGGTAACAATAATTTGCCATAATGATACGAGCCTTTTAGCCCCCATCACAGACCACCTGCCCATGGATGTAAAGGACATTTACATCCAAGAAAGCAAAATATCTACTTGGCACAAAAAAGTCACTTCTCAGTTGTATCGCTATCTGCGTTTTGGTGAGAAATAGCATGTTTTATTTACAAATAAACAGTGATCAGCAAAGAAGAGACCACTGAAAAGTTTGAGAACTAAAAGCCTTTTAAAACCAACTACTAGCTCCTGTTTAATGTGCTATCTTATTTTTAGAAAGGTATAGCAGTAAAGCTTGTTGAAATAAAAGTCTGGCATAATACATAACCCCAATAAGGTTGTTTTATTCTGCAATAAACATTTCTTTGAACAGTACATCTACCTAACAGTCCTCTCATGTGCCCTCTGGTGGTTCTATAATCTCTAGTCTTCAGAAGTAGGAAAATGAAAAAAGAATCTCTCCACCCCCTTCCCTCAACCTCCAAACCAGTCTCAAAACATTGAAGATGATGTTACCTATATACAGTGAGTTTAGTAAAAAAATAATTTTAATTGTTCCTCATTAAGCTTTATAATTTAAGGTTTTAGTGACAGACAGTGAGGGTGTCTAAGACAGCATTGTATTTTGGATGACAAGTAGCTTTCAGTCACACCCAAGGTGTAGTTAACAAACAGCAACAAACACAACATTCTCTCAAGCCAGTTCTAATCTTCATTCTGCCTCAGCGCTATGAAAGACAGCAACTCCTTTTGATATATTCTAAAAAGGTGAACTCATTAGCTATTAAAACAGACAATCATCTGAAAATATGTATTTCAGCAACACCAGCAACGATAATTCTGTTTAAAATTTCAAAGAGAAATTTCAGAAGAACTCCTGAGTGTATGCTAACTACAAGCAAAGAAGTTTTTCTTCTCCGCTTTTCTACTAACACACACACTCATTACTGGATGACTATCAGTAAATTTCCTTCCTTTGGCTCCTATTAAGTATCAGGCTCCTATCCTCTTTAAGTGATAGTGAGGATTTAGAAAGTTTACAAAACACAGGTTTACTTTTTTCTCTGAAGACATAGCAAGTATCCAGGGGTTGGGAGGAGGAAAGGGGTGAGGGAATAGAGACATATGAACAACTGTCCTCAAGACAGTTAAAGTCTTACCACTTCATCTTTCTCCCACTTATCACTGTTGCTCTTGTCCTGGTTTACTATGTAACCAGGAGGAAGCCAATTGACAGGGGGATCAAAAATCGATACCACCATACGACTGGGCAGTCCTTTCTTTTTTCCAAGGCGATACAAGTTACAGTTGCTGACCTTCAAGAAAAACATTCTGATAAATCTCTGGACTTACATTTACATAAAATAGGTTGAAATGCACAAGGAGCAAAATATCATCAAGCCAGATATTGTACCTTTTCTTCAGTTCTCTAGTACTAGTTCTTTTTAGTTCTCTCTTTAGTTTCTCCAGTTCTCCAAGGGGAGTTCAGCTTGCTAAACATTGTACAACCAATTCACAGCAAGGAAGAGATTTTTTTTTTAATTTTTTAAAGGCCAAGCATGTTAGACATGACAATCTCATTTACAGACATTTGAAATATTAAATTCTCTTTGCAAAATAAAGTTATTGCTACTCAAAGTAATAGTAAATATAACCTGTACGAGTGTAATTTATTACTAATGTTAATATAGCTAAGGATTTGTAATATGAAACTCTTCTAAGTCATAATCCTGATGTTATTTTCACAGCCCCTAAAATTCTTTTAAGTATTTTAAAAGGGAAAAAAGCACACATATACACAGACATAATTCCTTTTCAACTATCACTTCTGATCTTCATTCCTCATTTTAAAACACACTTTCCATATTTCTTTTTAAGGTCTTCAAATTATAAATTGAATATGCAATCACTTCCCTTATTTGATCTGTGCAACTTATTTAGCTCTCCTAATTTTCCAAAATTAAAATACTCAATCATTTAATTCTCAGTGATGCATTTTATTATAAGCAGACAATCGAATCTTTACCATTTAATTCATATCATCACATTATGTGGAGAAAAACTAAAGAAACTTTACCATGATTAATTATTCCAGAATTTAAACACAGCAGAAACAGAACCTAGGACTGCTCACTACTGTTTACATTTACTTTAAAATACTTTCAAAAGTTTTGATGTAACATTTCCGTAAGATTTTTTGTTGTTTCATTTTTCTGTCCCTGTGAGATAAGGCTACAGTTTTTCAAGGGAAGTAGTGGGGTTTTTTTGGAAAAAAATAAACAAAAAACCACCACCCAAACAAAAAACAATAAAAAACAAACAAAACCCCCACCAAAAACAAACAAAAAATTAAACAACAAAAAACAAAACCCAAAAAACATACAAACAAATAACCCCAAAAACCCCACCACAAGAAAAGGTCAAATAAATCTACAACCTAAGGCTCTGTGCTGCTTGCTAACTCACACCTTCATTCAAGTGTTCCTGTTAGTTTCAACTCAATACAGCTCTAATGTTCACTTCACCAAACACTAACCAGAACTTTTAGTTTTATTCAGTCCCATTCCTTCTCATGACTGCAATCAGCTTGTCTAGATTTCAAAATGAACAGTAGAAAACAGTTCCAATCAACCCATTCAGTGTTGTTATGGCAACATTAATCCTGTAGTCCTGTATTTTTACTCCTAGTATGTATGCTACTCAATGCATAATCAGAAAAATTGTGTAATTGAGCCAAACTGTTGCCATTCTATCTTTTACTAAGATTTTATGTATATATGTCTTGAACCAGCATGCCTTTTACATAATATCACTGGATTGTTACTACTTACTTTTTTGCTTCTCATATATGACAGCCGTCCCTCATGAGCATCAGGGTAAGTGCAAAATAAGTATGTAGTGATGGCATGCTTTAAAAATGAATCACCAAGCATTTCTAGTCGCTCCAGATTAAATCCATCACTAGCATTTGAAAGAGTCAAAGCTTGCAGAATGAGACCAGGATTAGGACCAAGAGTTTTTGAGGAGTACCCACTGGAAGGGTTATTTTCAGTATCTGCTTTGTCTTTTGAAAGATTAATAGCTTTTGAAGTACTGGTGGTCACTGCCATTTTGGGGCATCCATCTGAGGTAGATCTGTTAGCATTTCCATCAAGGTATTTATTACTCAGTAGAGTACATTCATTGCTGGGCTTGGGCTGGTTCTCACTGCTGTATAAATTCTGAATGGGATATGAGGTAGTTGGTTGCACAGGTATTTCCTGCCTGCAGTAATTCAGCTGATTTCCTTGGCAAAAGTCTCTGTTAACTAAATCACAATTGCCATTGGCAAGATTTTTATTATAAGAAACACCATTAATTGCTGCAAGTTCTGCCGAGACATCAATTTGTAGTTTACTGGGTGACTCATTGAGCAATGTTCTGTAACTCACAGACATTTGGTCATGGTTTTCTGCAGAAGAGGTTCTATTAGCACCTTGATGTGCAGCATTTTCAGGGACTACAATTGTGCTGTGCTTACAGTAATTTTCATTCTCTGCTAAAGAGGAGTTAGGAATAGAGATGAAGGATTTGCTGTCAATAGACTTTTTCCATCCGAAGTCCAAGTTAGGATATCTGTAAAGATACATACTGACTTTGTTAACAAAAAAATTATTAAAACATGACTATACGCACATGTATGTTTAAAACAAGCCATGTTCTTCTGAAAAAAGTAACAGTGACTGCAGCATCTAACTTTACCGTTCACAATTCAGTCTTTTTTAACTGTATTTCCTTGAAAACTGATATGAGTTA
The DNA here is from genome assembly GCF_003957555.1 of Calypte anna. NCBI lineage: Eukaryota > Metazoa > Chordata > Aves > Apodiformes > Trochilidae > Calypte > Calypte anna. The sequence goes on from NC_044251.1 coordinate 28,577,412, forward strand.
GAGGGTATTAGTTTCAAAATTCATGCAGTAATGGTTAATTTCTTACAAAGTCAGATATCATATTGGGAAAAACAATTTAAAAATACATGCCTGAAATCGGCAGGAAGTGATTTAACCCCTACACCAGCATCAGTGGCTGTTTGAGCTCTTAGTTCCTCTGCTGTCAAGAGGCAGTGCAAGCGATACAGTATGCTGGGGAGGCAAACTGCTTTTCTCCACAATGACGCTGGAATAGGATGGATAGCACAGAGCTCTGGAACCAGTATCTGGGGAGAAGAGGGAGGAAGGAAAGAATTTTACCTATAAAGGCAGTATTAGATCAAAGCTAAAGAGAGTCAACTTGAATGAGATACTTCTATTTTACCTGCTTATTCTGCAAACTTTCCCACTTTGCTTTCCTCTTTTCAGCACTGCTTAGTGGAAGCGCTTTCCCCTTCTGATTCAAATGGCGAGGAGTCAAAAGATTAAGTCTAAAAGTCATGCGAAAATACTTTAGAAAGTTTAGGCTATTAAGTTCTGGTCATTAATTATGAACTTGTATTAAAGTAGTAGCTTATTCTTAGTATTCAGCCTTAATGCATTGTGATGTGACATCACAGCTACCCCTGGAAAAAAATGGACTCAGGTTACAGTTGTTGTAAGTTAAATACCCTCAAGAAAAAAAAAATCAGTAAAAATTGTGGAAAACAAGTCCTCAGATTTATCCTGAATTTTTTTTTTAAAGACACTTTATTGTCAAATTAGAAGCAGATGCAAAAATGACTTATTACCTTGAAGATGTGTGGTCCACATCCAGCAGTGGCTGGTTGAGATTGGTCAGATCAAGATTATACTTGGTTTTATAATACTCAGCAAAAGTTTCGTATTCAGGGGAAGGGAATTTACTGAGTGGCGTAAGATCAGTGTATACATCAGCTACATAGAATCGATGAGGCTGATCGAAATTTCGATACCTAAAAAAAGAAAATTTTAAAATTTAAATATTTTGGCATATGTTGCAGCTTTAGAGTAAAGCCTGTGTTAATTCTTCACATTCTAATGTGGTCAGGCAATAAACAGTTAAATAGCTCATGTGATGTTTTTGGTTGGTGGTTTTTTCAGTTGTAGAAATCATTTGCTTAGGTAATTAAAATATTGAAGTCAATCAGTAGAAAGATTCTTTTAAATGGCCTTTTTCACTTGGTAATCTTTCCATCTACCAACAGTATACCTTCCTTTTGCAGAGCTTTGGTGTGAATAAGCAGTAACCAGAGGATTCTCACCATTCAATCTTCCAAAATTAAAATTGGTTTCAGTAGATCAGTTATTGATAGAACTGCAATGTTTTATAAGAACACTACAGACTTCTGTGGTTTATTCTACTATTCTTAATAAAAGGTAGTCTTGGGAGGCCTAAACACCCAAATCTTACTACATACGATTAACAACTGACTAAAAAAACATAGTTAAATTATTTGAGACACCACCAGATACCTTCAGATTGATATCATGCATTTCTTTCAAGCACTTCTGTTGCAGATCTGCACATGATGTTGCACATCTGCTTATTACAAGTGTTTATACTAATACAATAGGTATGTACCTGAAGAACACATAACTGCACTCACCGTGGAATGATAACCGCATCCTGGTAATCTTCTAACTTGAAGATAAAAGGCATTTCTTTTGTATATTGTGTACTAGGAATGCCTGTACGTGCCTCAGATTTCTCAATGTCTTCCATAAACTTAAAGTCAATGTCCAAAGTGCTGGAGTCATCAACTTAAAAAGGAAAATGCATAAATCAGTTATTCAGGGGAGAGGTCTTTGGGCTGAAATTTTCTGGGAGGCTGTAAATAAGTGTGGGGTGTTGGGCTTGTTTTGTTTTATTTTTTCTTTCTTCTATGCACATATTTGGTTACTTCCAGAAATTTCAAAATGAGACAGAAAAAAGATTTTAGACCCTTATGGAGTCACCTGAAACCTACTACACATCAACTTACATCACCAGGTTAAAACTAATTTGGAATTGTGAAGTAATAAAAATTTAACTGAGAAATTTCATACTGCCACATATTGTACTATTTCTACAGATAATGTGAAATTTAACATAACGATTAACAAACATGTTGTTAAAGGAATTCAAAGTTAGTATTTAAAAAACAAGAGCTGTTTCTTACCAACATTAAGAGGTAGAACACAATAGGCTGAATCAGCTTCTGTGGGTTTGAACTCTAGTGCAGGTTTCTCAAGACGAAGAATATGTGAAAAAATGTACTGATGGAGTCGTGTTATCAGCTCAAGCATTTGCAGAGACAAAGTAAAACCAGACTTCTTAAGCTCAATAGATATTGTAACCTCTCCAGAGCGAGTATACACAGGAAAGTGAGGAATCTAAGTAAGAAAAACCAGAGGAAATAAAGAGAGAAAATCCAGAATAGCATTCCTCTACAGAGTATTGGTTGTTTAGCTCAGATACTGAGGTATTGCTTGCCTGAACTAATAGCAAAATGGATAAAAATTTTGACCTTTGATGGCCTTCAAGTACATGTGAAAATTTCAAGACTTCAGAATGACTGATTTTTAATTTTTTTTTTAATGGTTGCCCCTTGCATTTTAAAGCTCTTTATATAATACCAGGAAAAAATGGAAGTACTCTCCATTATGGAGGAAGAAACTCAGCAATACTCCTAAAATATTTTCTTCAGCAGGCAGTAGAAAATAAGCTGAAAAATATCTTCCTCAGGGGAATCCCATTTTATCAATTTTTTTCCATAGCCAATTTCAATTAGCATAGCCTACATTTTCTTGTGCTGCAGACTAGAAATGCTGAGAGGACTTGTTACCACAGCTTTCATATAGATGAGGTAAACCATCTCTTGTAGCTAATACACTACTCCTATCATACCTCAGAAAAAAGAGGAACATTTTGAATTTGCCATTGCTATGTACTAACAAAAAAAAAAATCATAAAACAAAAGTTTGACAAGTATAGAACATATTGTTCCATGACTTAAAAAAAGAAAATGAAATGGTGACTGGACTGGATGTGTACTACTGTCAATTTTCTCAAAGTTACTTGATACAATTATAATTTCCAAGTTTTTAGTCTAGGGGTGGGGAACAAGTAGAAAATTCCACAGTAGGAATGTACAATAAGGAAAGGCAGTAGATTCATTACCTGAGGTATAGGTTTGGCTGTCAATATGCCAAAACACCTTGTTGTATCCTCAGGAGGATACAGCTTTCGTCTCCTGAAGTTGAGCTCATCAGGCAGAGGAGTTGTCAACACCATCCCTATTACATACAGGTAACAGGGCTGATCAGGTTTGGGATAACTATTCCTCAAACATTCTGGAATCTAAAAATCAACAATGGGAAAAAAAATTAACATGATAAAATCAACAAAATTAATCTCAATACTATTCTAAAAATAACAAATAAAAAAGAATCACTCTGGAAGTTAAGTAATATTTTTTCTCTTAAGCAAATATGTTTGGTCAGCAGCCTGGACTGGCAGCCATGAAAGCTGGCCAAACACTTGCATCAAGGGAGCATGATGCCTCCAGATCTTATTATTTGCCAAGAGGAAATGTGTATTACATCCCTAAATTTCCTCTGTATCTACCTTCTGTTAGAAATTAAAGCCTAGAACACAGACACCACTTCAACATAAATACAAATGAAGTGTTGATGCCAGTTTCCAGTAACTCTACAGTACACTTTACTTCCAAGGCATTTGGACCTTAGCAGTATAAAAAGAAAAAAAATTAAAAAAAAAAAAGAAAAATGTGCTGTTTTTTTCATGTTTGCGCATCCCAGTAATTCAATTTTCAAATAAGCTTGGTTGAACTTATAGCTTCACTAACATGGATTCTTTCACCAGCACAGCTATTAAAAAGTATTAAAAATATTTTTTTATACATTTGGGACCAATGCAGAAAATTCAGCACACTGCTTGTTTGCTTGGGCATTACACTACAGTCTTTTTAACAACAATTCAAGCTTGCAGATGTCAATACTCACAACAGCCACATGCACCTAACTCTGCTGCTTGTATCTGTCACAGACTTTAAAAACCATGCTTCATGTTTGGTAGGAGTTCATTACTTTATAGAACTGAAGTGATCCTTCTGTTCATCTAAACCTAAACTTCAATACACAAAGTCCTGGAATTTAAAGTTGTACTGTAGCGCAACTATGGCCTTGGCCTAATGGAAAATTACTTGTGAGGTTAATAACTATATTAAGCCCAAGAGGATCTTGTAGACCTTCAACATTTGCCAAAGCTTCTTTTCCAGATGTGAAAGTTGGGACAAAAGCAAGGAAAAGTGTTCTCGTATTCTGCATTAAAAAAACAAAACTGAGAAAGAATGATTCATCACTTGACAAATCAACTCCTCTGAATGAGAGATAACAATCATGCACTTTACAAGTAACCTCTATTCCAACAATCACTAATGAGGCAAAAGGATTGAGAAAGACACTTGTAATAAGAGGCACCAAGAAACTGCAAGATTCAAAGTGCTCTGCAAGAAAAAGGTCTTCTCATTTGTCACTTTCCCTGTAATATACTCTGTGCTACCACAGTATCCTCTCCCAAGCTTTCCTACTAACAAATTATTTAAACTACTAATAAAATTGGGGGCATGTGAAGGATTTCAGCAATGGAATTACTTCAGTCTTATAACCATAACTGAGGCTGTCATGGGTGTACAACGCAACATGAAGCCTACTACTATGAGCGTACATGCTGACATTCCTACCCATGACCAAACTCTATCGCTTTCTCTGAAGAAGACTAAGATTATTTTAGAAGTTACTGTGCAATCACAGTCCCCTTCCCCTGGAGGTCTTAAAAAGTGTGTGGATCTAGATCTTTAGGACATGGTTTAGTTGGCATGGTGGTGTTGGGTTGACACTTATGATCATGACTACATTATTCGAATCAATTCTGAATGAGTTACCTCTTCTTGTCAAAGGACCCTACCAGAAACTGCAATAACTGCAGGAGAAAAACAACTGGTGCCGAGTAGTTGCAAAATACTCTGAGAAAGCTTCTTTTTTCCTTTTTCTCTTACTTTTCAAGTATTTGACATTCTCCTGTAAATAAGAGGCTCAATTCTACAAACAGATGTGACTGAAATCTGCTGTAGCAGATTAATGGCTAAGTTACTTAATAATGTAGAGGAGTAGTAAGTATATTATGTCACCTCTTCAGAGTATTAAGTATAACATTTAGAGCTAGTTAAAAGTTAAAAAATTAATAAAACTGTATTTGTTATTCTAGATTTAAATCAAAAGTTAGGAATTTTTGTGCTAAATCAATAAGGTCACCAAATTAAAACAAGCATACAAAAAAAAAAAAGAGGAAAAAAAGAAAAAAGAAAAGGTTAAAAAAAAAAGTGTTTAGCACCAGGCACATAACTTTGACCCTCTGGGCATCTCCTTCAATTATTTGCCTACAAAGCCAGTAATTCTTCCTTTGCTCTAGTATTTTTACCATAGAACTTAAAAGATTTTATAACTTACTAATACAGGACAATTTTTCCTCCTAGTTATTTCCATACTTGGCAAATATAGACAAGAAACTTTACAGTAAGTGTACATTCTTTGAACTACAGGCACCCTTCCAAAGCACATGATCTCACAAACTCATTCAGGTAATTGTGCAAGTTTCCAGAGTTAAAACTGCAAAATATTTGCACTACAAATTAAAAAGAGTTGGCAATTTTGTCTTATCAGTACATAAAATGTGCATGGAGATGTGGACAGCAGCGAATGATACTAACAGCTTTAGGATAGCACTGTCTTCTTTTTGTAGAGCCTGGCCTTCCTGGTACACTAGTTTCTTCTTCATCATGTAAATCAAGCTCCTCCTCATATTTAACCGTTTCTTTACCAACTGGCATCAAATGATCATCCAGTTCACCTGAATATTATGAAAAAATATATTATGAAATATTTCATATTGACAATGAAATAGCATAATGAACATTATGCTATTTAAAGCATATGTAAAAGTAAATCTTGATTACTTCAGATACTAATACAACAGCTGTGATTGATCATGAAAACACCTCACTCAAGATTTTTAAAATACACTCAATACTGCAAGGCTCCAAAAATGTAACTTTGGGAAGGGTGTTATAAAGGTTGAATTTTTGGCAAAAGTACTAATTTATAGCAAAAACACTGAAATTTTAATAAAAAAAATGAATTCAATAACTAAAATATCAAAGGAAAATAATCTTTTTGCCCATGAAGAACAACCAGTGACTGAAATACATTCATTAAAAATCTCTCACTAGGAGTTATGCCATTAAAGAGGAAGAGGTTGTATTTCCGTCTTCCTAAAATGGGAATTACTGTTGAACATGCACTATCAACACCAAGTTGAGTCATCATGGTGTTATTCTTGGAAACATCTATCCAGTCACCAAAGGTTTAACTTGGACTGGGAAAAAAAAATACAAGCTCCAGACCTACTTTTTTTTTTTTTTGCTTAAGAGATATATAAATACTTCTGTACTTCAAAGCTCATGTAACATGTAACTCTATAAAACATTCCACAATAAACACCATGCTCCATTATATTTACTAGAGACAAGAGAGCTGAAATAATCCTCTAATATCCTATTTTTGGAAGATGACATACTACAGTATAGAATACATTAAATTTAGAGCTTAAAAAAACCAAACCAAAACAAAACCAACAATAACACATTCTTTTTTTTGGCTGCAGGATGCAGTCCCTGAACAATAAACAAAATCTTCTAGAGAACAAGACCTTTTTCCTTTATTAAGTATATTCAATGTCAGAATCTGCTTGTCTTGTGTTAAATTTGCATTTGCTGCTTAAGACAAAATATGTCAAACAACAAGATTCCCCTGGAAAACTTAACTTTAGCTTACAAGGTATAAGCTAAATTCATAAGTATACCATCATGTCGCAAAACAAGAGAACAGAAGCTATTAGAAGATGCCTAAAGCAGAAATGCATGCATATTCTTAACATCCATACCATGCTAAATTTTTCAATTATTCAATTATTATTCAATTATTTTTCAATTCTTTACCAAAGATGAGGTGTTTTTCAGTTCTTACCAATTTTGTGCAGCTTTTCACAGCAAATAAGAGCCACAACTCTCTCAGCCAGTCTTGCACAACTCATTGGAGGACCCTATAAATAAATATTAAATATTTCTTAAGTATTTCAGTTAGAAGATTTATTATGTTTAATTAGTTTAACATAAACATTATAGTTAATTTTTTTAAATTATGGTATTTTTGAGAACATATTTAGGCTTATGTTGGCTTTCCACAGATGTCAAAATCACAAAATTAGAACAACTCAATATACTACCAATCAAAACCAAAAAAGGATGTTTTCTTACAAGTGACAGAAACATGAAAAAACAAGGCACTGGGAAGATATCTAAATATTTTTGTCTTTGGAATAAACAGTAACTGCTGGAAAGCATTACAAGAGAAAAACAACAGGCATATAAATACAGTTACAGAACACAAAACAGGAAAGGAAAAAGTAATTTTCAGGAACAATAAAATTAATTCTAGTAACAGCACAGATATATATACCAATATATTCACTGATTTGCATGCCTTTTGTTCCCCAAATACCTACAACAATTGAAGCTCGAAGAGGTGAGTTGATTGGCAGGTAGAGAGTGGAGTAAAACGTGTGATCAGGTAGTTCTCGGGTTTTACACTTGGGAGCTAGGTGTGTAAATGGATCACTTGGTAATCTAGCACAGTACCTAAGTTAACAAAGAAGATTTTACAAACCATTAGCAACTACAAATTGAAACCTAAACACATTTCAATTAAATTATGCATTACTGGTGTAAGCACAGAAGATGATCTGAGTTTATAATGAGCACTTCAAGGGTACACTGATGACTTGCATTAAACCTGTTACTGAGAGAAGACATTAAGATCCTTCACTACAAAGCTGGTCTCCAGCAAGATGGTTCCAAGGCTGTACAAAACTACTCCCTCTCAGGCCCCAGACTTTGCATTTGTGATTAATTAATAATGTTAATTAATTATGATTTAATTGTGAATTAAACACTATTTGATATTTTCTCCCTTCAGCTACCTCAGAGGGTGAAAGCCTTGGTGGTGTGTGATGGGACCAGAGGAAATGGATGCAACCTACACCAGAGGAGGTTTAGGCTGGATATTAGGAAACATTTTTTCTCTGAAAGGGTTGTCAGACACTGGAGTAGTCTGACAAGGGCAGTGGTGGATTCGCCAGCCCTGGAGATATTTAAATGTCAGGTGCACCTGGTCCTTAAGAGAAATGGTATAGTGGTGAGCTTAGAGTGTTAGCCAAAAGGTTGGACTGGATGATGTTGAAAGCCTCTTACAACCAAAGACATTCTGTGATTCTGTGATCACTAAATTTATTATCAAAACTAGAAACTGTAGCATAAAGATCCAAAAAGAAAACTATCCCTTCAAATTGCTGTGACCCATTTCTTTATGCGAGAAGATCCTGTCAAGAATCTTAAAAGTAATGTGAGCAATGCTCCAGGCTATGCCTCCATGTGGGATAGACTAAGAAACTTTTTATTCAAAGAAAGGAATTAAAAAATAAGTATGTCTCTCTTACCTATTTATGTGTCCAATAGCAGTGTTGATAGTAACTCTTGGGCTGTTCTCCTCTGGCCTCAACACATAGGGTGGAAATATGTCATCATCATCAACAATGGATTCAGTTTCACTTTCATTGGCATCAACAGATTTTGAGCATTTGTTTCTGAGGATCTTAACATTTCAAGAACAGAACATGATTAGATACTTTTCTCTTAAAAAATACTGGACACATTTAACAACACTAGGCACACTCTTTTTCCCACATACCTTCTCAATTGCTTTGTATGTCTTAAGATCTTCTTCAAAGCTTTTGATTTTGTCTGTATCTGCTAACATAATGTAATTGGAAATTGGTGCTCTGGCTCTTCCTTTTGACTGCACATAGGAACGGTATTCTGTAGGCAAATCAAAACGCACCACCAAGTTGCATTTTGGGATGTCAACACCCTCTTCTACAATACTAGTAGCAATAAGTAGGTTGGTCTCATGAGCTCGAAATTTCCTAAGAACCTGCAAAAATAATGACAACAAATTTGACAGATTAGTCTCAGATCTGAGTTCATAAGATTCGTCAAAAGCCAATTAAAAAAAATGGATCAGGAAGTCCAAAAACTTGTCTTAATATGCAGATAGAAGACTAAAACTTTCCAGAAACACAGCAAGAATATTTATTATAACAGGCAGATTTCTAGGAATCAAATCTAGTATGCAGAATTACAAGTCCAATAAGCTACTAGAGCCACTAGCAATAGGGAGGACCTATTCATGCACAATTTTTCAGCTGGGGAAGAAAAAAAAAAAGCAATATTTTCAAACATTTTGAGGATTTTTATATTTTTTTTTAAACTAAGAACACTGTATATCCAATATGTATGCATATTTGTTTAACCACAGGTATGGGCTTTCCTTGAACTTTCAATCACCATGCCCCAGACTGGTTTGTTTTATTATAAAGATAAATACACACACACAATTTTATATTTTTATTATATAACTTATTATATTTTTAAATATATTTAAATAAGTTTATATATTATAAATATATTTTATTCTTTTTATTAAAAAACAGAATTTTTAATTGATGTACCTCTTCCTGTTTTCTGAATTCTACTTCCATCTGCTTGTTACGAGGCTGGTTCTTGCCAATGCCATGTCCAGTTATAAAATTGCTACTGATATAAGCCAGTTCTGGATCTTGCTTGCCAGCTTCTTTTATCAACCTAAAAATATTACATATGTTTTTAGAAGTCACACAACCCAGAAACTGAAGACAATCTTTTGTTTGCAAGATCTACATTAAAAGACAAAAGTGGAAGCATGACAATTAAGCCCTTCTTACATATAAATTGACTGTAGTCATCTCTAAAACCAGTAGTTCAAGTAGAAATCTCTGTAAGGATAACAAAACACAGACTGCATGCATACATACTCAGCATGAGTGTGCATGCATGACAAGCACTTCAGACTTATCATGGTAAAATCAGGTATTTTTAAACATATCCATTACTCTAATGTTCCCTGTTGTTAAGGCACCCTACTCACAATCACTTTAGTTAATCTTGTTTTCTATATATTACAACAGATTTTAGAAGACACAACTGCTCTCTCAGTGAGGTATCTTTTTTCAATACAAGGTGTTAATTTTTAGGTTTAAACATAAAACTGCCATTCTCCTTGGCATTAAAATACTCTGTTCAGGTGTATCAATGACAAAATGTTGATCTGTTTAGGCTACACCCTGTGAGAAGTACTACTACTTTTGAAATTAACCCAAATGTATCTACAATGGGAGGATTTAATCCACTGCTTCAAAAGGAACACTGAACAGGGAGGTAAGCTCCATCTACAGCCTCAGCTTATTCTCCTACATCCTTCCTCAGTTACAGAAGCAGAAAAGGCTGGTTTCTGGTGTGTTCTGATTTTACAGACAAAGAAGAAGGTTGTTCATATAAATAATGCACTGAATCAGTAAAGGCATAATTACACTGTGCAGCCAAACCAAGTACTCTGTAGCCTTCTTAGTTGATCTGTTTTCAGCATGAACAGAACTTGGGATTTTTCAACCATAATGTATTATAAGCAGCAGATCCAATAAAAATCAAGGGATCATATACAAAAAATTACATCTCTGGCATCATAGCCATGCCAGTATCCCTTTGCTTATAGCAATTCCACCATGTCCATTACCAGGTGCTCACCACCCCTAAAGGCCAGCCTGTGCCTGTGTACCTCCAACAGTAATTAAAACCTTTCCAATTACACCTCTAGCAGTTCTGCTAGAAGATGGGTGCTGTGGCACTCCACATCTACACATCTACCACCTACCCTGTGAGCTACTGCCAAGCAGATGGAAAAAGTCAAATCTCGAGTAAAAATGTGTATGATTTGTTAGGTCAAGGCTAAATGGATTCACATCTCCGTATGCAGTCTAGGCTCCTGAATAGTAAGAAAGTACGGGTTAATAACTGGACAAAACGTCCAATTATTTTTTATATAATTTTTTTTCCACATGGCATTTCTGTCAAGTCATATAGCCTCTATGTCAGTACCTACCAAGCATCTCAAATGTTCTTACTACTGTATCACTTCCTACAGAAATGCACAATTAAAAACCTTTGAATGAACATGGTGCACATCTTTAGCAAGCTCTTGAGAAACATTCACGACTTCAACCTTGAAGTTAAAAAGGCATTACTATTGGTAGGTATGTTGTTTTTCAAATAGGTACAAAAACTTCTGCTTTCAGACACCTCTCTAAAGGAGCTGAAAAGCACTGCAATGAAAACGTAAGGAAACTGAGCTTTAGAATATGCTTTCTCTTCTGAAAACAAGCGTACAGGCACCAAAGCTCAACTGTATACACCAAATAAAATAGTAAGCAAGCCTCTTCATCATCTGCATGCAATAATAATCCAAGAATAAGTTGAGTTCTGGAGTTTGGTTTTTTTTTTTTAATTTGCAGTATTTACAATATGTGCAGTGGCTGTTAAAGACAAAGAATAAGCTCTAATTTATCCTTCAGAGTAAATTCCCACCCATTTCTCACAGTACAACACATGCCATGAATTTTGCCTTCCATCATTCATCATGGACTTCACAAAATGGGATTTTAAGTATCTAAAGGAAAAATATACTTGTTGTACCTTAGTCCTATGTTAGAGTCCATGCTGGATTACTGGAATCTTGAGTGTTTGATAGACTAGTTAAAACACCTATGACTTCTTTATTTAGGAGATGGTCCTTCCACCTGTGTCTACAGCTTAAGTATAGCTACAATCAGCACTAAATCCACTCAACTGAAGTGAGCCTACAGAGAGGTCCTCTACTTAAGGCTTTCTGTCTGAATTCCAACAACTCCAGTCTGCAGATCATCCCTGTATTTTGAAACCAGGTGTGTTACATTCTGAGAGTCTGCTAGTTAGCTTTCAGAAGTGGATAAGTGGATTAAAAGTTACATTTATTGTATATTTTGCTGTGAATAACCTGTACCAAAGTTTCCTGAATGTTAAAGATGTCAGAATTTCATTACCTATTTGATCTAGACATTGTGTGCTGTCAGGTTCAACAGCATTTAGGATGTATTACAGTGCATAAACCAGTCTACAAGAATAGAGTGGAAAAAGCATATTTTAAATCAATTTATAGCTTAAAGAAGGAAAAAAATAATTCTGTTTACTCCCTGTAGGATAACAAAATGCTCCTTTCAGGTCAGGGGAAAAAAATGAGAATCTGTTAATGTTATTATAGAGTTAACAGTACACGTTTATTCATTGAATGAATTAGTCTATCTCCTACTGAGTATTTATGTGCATGTTTTAAAATAAAAAACTAAAGAAAAAAGATGAAGAAAAATCATATAGGCAAATCTGTTGATCAAAGAATATACTACACATTCAAACTATTGACTCACACAGAAAAAGTAACAGAAATGTCAGAGGTATATAGAATGCAATTAAATTACACAGGGCATTTATCAAGAACACTAAAAAAACCAAAACACACAACAAAAACCCCAAAACAACAACAAAACCCAAACAAACAAACAAACAAACAAAAAAACCAACACCAAAACCCATAAACCTCAAAACACTACCAAAACCTCAAAATCAAGATAGGTGAATAAATCAGGCATTATTCATGGTTTGTGGCAAATAGCATTATTATGTATAACTAACACTGTTCACATTCAGGAATAAGAACTGATAAGGAACTAGAGTGTACCTTGGCAAATATTCTAGGGTTCATACTTTTCTTGGTGGAGACTGTAAGAAAGTGCTAAGTGTTTGACTGAATAGGTGGTTTATAAACACAAAGTGTTGAAGCAGTACTGATAAACCTTAAGAGGTATTTGTGCAAGGGCACATTTGGTTTTCCAGAGACTTGGATCAGGTAACAATGAGACTTAGTAAGGTAATGGTAAAGTTTCCAGAAGTATTGCACTCAGTAGGGTTAGAAAAGTTTCCAGCATTCCCTGGAAATGTAAATTTGAAGACTGATTAAGACAAAATATTCTACAACTTCTTTAGAGGCTAAGCACAGTATTTCAAATGTTGCCTTCCCAAGAAACCAAATTACAAACTCAAGGCCAAAACAAGTACAACTTTTGAAGATACACATTCTTCTCATCTACCCCATACCAAAACCACACAGCCTGAATTTCTTTTTTTTTTTACATAGATTATAATTTCTTACACCAGCTTTAAAGTAGGAGTTCAAAAAACACAAGACAATCCCCTCCACATTCATAGTGTTAACATCTGAGTGCTGAGTCTACCCATTAATATTTCTTTTTAAGGAATTTTTTTTTAAATAAAAAGTTTTACCTATTTAGAACAACTGCTGTGTATCTTCTTTCCACAAAAATGATTCCACACAAAATATTAGTGAAAGGAGATGGGAAATTAGTCTCTGGCTTCTCTTTCTCCTCTATTTCTTCATCCTCATCATCATCTTCAGAATCACTCCAAGATACGTAATTATCCTGGTTCCTATTGTTATACCATTCAACACTCTCAAACTGCTGCCGTTCATATGGTTTATATTTGCGCAAGATTTCAAGCAGCTTTATTACTTTTGGGGTTACAAATTTCAGGTCAAGTGAGGCAGGCGAGAAGTGCTCTTCACAGAGTGCATGGATTTTCCTTAGGAAAGTGTCTGTAAACAATAAAAATTTCCTGTGCAGCTCCTCTTGCTCGTGTTTGATATACTTCTGCAGCTCTCTCACCATCATTCCAGCTACCTTATCTGCACACCACGGTCCCAGAACAACCAACACAGCTCGACAGTCTGACAGTATCTATAACAAATTAATTCAAAGATCAGTCCAAAGAGTACATTAATGAACCATTCATTTAAGACTGGGATCTCGTCTGTTTTTCACATAGCTTGGTGTCCTTACCTGCTTTGAAATTAACGTAGAATCTCTTTCTTTTGAATGTACAGATATGTTGCAGTCATTTAGAAAAGTAAGGGCTTCATCCAATTCCTTCAGTAATCTTCCATACAATCCACTTTTGTCAGTATATGGTCCACAGTCTACAACAATCTCACATGGCTGAGAAGTATATCTTAATTGAGGGCAAAGATAAAGTTAAACACAGCTTCTGAAAGTCAAGAGCTACTTCAGCTTGTTAAGGTTATACAGCAATTAACAACAGTAATGTGAACTGTATTTGAGTACACTTCTTTCCTCACCATGAGTAATGAACAGTTACACAGTTTAATACTTTAATAGTAAAAACCTCCACCACCTTATACTGCACTACTTACTCTAAAATACTTTTCTTTGTAATACTCAATCAGTGAAGACACTAGCAGTGTCTTCATTACAAATATTGGGAAACTTAAGGCAAAGAAAACTGAATTTACTTGACCATGATTCACTTTTGGTTTTCCAAAGTGTAGTCTTCTGATGCACCAAACATGATCCACACTACATAAATTTAGGTCTCTATATATATACATACACAAGAGAATTTAATTACTGGTTTTGAATGTTATGGGTTATGTGGGAGAAATTCTTAAAAGCAAATGGTTCACCTAAGTTAAGAAAAATACATTTAAGCAGATTCATAAAACACCAGTGCCAGAACATGAAATAACAATCTTTGACTTTGAAACTCAGTTCATACAACACAGTAACAAACAGTTCTGACAACACAGTCTGGTGCAAGAAAACATGGTGCATATGGATCATTTCACTCATTTTCCACTACAACAAATTATCACATTATCACCACCTTTAGTTTAGACAACATTCATGGAATTCTACATTCTGTAAGAACACAGAGGAAAACACCCTCTTTGCTCTGCTATTTAGTGTTTACTACTCTCTCACTTCTTTCAGCCACCTTATTTAAATCCAGGCTACCCATTTGAAAAAAGAACAAAGCAAATTTTCTGGCATCAAGAACACCTTGTACTCTGAAGGTTGCAACATGTTTGTAAATAAACAGCAACATTATGGTATACAGTGAATATGAACCAGTTATTCTCCATATACAAGGGTATATTTTACAAGTTCAGATATGTTGCAGAATGTAAATTATATAGATTGATGGTGCATGGGGCTTTTTTGATTGTTTGGAATTTTTTGTTTGTTTAGTTTTGGGGGGGCTTCTTTAGTTGTTTTGTTGGTTCTTGTTCCTTTTGCCTTAATAAAAAAAAAAAAAATAAAAAAAAATACAGAAAATCTCCAAATATCAAGGCCGAGCAGCCTTTGTGCTTCAAGGAAAGATAGAGTTCAATACTGGCTAGTCAAAAAGCAATTTAACATTCCTTCTGCAAAGAAAAGTCATCATATAAATACAAACTCTCCTAAAAATTTAAGAATTTCTTCTAGCTTATTCCTCTATCCAAAATGGAAACACAGGCATCAATTTAACAGCCATAGCTGTACAACATACCTGTCTAAGACCACCAAATCAGTTGCGGTTTCAGCATTGCTCTTTAAAATTTTCTCCAGTTTCTGGATCTTCTCTTCTAAGTCAGCAGGATCACATTTCCCATTTAAAATTGATGCTGTTAATCCCAAGATTCGAGGACACGATGGATAATCCTCACAGATCTATGAAGTAAAATAATGAGATAGCTTAGGACAGATATCCTGCAAAGCTACCACTAAGCTATCAGACTGCAAATTTAGATACCTAGTTGGAAACTAGGATTTCAATAACAGGTGTTGGAAAGCAAATAAAACATTGAGTATTTTCAGTTCTATTGACTGGAAGGTTAAACTTCCTGTAGAAGTCAAGTAGCATTTAACAGTAATAATTTCTAAAGGTAACAATAATGTGGAAAAAATATAAAGAAATTAAGAGTATTGAATAGAATAACCTTGCTACATGTAACAACACGCACATTATAATAATTCTACACATAAAAACTGAAGTATCATCTAAAAAGACATACACTCATGCTAAACTTGGAAAGATTTGGAAAGACATCTATTACACAGGTTTCCCCTACTGTATACATGAAATACCACTCTGAACGAGCCCTACAAACAACTTTAGTATTTTATAATAGTAAAAACTATTTAGTACATCCCATTCCCAAAGTCATTTTATCAGTGAATTCACAAAATTTCCTTAATTCCATAAATTCATCTTCTCTGTTAATGCCAGAATTTTCTTTAATCCCCAACTGTAGAAAAATAGTGTATTTACTCTATTTTATCTCAAAATACAACTTAATTCTAAATTCATTACAGTAATTTCACAGTCCCACAACATGCTAAAATGTGGTTCCACTGCTATTTTTTTGTGGAAGCAAAAGCTGCCTTAGTATTTACCCCTTCTTCAGTCCTCAAATCTGATTTCTCCTAGACAGAGTATTAAAATGTTCAGGAAATGGAAACCCACCTTCATAATTTCACGGTATGGGTGATTCTGGATTGCAAGATGGCATTCATCAAACACCAGAAGATTAATATTTGACAGAGATAAATACTCATTTCTCAGAACACTCAAAGCAACATGACATGTCATAACTAGAACCTAGATTGAAAGGAAAAACAGTGTCAGCATAAGTACAAGCTTCTGAGCAAGTTGAACTTGCTGTAGTTGCTGCTTATATTTATAGTTTATACTTCATACATCACCTGATGCTTAGAGAATTCCTGACTCCATTTCTCTTTTGTCCATGATTCAGTTGTCTCTAAACTTGAATACTCTCCCACTTTAAGATCAGAATGTGTCCTGACAGCTGATACTTGTTGAGCAACTTGATTTGCTGAAGAAAATATTTTAAAAAATCTCAATGACAAAGGTCTTCTCATCCATAAAGTTAAGATGGGGTGTCATATTTACCTAACATCATGTTTCACAACAAAACTTACTGATGTTAAATCAGGTGTACATGGCAACTGCTTCCATGTAAGACCACAGCAAGAAAGCACGACTGGTAACTACTTTGCACTTCAGATTCAATGTCAATTTAAAGCCAGAAAACCGAAGATATTATGAACAGTTTGTATTAAATGGATTATAAGCAAAAGATAAAAGGCATCACATTCTTTAGTCAGTTTAGCATCCTTGATGTTGAAGACTTTATGCAAAAGTTTCTTGCAACTTTGCTTTCACAGTTTACATTAAGGAATATTCCATGGAAATAGCAGCATATTTAGAAATGCCATACACTTTCCCCCTTACCTGAGTTAACCAAGAACACAGTTCTTTTTCCATTTTTGTTGAAATCTCCCCTGATCTGATAGGACAGCTCTTTAGTGAGTAGTACTGCAATAAAAGTCTTCCCTGAGCCAGTGTTTAAGCAGACTATTGTATTATGATCCAAAGCTGCTTCAAGCAGTTCAACCTAGGTTTAAAAAAATAATAATACCCTTACTTGCGGCAATGAAGTGAAAAGAGGACAAAAACCAACAAAAAACCAACACAAACTAGAAACAATTCAGTAGCATCTCTAGAGATCTTTCCAGTGGAAGTCACCTGTCTTTCATAAAAATGTATAGCCACAATCTTTCAAAAAATATTAATGCACACTATAGATAGCCCAGTTTCTAAATCTAAAATCCTTTAGTATCACAATTTGCTGCTATTTTATATAGCTTCTCTATCTTTTTAACAGATGATTATGTTGCAGGATATGTTGTGTGAAGAAAGAAGCTTGAGCTTTTAACTGAACACATCACTTCAGCCAAATAACAAAGTATATTAGCTCACAGGGATCTTAGCTTTTCAGTAACACTAACCAAATGCTAACTTGCAGGCACCTCTGCAGCACAAAGAGAACTGAAATTCTAGAATGCAGAAATAGCTTTCCCTAACAAAGTGAAAATCAGAGTGTCCTGATGGGATTTCTGACATTACTGAGCTGCTTTGACTCATACAGACCAAAAATAAAGATTTACCATGTAGAAGACAAAAGATCAGAGGGGGAAGGAGACACGTATGTATTCAATTGAGATACAGAACATCACGTTTACTGTATTTGTTCCTACAAGCATTTTGCAGAGGCCAGCAACAGAATCCTCAGCTAAGAAGCTGTTCTGCTTGTTAGAGAAGGCACAGGATATAAAAAAATGTAACGCAAGCCAAGCTACAGAAAGACACAATTAACTTCCAACAGGTGGAGCTCTGCTATTAACAGATTTCATTGCATTTTTTCTTATATTACTGTATTGGTGTTATCTCTAGTACCTGATATTTCCTTGGCGTGTAAATGTTATCATGAATTGCTTCTTGTTGCCATGGTAATCCAAAAAATGGACCCATTGGGGAGGAAGCAGGGGTCATGAGCTGTAGTCCTGCCATGCTGAGGGATTGCAAAGCAGGGCTTTTCATTCATTCATCCAGTGTTTCTTTCATTGCATTTTTGTTCCAGCACAGCCTACTATGAGATGAAAAAGAAGCAGTATTAGATACAATCACAAGAGAAAATTTATTCTAAGAAAAGGAAATTACTTTCAGAATATGCTAAATCTCATACCATTTTCAGCAGAAAATCCCGTTTTAAATTGTGAATTCATAGACATTTTTCCACTAAAGATGTGTTCAAAGTACCAAAGAAACTGGAACTTTACAGGGCAAAGTTCATTCCAGGCATTTGAATTTATGGTCTTACATTTAAAAAAAAAAAAAAAGTCCCATGTGCTGACAGAACCCCATTTAAAATACCTTTATGACCAATCTTAAAAAGTAAAGCTGTTTTAACTTCAAAAAAGAAAAAGATTGATTTTGATTTTCTAGAGCACAGGCATAAATTAGCATCATAATTTCAATTTTGTATTTCCAACCAGAAAGTCCCTATGACCAGTTCTTAGTGAAAGAAGATGAACCTAACTTCTTGGTCTTTGGCTCAGCAATTTATTTCCCTCTCCATCACAGCAGTATTTCTTCACTAAGAGAACTGTGGTGATACTGCTTGAATCTTCTCTGATATTTTAATTTGAGCTGTCAGTGTGCAAACACTACAAAAAGACAAGAGGTAGGTATTCAAGCATTAAAAAAAAACAAAATAAAACAAACAAGACAAACCACCAAAGACAAACAAAAACAAAGAAGAAAACCCACAAAAAAACCCAGAAAGGAACAAACAAACATATTCACAGGATGTACTAAAGAATACTTTGGCATTTTAACTGCTTGGGGTTTTTTTAAGTTCCTTTCTCATAATCTTCATACTTATGCAAATCTTCTCATTTACTTTTTCAATCCTGTAACCTAAGCTCCCATTTCAGCCCAAGACTTTCACATTATTTAAACTGATAAAAATGGATTGATACAATATGGCTTTATTTAGCTTGAAATAGAAAACAAGACTTTCTACACACACCATAGAATCAATACTGAATTGTTGATCATTTCAGTTATAATATTAAAAGGCTTCTCTAGATTGCTGAATTATTTTTATACATTTCAAATAATACATACAACAACATACAGGTTATGTTCCAACAACTGGTAACTTCATAGAGTGTTCGTATCTGGCAAAGCTAGATTAGTTCAATTCTTCTTTGGAATTAGTGGCTTTATGGCTCTTCCTCCACTGGGACACCCCAGGTCTGGGTCAGAGCACATAACTAGCAGGAAAGATGCATACACACTATAGTTATATGTAGCAAAGATGATCATCCATGACATCCTGATTTACTGAGCATTTGCACATCAAATGTGCTGATGTTAATCTGTGTGTGACTAATCAATTTAAATCAGTCATGTGGCAAGGACAGTAGCACAATACACAACCTCCCCAGCCACTGGTAGAAAGCATCTGGAAACTCTGGGCACTGCTTTTACATGAACTGACAGCTTAGGTGTTGTAAGACCAGAAAATGGGAGAAGATATCAGGAAAGGTGTGTCACTCCTAACCTCCCTTCCCCCAAGCTTACAGACAAAGCTTTCCTTTAACATAACTAGCTTCTCTTTTTATATCCCAATTAGTACCATGCTAGTTGATGACATGAACAAAAAAAGCCTTTGAAGAGTATGAAAGTCTTTATCATGACTACAATATTTTGTCTCTAGCATATTTCTCTACTTACATATAGCAACTAATGTGAAAACAGTGTTTGCTTTGTATAAAATGAGACTTGGTTACAGATCATAATAATTGCTCAAGGCTAGAAGGGACCATGAAAAAGCCCCAAAACCTTTTGCATAATGAAAGCTGGAGTCAGTTCCATAGTAATTCTTATACCTAAACCCACTCAGCCACTTCAAAATCACTTTAGATCAATAGTGCCTACTCTTGGTTTACTATTCCATCTTTTTTGTTTCCAGATCATAACTAAACCTTTGGGACCATATGAAATAGTTACATTACATAACCAGGAAGGAATTGAAGAATGAAAATCAACCTTATTTGAGAAGGTTGCTAATAAAAAACAAGCATAGCATCAAATACTCATCAATAAGCACACATCATTTGCAACACACTTTGTGACAGTTACACTTGGTTAGTTACCCCACTGCAAGAAGCAAGGGGATTATACTTACATATGATTCCAGCTTCATCTAGAGGAGCTATGAGACAACTCTATATACTCTAAACTACAATTTTGTTTTCTGTGTACCTTGTGTAGCTTCATGAAAGACCAACCCTAAAGTACAATCATTTCATGTGGATAAGGATGTATTCTCAAAAACACCCTTTGAAGTGCAAAGTGCACTTGTAACTTGAAAAGTAAGCACAGGCAAAATGGTTCCTTGCAATTAACACTGCCACTGTTAAACACACTGCACAATGTGACCAAAAAAACACCCCCCCCCCCAAAAAAAAATTTTAAAAAGGAGAATGATAAACTTCAAGATTAATTAGCACAGTAACAGTTATGTTTGCATGAGGCAGAACACACTTGCAATGGCTTAAATTTCCTCCTGCTGTATGCGAAGTCAGGTAAAAAAAACCTCAATTGCCTCACTAAATCATCAGTGCTATCTCCTGCTGTGCTCAGTTTGCTAGTCCTGGCCTTCATTTTTATTATTTATATTGGAAGTAAGTAAGATCTGACAAGATCAATGTCATTGTTGTTAAGGGAATAAGCCAGAATAATGAAGTAATTGTGTAATTTCAACAGCAAGGAAAAATATCAAGTTCTGCAATAAAAGTAGTATAGAACTATCTAGAAACCACACACCAACTTGAACAGATTTTAAATCAAAAACATTTGAGATGCAAGTACACGTGTTCAGAATTTGTGGACAGAAGTCAACTGAAGCTAGCTAACATGCTACCTAGAAGGAAGAAAAAACCCCAAAAAACTAGTCCTGTTCAGGCACTGTCAGCAACAAAAATAACTGCCAAGATATTCCATCTTTATCCACTGCATTTTTAGGGAAATTCCTAAAACAGGAAGTTAAGAACTTGATGAAGCTGGATTTGGAGAGAGAAACAAGAATCCAGTCCTATTTTCTGTAGCTTTAGACTATATTAAAGAAGCTGGACAAAGCAGCACAGTGCCCTAAGTTATCTGTTCTACTAAAATACTGAAAGGTCCAGTTTTATGGCCACCACTCCTGATAGTTTTAAAAGCAAAATACACAACCTTATGTCCTTACTTAAATACACATTTATGTCAACAGCCAGCAAAGTGCAGAGCTAATACCAACTGCTTGTTTAACCATTCAAGAACTTTCTTTCAGAAGCATACAAGGTTGGGAATGAAGAGCCAGCAACACTTAATAGCCATTTTTTTCTGTCTACAGTAATTCTGGAACTGTGGTGTATGCTTTTCAGCCACGGTTTATACCAAGTTGAATCAGTCCCTTAGTGAGGAACAAAACTTCAAGAAAACACTAAGGAAAACAAGCCAAACCCAGGAAGACACTCATCTAGAATAAAACATCATAAACCCAGCCCTACTACAAAGACTGTTTAAAACATTTACAGAATGTCAGTCTGAAGTAAACAGAGAAAATACTAGAGGTCTGGGGATGTTTCAAGTTTTTACCACCACTTGCATGCATAGTAAGCGTTATATTTATATCAAGTTAAAGTAAAACTACATCTTGTATTAACAGCAAAATGTTACTAGTGCCATAAGCAATGTATTTCATCTGCTTCCATCACCAACATTGATTTGCAAATTTGTACCTAATAGAATCCTTACAATGTAAAATTATTTCTAATGCTGTAGGTTTTCATCTTGTCTAGGAATATGTATCTTATTCTCTAAAAATATGCTCAGTATTAGGAGGGGGGGCAAAAAAAAAAAACAACGAAGAGGTGGGACAAAAAAAAAAAACAAACCAAAAACCCAAACCCACAACACAAAGTAAATAAAACCCACAAGCTATTAAAAAAATATTAATAGATTCTTGCTGTTTGAATATTTTGTCATTAACACCTGGAGTCTATATCACATTCCTTATGTCCAAATCCTACATGAAACATTAACTTGATAAAAGCTCTAAAGAATATTCTTTCTTAGGTAATGAAAGAACAAATAAAAGCAAAACTGTAAAGTATTGCAAAAAACCAAAATGCAGAGTAGAAAGTGAAGGTAGATCTTAACTTACAAAATGTAAAATATTGAGAGGATGTTCTCTCCCAACTACTGCAGAAGTCTGCAGAAAAGTGGCTTTTACTTACATTTTGAGAATTCACATGCAAGAACTGGTTTTGTGCAAGTTAAGGTCAACACAAACGATTCCTACATCATCTGGTTTCTAAACCTGACTCCAAAACCACACTTCTAAAAATGATTTTACTTTTCCTGTAATATAATCACAATGTTAGGGGTTGGAAGGGACCTCTGGAGGATCACCTAGGGCAGGCCACACAGGAATGCATTCAGGTGGGTTTTCAAAGTCTCCTGAACAGAAGACTCCACAACCTCTCTGGGCAGCCTGTGCCAGTGCTCCATCATCCTCACAGTAAAGAAGTTCCTCCTCATGTTAAGGTGAAACTTTGTATTTTCTAGCTTACACCGATTATTCCTTGTCCTATTAATGGGGACCAGTGAAAAGAGACTGGCACCTGCCTCTAGTCCAAAATACTCCAAAAGCATTAAATAATTTTTTTGAGTATTACTCCTGTAATTTCAG
Organism: Calypte anna; assembly: GCF_003957555.1. Taxonomy (NCBI): domain Eukaryota; kingdom Metazoa; phylum Chordata; class Aves; order Apodiformes; family Trochilidae; genus Calypte; species Calypte anna. Next base: position 28,600,515 of record NC_044251.1, read on the forward strand.
TTCTGTTAGAGAACTTAAAAAACAAAACAAACATTCAAATTTTCATTTGTGGAAAAAAAGCCCACTCGTCAGAACCAAGTGAAAAAAATTTCATTTTCTTGGGAAAAGCTTTGTTCCCCCCTTCATTTAGCAGCTGACACTGAACATTAATCACTTGGATTTCTACTCCCAATTCAAAATTCAAAGTTTCTAAATGACATCACTCAGCACAGGTCTAAAATAAGGAGCAAAGGCTGCTTTCTCATGTTCGGGAATTTCATTAAAAAGCTTATCAAATGAGATTACAGTGTGGTTCTACATTTGAATGAGCTGCTTCTGAAGCACTTCTACTAGCAATACAGTACAGTTAACAGCTGGAATTCCTGGCAGACTCCTAAACATCCATATGTAGAGAGAGAAATGGAGTACAATATGACACTTAACAGACTCACAAAAATGCACAATCCTTAAGCCCTGGATTTGAAGCAAAAGCCAAAAAACCACTTTTTTTAATTTGTCTAGTTCTGTCAACAGAGCCAGCAAGATACAGTTCACACCAAAAACTTTTGCTGTTGTACATTTTAAGAGTCTCTAAAGCAAAAATATTACACCACTATATAACAGTATAACAAATAGGCATTTATCAGTAAAGAAAAAAACATGAAAACAAAAGTCAGTTTTCTACCATATCTGTAGTCACACCAGTACATGGGGCAATCCAAATAAAGGCTTAGAAAAGGAATGTTTTTCCTTTAAAAAATACCTTTTCCTTTAAAAGTCTAACCATATTCTGGGACAAATTACTTCATTTTTTTTAATTATGGGCCTGTGGAACAGTCCTAACTGTGTAGCTGCTTAGTCAATAGTGTAGAACAGATGCCATAGAGATTCCTCTTCTTTTACCTCCTTGACATGGAGGACAAATGAAAGCATGCAGAAGGTGCAGCAGGTTCTGTGTAGCAGAAAGTGCACTGCAAGGTGAGGACCAGTGAATCTGGACCTGTTTGTCTTCCCTATGGCACCATACTATGTGTCATTTTTTTCTTCTACATAGCTTTAGTCAAATAGCTTCTTTTCCTGGTTTTTTTCTGAACTCATAATTCAAACTGAAGCATAGTCTTGAAACTAAAGCCTTTACAATTTACCTGGCGTTTACTTTCTCCACCATTTACTTTCTATATGGACCTACATATAGATTAAATTTTAATTCTAGCCCATCATATATCCCCTCTTCCTAGTTAAAAAAATAAAATAAAATTCACCAACACAACCATATTTCAATACAAAATCCACAAGACAATTAAACACATACACCCTTATAAAAAAATTCATACATTTCTAATTTCAGCTTCATAATAAACATAAAAACATGAGTTTCATGACAAATGCCTTTTTTAATCTGTCATTAATGTATCTAACTATCTAGGGACAACATAAAGCTACTTTCATGATTCTTTCCAAATAAATTCACAGTAATTTCTATAGTCTCACACATGGAAGCTACTTTAAGGTCCTGAAGAAGGTATGAATACAAAATAGGAGAACACAGTAAAGTGGTACATAAAAACCTGCTTCTCCCATACTACAAAGTCCAGTCTTACCGTTTTAATTTCCGCAGTCTCTGTGTTTATGCTTTCCAAACTGCATTTTGACATCATGATATCAGCTTGTAGATTAATCACATAATTTGCAAGCTTCGGCTCTTAAAAAATATAACAACACCACCAATGAACTATAAAAATGGCTTAAAAAGAGAACTACAATAGCAGGTTAATTGTGACAATTCAGTTCGTTAAAAACATTTAAATATGTTAACCCTACACTATAACTTGCTGACAGCAAATCAACATTCTGACATGAATTTTTTTAGTTTGGTATTAGAAATAAAAATTTAAGAGTGATTTACAAGGTAATTTTTGGTCATTTAACTGTACAAGGAAAGCATGCTTCCCTAATACTATTTACAGGTTTGTATGATTAATAACTGGATCATGTGAGAAATACAGTAGTATGTCCGACATAACTTTACTATGTTCTGTATGATTTTACTGCTTTTTCAATGCACATATTATCTTCATTCAACTTGAGTTACATGGTAAAAAAAAAAAAAAAAGGAATTCAAAGTTCCTTAAAGTATTTCCATTTGAGGCTGCAATTAACTCATGAAAATAAACTCATGAAAATAAACTCACGAAAAATAAACAACCATTCCTCCCTAGTAAACTAAAACATATGTTTTTCAATACAGGTAAAAATATTTTGCAACTGAGATGGTGATTTACATGAAAATACATTTAGCTTTACAAGTAAAATTAGGAAAGCCACAAAGAATTTCATAGATATATCAGACATCCTATAAAACTACAACTTCAAACAAAAATACCATATCTAAGTAGAGCTACAGTGTTCTCAAAGCTCTAAAATAAAAAAAACCATGATATATTCACCTAAAGTGAGTTTTCCCAGACCTTAAGAGACTCTGAAGTAATTTTTTTTAAACCAATACTGAAAACTTAAATGCAAAAATGGACCTTGATGAAAATTTCTTCTCCAATCAATTCCATAAATTAACAAGGACACTCCCAAGATTACTTCAGTATGCTCATTTTTACCTCAAATGCTGATGCTGAGCTTTTCCAGAGTCTCCAAGCCTGTAATTTTGTTTCACCCTAGGTAACCTAAAAGGCAATATAAAAAGAGAGCATTTTAACATGAACTGCCATAAAAATCAATTGTGCCATGTGGTAGTCTGCTTTCTTGCATTTTAATATTTAGGTCTGTAGCAAGAGCACAGGGTCCTTCAAAATCTAATTATCATATATCCTTCTTGTGGCTAAGCATACATACAGCATCTAAACTACCAGCCTGAGTGCTCACTAGATATTTACGTATTTTATCTACTAAAGTAACTGCTAGCTGAGTTCAACTAGATTTACAGTTTTCCTCTGCTGTGCTCCCTCCACACATTCTGCCTAATACAGCAATGAAATCTTGAAGAAACTTATCATTCAGCATATTTAAAAAATAATTAGAGAAAATATGTGTACTGAGAAAACAAATTCAAGTTATTGTATTATTTTACAACAAGATTATGTATGGAGTGCAGCACAGAAGAATCTGATGAGTACTGTGTTCACATACAAAACAGACCCAAACAAGTTTTATTCCCAGGGCTATTTTCTAAATTCGTGTTTGCACCACACACACAGCCTTTTTTTCTGCACAAAATACAGCAAATTGATTCTAAGACACAGTGACTAGAACTTAAATTTATTATAACAAGTCCCTGATTATGCCTACATTATTAATTTATTCACTGCTTCTAAAACATGAACCAGAACACATATTCCACTAAAGCAGAAAATAGCCTAACAACAGAAAACCATCACACATCTGGTAAATATAAAGAAATTTACGCCACATTTGCAAGAAAAGCAGAAAGCATTTAGTTAACCCATCATGTAACAAGCATGAACAGAAAAAAAGAAATTTCAACTCAGCCAGAGAAGATAGCGTCATACATAGTTTAACACAGCAAATTTGCTTTATTCCCCCAATCATGGATGGCAAACAAAAAGCATACAGATCAGCATGTAAGATCTGGGAGAACCAAAAAAAAGTCTGCAGTTCTCCACCAACCCTAACAATTTCCTTTGGCACATCAAAGCCACTAAACAGAAGATTGCAGCTTTAATCGATTGGCAGACGTTGGCAGATGTGAATTACAGTAGGCCCTTTTAATGCTGAAGTCAACATAAAACCAGACAGGCCACATTCCTGAGATGCAGTCAAGTTCTATTACAAAACAGAGAGCTTATATCACATTAGCATCTAAATGGTGTTGGTTCACCCACTTAGACAAAAGCCTGTTGCAGTAGACAGCCAATCCTTCCCCTCTGCAGGCCAAAGGCATCTGCAGCTTGCCAATGCTATCAGCCAAAGAATGGACACAGAGGGGCTACCACACACCAAACCACTCCAGCGTTTCACAGCTCTAACACTGGAGTGCAGTCTGACAAGACTTTCACCATATTTTTAAAAATAATGAATTTTTCTCTCTTCCTCTCTCTCATTTTATTCTAGTGACTGAGGATCTTGTTAAAAGAATGCTAAAGGGACAAAAAAAAATAAATTAATGACACTGACATTACATTACAATTGTATTTCTAGAATGTCTTCTACCTATGGAACAATAATGACCTCATGTATTTTTTTTTTCTAAAACGATTTCTACTAAAAGCTCAATATTCACATATTTTATCTAAACACAGAATGTGAGGGTAAGATAGATAGCCTTTTGGAGTGCCTAACAAGACACACCACAAACACATCAAATATACAAAGAATAAAGCAGCAACATGAAGTAAAAAATATCATTTCCTATAAAATCTGTAAGAGAAGCATCCGGGAAGTGACAAAGTCACTTCTGTAAATCTCCTGTGTTCAAACAACCCACAAGCCACCATTAGTCACCTCTGCAAGTATCAGCCAACATCTTCAAGTATCTCAGTTATTTGCTACTATATAACTATATATGTTATATATTATAGCATCTGTCAAAATGAATAACAAGTATCCAAATGTATCCAAAAGTATCCAAAAGAATGTAGCAATAGGTTTGTTTTTATTCCCTAGTTTGGTAATTTATATTTGAAAATAACCGTGTTAATGTGATACCTAATTGTTGATATTAAACAAGACTGTGAGAAAAAGGTCTGAAATTTTAGAAGCTCTACTGGCACACTAGATGCAACAGGCTGAATTTGAAAAAAAAGGCCATCTGCATTCCTGCTCTTCAACATCTTATCCACTTGGAAATTACACAAGTACTCCCTGCACCCCAATAATGATGCTAGCGGTTAACTAAGCCAATTATTCAAACCACTAACAACCTGAAAATTAAGTTCTTATCTTGCAAGATCTATACAACTGGACTCTTAAGCTCACAACAGAGCTATAATGAAGTGAATTATCTTCATGCAAACACAAATGAATTCCAGAACAGATGTCCTGCAGCATCAGAGGGGGTAAGGTAAAAACTGCCTTTATGACTGGGAGGAAAAGGTCTGTCTGGTCGGGCATCCTGTCGCTGTGTTTACAGCTGCTCGCAGATGCTAACTGGGGGAAGGGGTGACTATAAAACCGAACTCATCCATCTCTTCCATGTGTTATTCCAGCAACCTTGCATTTCAAACACTTTTCTTTGGTACGAATGATAAACACGGTGGACAGAAACCAAAGTACAAATTACAGCCTCAGATTAGCACAAACAAAATACTTCTAGCGCTGAAGGAACTAAGTCTTCTCCATGGAAGTCAGGAAAAAATTCCACTCGGGACAAAGTTCTTTGGATAAAAAAATACCTGACCTATAAGAACACTCTGAAACATAGTTAGAGGATTTAACAGCAATTATAATTCAATTATTCCAGGTATTATTTAATTTAATTGTTTACAGGCTGCTGCTTGGAAACTAATACACAAAAATCACAGCTAAATTTATACATACTAATTTATGTAGGTAACTATACTATTATTATATCAATATCACAAGAAGGGATAGCTGACTTTATCTGTCAATTTATTTACCATTTGATCCTTTACCTGATTACCAACTTACTCACTTGTGATTATTTAGTTTATTTAAAGGTTCATGTCTTTCAGACACCTATGTCTTTCAACAGGAAGGCAATTAAGCAGACATTAGGGCAGGAATTTCTCTCTTATCCAATCCCGGGGCAAGCCATGAGGCAAGTGCAGTTCCAAAGCACCGATTATTCTTACTTATAAGTAAAAGCAGCAGCTGCCCCCATAATATGACCCCAGGAGGGGATTCTGATCCAAATTTTTGCATCAACATATATATTTCTTCATATATTTCCCTCCATGTGTCCAAAACTCAAGCTCTCCAAAACACTGGCTTCTGACAGTTGTTATGTCTGTGCCAGAACATCCAAAATTACTGAGTCTTACATTACAAAACCCTTTCTCTGAAGCCATTAATTGTATGATGCAACACCTGTGGATATGGGGGTTTTAAGTCACCCTCCAGAATTTCCACCAAGTCTAAAATGAGAACTCTAATCTCCTATAGCTCATCATAATATCAATTCATGTGTCACTCAAAATTACTGTATAAGGAGTTATAAGGAGTTAGCTTAAAAAAAACAAACAAACAACACACCTTAAAAAAAAATAAAAAAAAAATCCCACCGAACCCCCACTATTTATTATTTACAGAGCAAGCTAACTCATTCTAATGCGAACTTAAAATGCAGAAGTATTATGTACTGGTTAGAACATTATTTGATTCAACCACATTTTGAGGTTCATAGTTTTTAATCCGTCTTCCTAAAAAACAAAGGCTTCTCACCAGTTACACTGCATGGCTACAGATGTTCTTTTCCCTGCAAAGAACTTGCAGGCAACATAACTGGAATTTTCATGTGAAGCTGGTATGAAGTCAGTATTAAGTTCATAAATATATGTAGCATAAAGAGAAGCATAAAGAGAATGTTTTTGCACCCCAGTTCAGAACACATTCAAAGCTGCTCAGATGCCACAGAATCCAATCTCCAGAGAAATAAGAAAAACCAACAAAAAACCCAAAACCAAAACAAAAACCCCACAAAACCATAGACAAAACTAAAACCAGAAGGAATGACAATTCATTGATTTTTTCATTTTGTTGAGGAAAAAAAAATAAGGCAGCAAGACATTTTCATAAGCCATCAATTTCTTCCCAGAATATGTGAGAATGTTTAAAAGCATAGATGAAAATGCTCTGTGGAATACAGTGCTGCAAGGGCTCTCACACAAGATGTGAGACCAGCATTTCCCATGATACCACTGCAAGAAAAGGTGTGCCTGACTGTAAAGTAAAACAATCCCAATTAATTCCAAAATGGAAAAGGTCATTAGAAAGGGAAACTGTTAGTATCTTAACTTACATATCCAGCTAACCAACTTACTGTGTCAAGCAGCCAGAAAAGCCTTTTATCTTGAGCCATGATTTAAGAGTTGAGAACCCACCAGACCAGTGCTCATTATCCATGTGATGATAATCTCAAAGCACACTCTGCAGCACTAATGGATCAATGCTAAAACTCTGCACACCATTTTACATAGAATCCAGGTATTTTGAATTTTCTAGCTATAAAAATTATCTTTAATTCAGCAGTTGTAATTAATGCTTCCTATTTGAGTCAAACTAAAAAGAGATGCAATCTTTAAAGCACACCCCTTTATATCCTAATGAAGTGTTAGACCACAGCACAGAGGCAGCTACTTAGATCATATATAACAGGTTGAATATAAAAAACATCCTGTTATTTCACCCCATGCAAATATGTGCATTTACAAGAGAACACAATCATTCCTTTATATTACAAACATCAGACATTAGCAGGTCATACCAATTAACATTAATGCATCTGTCTTCGCTTTTGAATCCTATAAAGCAAATAGCTTTACATACTGACCAAGGCTTACAACTGGCACGAATCATAAACATTACATTTTAACACTCTGAAGACAGAAGCTTGAGGTCGTGTTATGGTATCACAGCTTATTTGTAGCACTGTTGACATTCAAATACAAGGGATGCGATTCCGAAAGTGATTTAGATATATTAAAGAATTTACTTGAAGAAGAGGTAGTGATGGAAGAACTTAAGTCCTTATCTGAGGTAAAGGAGCAAAAACCAATAAGATGACATATGCTGCTTTTCTCTATCCTCAGTCCTGAGCTACAGGCAAGAATAACTGCAATTGCTTGCAAGTATTTGAAGACTTCATCTTTTGCTGTGCAACTTTTAAGTTTTTATTGAGGAAACACACCTTTATTTTGAACAGAAGCCTTAAATGGAAGTCTTAGGCTTAAAAAGAAATACTGAGTCATGATTGTCTTTGAAAAATGAAAATATTCAAGTTGTATATACCACAAGCTTCCTTTCCTCAATATGTGGGATCATAGGTGTCTAAGCACAAGCTGAAAAACTTTGAATTTTAAAGTTGGGTTTTTTTTCCCTTTGCAAACTTTTCACGTTCAAATAACTATGAAAGGTAGCATCAGGTAAAACAGATAAGCATCCCAGCATGTTAGAATTGTGAAGTAATCAGTTCTTAAAGGGTCCCTTAGTTCCAATACTGATACAACTAGTAACACTTTCAGTGCACAGCCACAACAATCAGAAAACAGACCCGATCCTGAATCAACCACATGTAAATCTTCCTCAGCAGCAAAATGAATGCAGGATTAAAGAGATTAACTGGAGATAAAATAACTTCCCTTGAGAGATTTCTCTGAATGTATAGGAACAGGTATCTCTGCCTAATGGCAAGTCTACATTACAGTTAAGAACCTTTGTTTGCAGTCATGTGCAGCAGCATTAGTCCATTTTCCACATTAACTCTGTGAATTACGTATATAGCAATGGATATTCTTACTGTTTTGCAAAAGCATTCCCAGCGACACAAATGAATGGATGGTCCTAGACATAAAAGCAGTTGTGTGGTTTACTGACTACTGTATCACATTTAATGATTATAGAGAGAGATATAGAAGGCAAAATAATTGAATATGGCTAAACAGTTCTACTTTTCCCTTATTATCTAAACCCACTCAGGGCTGAGAAGGCTCTAGAGGAGTTTAAAACCTCTAAATGGTGCAGCTGAGGGTTTTTCACACTAGTTTGTGTTCTCAACACATTACGGTTAAATTAATATAGTCCTGCACCTGCCAATTAAGTCTTCTGCTGAGCACAGTTCAGGATTAATAAATTCCTATATATTCCTTTGGTTTCTTCAGTTCCAGACTGCATCTGAATAAATGGCACAATACCACACAGTAGATTAGCAGACATTTTACAGGTTGCTTGATAGCAGCAGCAGTAAGTAGCCAGCATTAAGCAGCCACGACCAAAATTTTTACTCATTGTACGTTTTGAATTTTCAGAAAAAATGCAGCCAAATTATGTGAGTTCTACCTGACAGCCACATCAGCACAGCCTGGACTATCTCCCCTTTCTGCTGGCATCCTAAACTACTTTGCATATATTAGGACCTCAAAAAAAAAAAAAAAAAAAAAAAAAAAAAAAAGTGACAGCCTAGCAGATATATTCACTGCAGATATCCGGATGACTGACAAGAAAAGACTGTGAGATGACTGAAGAATCAGATAAGCAGTAGAATATACATCTCGACCCTTTTGAATTTGAGAAAAGAAAGTACAGATTTGCACATTATTAACATCCAAACAATTATCTCACTTATCTTATTAAGTGGTATATGCCATTATGTGGAACAATTTTTCCCCTTGCCAATTATGCATACTACATTCTATTTGGAAAGAATTTAAAATTCAGTGCAAACATATCTTGAAGTTATTATAATAAAGCTTTATATTATGCAAAATAAATACTTAAGTAAAACTGGCTCTCCATTTAATTAACTAAACATTTGCTTTTATCTGCTGCAGTTAATGAGCTGACTTTACTTGAGCAGGCATAAGCAGATGCACTAAAGAGGCAGATAATTGACTGGTATGACTTCCAGAATGATTTAAGCAGATTACAAGCCTAACTTTCATTAGAGATTTGAAAGATTCCCTCCTTCTTCTTCAGCATTGCTTCCTCAATCCAGAATAAGAGGAAATCTCTAACTTCTCTTTAAATTAGCAGATTAATTACACCACCTTTCTTGCAAACAGAAATCAAAAGTACTATTATTTGGAAAAATGCATAGTTAGCTTTCCCCCTTTTAAAGACTGAACAGATAGACAGTTACTGAAGACAGGATACAATTCCAGCACTTTCCTGTTCTTCACAACTACATATAATTCATTAAAAATGGCCATTTTCATAGTCCAAGCACAACTCAAACTACTTCAGCATCTTTCAAACACATACTAAAACTTACTAGTGGAGGGAGGGGGAGGCGGGGAGAAATCAAACCAAACAAAAAAAAAATTCCAGTCTGTAAATTTAGTCTTAAAGACTTCCAATATAAAAACCATGTTGAAATGGAATTAAGGTATACTATTTTTAAAGGCTTGTCTTTGCTGTATGGAAAAGAGCTTAGAGAAACTGGGGCCAATCAACTACAGCAATGTAATTCATTCAAAAAGTAAAAGTGCATTAAGCACTTAGGGGCAATCTGTCACTGAGAAGAGTGACTTTATTCCTCTTCCAGCAGGAGCAAGCATAGAGCATTTAAAGAGGTTTAACATACCATAATTTCGCCAGATTGGTATTTCATTTTAGCTCTCTCAAATATGCTCATAAAAACCCGTGTCTGGTTGTACAGTCAAACTTTTCTAAAATAATTACAGAAAAAATATGGTATCTCCACAGTGTAGACAAAATACAAAGTCACTTCACATTTAATCACTTTTCTTTTCAAGCAGCAAAACAAAATGCTATCCAATAAACAGATTACATCTTAATCTGCATTTCATATGGCACTCCTATACCTACAAGAGTATAGGAACTCTTACTCTTAAACGTACATGCTGCCTTCAACCCTCCCTTTACGTGGGCACAACCATTTGCTACCACAGCCAAAGATAAGTCATAGCAGAATAAAGAACTAACACAGAATAAAATTATTTCTTAGTCTCCCTAATTTATTTTACTATACAACTTCAAAAATGCTTGTATCAACAACAAATACCAACAGCTGAAGACACAGATGTTTTCTTTCCAGAAATGCCATCTAAAATCCATGCCTAACAGGAGGAGAGTTACTGTTTTGAGCAGTACCTCCATGACCATATATCCCCTAAATGCAAAATTTTAAAGAATATTTTATATTAAACTTTTCTGCTTTTGCCTTTTTAATTAACCCTCTAGGTAGTTTAATATCAACTGCAAAACCTCCTGTGTTAAATATTGGCTACTATTTATTATGAAAACTATATATACAAACAACAAGCACTCTTAGAAGTATGCCTATAAACTGAAACACATTAATGTTGTTTATGCCATAAATCCATCAGGATACAAAGTTTTAGCCTACTCTTTCAGTGACCTCCTAAAATTGAAAGACATATTATTTACATTTTCAATGTTCTTGCTTAAGGACTTAATGTATTTAAATACTATAATAATCACAAAAACTGCAGACAATTTTCACCATAAAATCGAGTTCAATCTCTTAGAAAAAAACACCACAGTCTGGAAAATTTTTATAGCCTAACCCCACTCCCAGTTGTTCTCTGGAAGCAAACTCATGGGCTGAAAAGAAACAGAACTTTAAGTTGAGGAAAAAAGAAAGTCAGAAACTTTTCCTGATTGTGAACCGCTGCTCTCCACTAGTTCAACTTGTTACTTTTGAACTTCCCACACAGTTATTTAAAGACTTTTGTTGTGGAAAGAGTGGGGTTCCAAAGCTTTGATTTCAAATTAAGGATTACAAATCTCTGCCATGTTGATGATAAACAGAGTAGGCAGCTGTTTTCTTGTTTCTGTTTTCAGTTTTGTTTCTGTGTAGGTTTATTTTGGTTCATTTTGAGGGGCTTCACAGTGGTGGTGATGGTATTTGTTTGTTTTTTTAAACTGGGACAATTATTCACTTTTCCCTAACTGTAGCCTAGGCAATTTGCTTTCAAAAGCTTTTAAAGCTGATCTGAGTATGCTTAAGAACTTGAATACACAATTACCAAAAAAACCCAACCTCACCACTTTCAGAAGAATGGGAAACTGGACAGAAGAAAACATTAATTGTTACATTATCAGCTTTTTATTTGTATTTGAATATATTGATATCCTGGAATATATAATGACATTATGAGTGGAAGGTTGAAAAAATATGAAACATTATAATCAATACTTAAGAAATCAATATTCATAAGGTAAGGAAGACAATCAAGTGGAAATTAATTAGTTTTCACAAGACTGCTGATCTTGGTAACATAACACTAGATGAAGCAGCCCTGCTCCTGGTGCTCCTTCCCTGCTCTAAACAGCTTTGACACTTGTGTGATTCTTAGGAAGAAAAACAGTTCAGCACACCAACCAAGTGAGGGTTTTATTCCTTGTCTTAGGCAAGTTACCTGCTGGTTCAGCAAGCCGAATTAAGTAGTTGAAGGGGATCAAATGAGTATTAGAGCTGACATGAGGAGACAGTCGTCATTCATTTTGACAGCCACTAAACTGCCTACATTACAGAAAAAAAGCAAATTGTGTTCAACAGCTTTTCCACTGTCACTCAAAATCAAACACCAGCTTCTCTTCTCTATTGACAACTATCACTGAACTGTGATACACAAGTGACAACAAATCGAACAACTCCAGAAACAAAACTTGCTGATGTCTATTTCAAAACTAAGTGAATGCCATGGAAGAAAACCTAGTGGTGGCTAACAGCAAGAACAGGATGAACTGACAGAAGATCTTAACAAGTGTTAGCCAGCAGTCAATGCATACATCAGCAGCATTATTGGCATGCTATTAAAAACCTTGCCAGAAACCATTTGCTCCACCATTATGTATAGCCTAAAATCATCCATTAATTCCTTGGGGACCCCAACCACAAAGGTAGTAACTGGTCAGGAGACAGTTTTAGCAAATCAGTTTTGTACCCGAAAACTCACATTTTATTCAGCTTTGGTAACATTGTGTTAAGAGCATTTTTCAAACAATCCAGTATTAATCAAGTAAGGTTTCACTTCAACTTCTACACTACACAGTACTGCCTGTGCAAATATTACCATAAGGAAAATTACTCATCTCCAGGAAGTGGACTGTATGTCTTTCAAAGACCTAGGGAACTCGTAATAAATGTTTTTATCATTTTCCTGGTCCTTTTTCAACTAATTCAAGACAAAAATGCAGGCCTACATTTCCCATTACCTTCATAAAGGATACACTTCCTCCTCCAGAGCTTTGTCACCTGCCACAGCTCAAACTCTAAAATCCCAGGACATAAATCCCTCAGTATGTGGTATAGTCACATTTCTTCAGAGGAAGACTTTACTAAATCAGTTTCAGATTACACAGTAAGCAAATCAACTGGCCTATTCAAAATATAAACCTTTGGACTTGAACATCTAGGTATATATTTCTTCATTTTTTATTCATCATCTTTGAAAGTATCCAGACAGTCACAAGATGTGACTGATAGGGCAAGAAAAAGTTATGTTTATTTCGAGTCAAAGTAAGTCAACTCAGGAGACTATCGATGACAGAGTTCTTTGAAAACAATGAAAAAAGGAAAAAAAAAATTTTTTTTACGCTTTTAAGGGTAGTTAAAAACTATAAAACAGTCTGAGATTTTTGTAATCTGCATATGCTAAGAGGAAATACATATGTTACAATAATTGTAGAATTAGTGAGAAAGACAGGAGGATATCCCCATGGCTTAGTAACATTTTCTGTTGATGTCTATTTCTGTCACTTTCCTGTTACAGTCTCTGCCATTCATTCCGATTCCATTCACTACATACAGCAGAAATGATAAAATATATGGGGTTTTGTTTTTAGAAAGTGTACTTCCTTCTGCCCATGATCCACCTTCAGTAATCATTTTGTTCATAAAATCTTACAGACCATTGAGAAAGCACTACGTTACACAGCAAAAGCAACTAAAATGATCTTCAGTAACTGGGGAGGGAGTGGGGAAGAGTGTTTACTTTTTTTTTTTCCCCACATCTCTCTTATCACTTCCTAATAAGCAAACTGACAATGGAAACTGTAGTGGAAAGATGGCAAAAGGCTGTGGGTTATTGAAAAAATAAAAGGCCAAAGTGTTTAGTTGTATTGTAAGCACTTACTTTCATTTTATTTCCTCTTCCAAAAAGGAAAACCTAATAGCCATTGACCATTAAGACAGTAAGACAGACAGGTTTGTCTGCCTAGAAATATAAAGCTTAAGTTCTGGACCAAAAGCCTTACTTTAAGATTGATCCCAGGCACTAACACTCTCATTAAAGATGATCAAACACAATCATTACTAATTTATAGAGCCACAATTAATATATCAACTTGAATGTATCTGAATGTCTTAATCTACAAAGCCAGAATATAAATATCTAAAAGCTGTCTTTGATTCAAGCACTGGAAAGCTAAACTCAAGGGGCATGAAGAGAGAGACACTTGTATTAACTTGGCAAAACTGTGAGACAGGTTAGGTCTTCTGCTTGTAGAAAAGGTCAGAGAACACCTCTAGAACTTTAGAACTTTTTACTATCAACTACAAAGCAGCTTCAGTTTTGGGTAGGAAAGTCTCGTTCATGTCCTCTTGGAAAAATATGTTGCCAAAGTCATCATACAGAGCCAGTAGCAGTTGCAAAAAGCTTTAAGAAACCTGATCTAGATCTGAAACAAAGCAGACTTTGCAAACAAAAGAGAAACATGAATTGCAAAGTTAGCCAGCCCAGACATGCCTGCAGAGCCAGATCATCTCACTGGAGTCACACAACTTTAAAAAGCAGGCTGTAGTTGCCTCTTCCTATATGGAAAGGAAATCTGTGCTTCCAGTAGGTGGGCAGGTTTTAAACTCCAAACGAGTTTTCAGAAATAAAGGATTTTTTTTTTAATCCTAAACTCTTAAATTTTCTAGAACACCTATTTTTTTACTAGTGCCCAGCTACATACTAGTATTTCTGCTGAGGGAAAGGCTGCTACACACCTTGACAATTTATCAGGAAACATATGCCAAAAGAAAAATGCACTGCAAACAAGGTTTTAATAACAGTAAAGGATTTGGGGTGGAGGTGGGGTTTTTTTGTTTTTTGTTGGGGGGTTTTTTTGTAACCCAATAAAACCCAACAACAAAACAACACAAGCATTTGATGAACCATTTGAAACAAAACAAACAAACAAAAAAACCAATCACAATGTGTGCTATAATAGTCCCAACCCGACCACCTCAGTTCCCAGCAATCAGTCTCTCAAGTCAGCATCCCCTCTGCTGCACCCGGGTTACAAATTCACACTTACTGTTTATAGGAACCCCAAAGGAAGTGATGCTTTACCAAGAGCAACAGAAGATGTAAAACATGGGCAGAAACTGATAATGCCAGATTACATGGTATAAATAGCAAGTCACAGACATAAAAATTAAAAAAAGCACAGCAAAATAACTTTTCCTACAATACTATCATGTATTGGCAAGGATCAAAAGAGAACATTTTTTGTTCTTTTTCCTTGGTAAGAAAAGGACCAAAAAGTAACACCTGTGCCAATCAAAACAAGGATCAAAGATTCCTAAGCACAACAGATTCACAAGTGCTGCACTTCAGTAAAAGCCATGACAAAAGGTGCTGAAGTCTCCTGAATTCAGGAATATTTATGCAAGGAGAAGATGGAGAGGATTGCTCTTTTTCCTCCAACCAGAGAAGAACATTCCAACACCCCTATCAATGCAACAATGCAGATGAATTCCTTCATACTAATATCAGTTGCATGCCTTATGACAGCAAAAGCTGCAGGAATCTGAAGGAAAGACACATGGCGGGAAACCTAACAAATGTAGTGCCCAACACAGAGCAGGAATAACAAGGGAATTGGAAATACAATGCTCAACAATTAAACTTGAAAAGGTCTGACACCACTAGTAAAGACATGCAAGTACTACTGAAACCACAAGTCCACCTAATCTAATATCCTGGCATACATAATCTGGCACTGATCTGCCCTGTAAAGTATGTCTTCTAGACCAGTTATTTTACTAACATTCCTACATCTATCCATCCCCAAAGACTGCAGTAACCTTAGCTAGAGAAAAAAAAAAGTCTCTTCTGGAATATCATGAGACATATGGAAGTGGGGAAAGGCTAAAGGATGAAAAAAGGTGGAAAGGTGTATGGATAATCAAGAAAGATCATGCTTTCTTCTCTTTCCAATGGTTTTTAGCCTTCAGGGTAGTATCCTACAAGCATATTGCACACAATTATTCACAGACTCCTATACAGTATTATAATTATATTTTCACTTCATTTAAAGGAAGCCACTTCCTTGAAAAAAATAATTTGAAAAAAACCAAAAAAACTTCTGTGCTATCAGGCTGAAGAAATCACTTTAGAAGACACGAAGGTGATGGGATACAGATGGTCAGTGGCTACAGAGCTAGGAATTAGGATAGAAGAGAAGCAGTGTACAGAAACCACCTCACTGTTCTGCCAATAATCTATCAAGCTCAACATACTCCTTGGTTTGTACCGCCTACATGAGAGGAAAAAAAATGCATTTCCTCACAGAGAAGCACAGAATAATAGAACAATCCATATCAAAGAATGTTTTTATGCTCTACCTGCTGCCTAATAGACTAGATTATGCCCAAAAATAAAACTGCTGTCTGCAGTTCTAGCACTAACTGTAATGCTTATCATCTCTAAAGCATAAAATCCTTTTCAAAAATCTTCCTGAACTCTTGCTTTCACTTATATTCTGCAGCTTACACAAAGAGAAATCGGAGTATTTAAACTCTAGGTTTACTGTATCTATTTTACTAAATGGCTCCTTTCTCTTCTAAGGGGGATACTAAGTTTTTGTATTTGTTTTTGCCAGTTATCTCCATTCACTTACATATTAATACACATTTAGTCAGTCCAGCCTGAAAGTGAACATGGGTGAAGTAGTGATACTCAGACTCTAATCAGCTGTGCTAAAGCAGCTTTGTGCAATCCACTAATTTTTCTGAAAGTACTTCACAAATTTTTGACCTGGGAAGTAAGAATCATCTGGAGGACACAAAACCCATGACAACAGTTGTTTTCAAACTGCAAGTTTTCCTTTTCTTCTTCTCTTAAACTACAAAAGATCCAGGTATTTTTTGAAAAAGAAACTAACTTCTATAAAAAAGCTAACAGAATATGTCTGACAAAATAAGCTTCTATCTTGTTGGCTCCCCCCTTATTAGTAACCAATGGAGGACACGTACAAAGGAGTATAAGAGCAGGGCAAGCAGGAATACCTGTCACTGGATGTGTGCTGAATCTTAAAGGATACTCCTGTGTTTGATAGTCTTTGATATTCCCTACTAATGAATGGTTTCTACTTCCTTGTAAACTTTTGGTATCCTAAATATGCTACTGCACCAAGTATTTGTGTTATACATTCATTTGTTCTGAATCTGTGGAATACAGGCATCTTTCAAAACCAAGACAAACAAACAACAAGCCCCATCTCCTTATCTACTCTCTTCATGTCTCTTATTCCTCCACTGGTATCTCTTTCCCTGGGTGAAAAGCCCAAGTCAATTTTCACACTACCTTTCTCTTATCCCAATACAACCTTTCAGAAGCAGAAGAGCAATAAAGGGAAAACACCCTAACTGCCTTTGTATTGGGCACCAGAACGAAGTTATATAATGGCATATTGACATCACATTCTTCTCAACTAATTAATTCTAGCATTTTTCACCTTTTGACCACTGAGTACCGGGCTGCCACTTCAACAGTACCTTATCACTACAATGCATCAACAACTATTTCAGCATTCTGCACTTCTAATACACATGTATATATATATTTTAATCCTATGGATTAATGAATAATGGTAGCAATCTAATGATCATACATGTAAAAGCACTTTCCATCTGAAAGCTTCTAACAGCATTCTCTAAAGCCTTTAAAAAGACTTCAGCTTATCTTGTAGACACAGACAAGTGAAATACTCTCTTAAGAGAGAGATTCAGGAGAGTAATTATGGCACAATAGAAAACGATTTCAGTTTGTGCCTATATCAACTTGCTAAAGCAAATGCCACCACAAAACATACACCTGCAGTTTGCACTTCAACACAGCATCCACAATGGCTTACAGAGAATAAACGCATAAAACTTAATACAACTTTGTGTAAACTTTTTGCCAAGTTAATTCTGTTTTGATTTTCCAGTTTTGTCTTGTTTCTCTAAAAGCAGTAACCACCTCCCAGCCTACACACTTTCACCACTTAAGCCCACGATGTAACTTGAAGTTAAAAATTTTAACATCTAAAATACACTTATGATCCAAAGTGCCAAACATCCACCTGAATATCAGTAGTTTAAGTTAACGGAACCAGCAAGAAATTCCCCTTATTGAAATAATAATTTCTGGTTAATGATAATACACAGAAAATATCCCTGTTTATCAGAGATGTCAGTATCACAACCCATTTTCTATTCACTCGGTGTTTTTTTACGTTACCTAACACAGCAAGAAACTCCAACACAAAAATATTTGTCTTTTTAACCTTCTCCTTTTCAACTGAAGGCCACATAACGCAAGGTCTGCCTGAACCACGCTGCCACTACGTTTTTGCACTCCATGTGCTGCTTTCATTTAAACTGTGAGAAGACGGAAAGGAAGCAAAGCCAAGAGCCAAGAGTTTCTTCCACCGCTTTGAACACCAGCGCTTCACAGTGGAAACTCTTCCACTACCCTGTACCATCTTCTCAAGCCCACTGCAACGCGGCGAAAGGGCTCCAGAGACCCCCCCCTGCCCGGGGGCAGAGCTCAGGCCGCCAGCGCCCAGCTCAGCGCTAGCTCCGAGGCGGCGGCCCGTGGGGCGCGGAGCCAGCGCAGACAAAGCCGAGAGGGGCCAGAGCGCGGCCCCGGCCGTGCGGGCCCTTCCGCCGCCACAGGCGCGGGGCCCGGGCCCTGCCAACGTCGGGGCCCGCGGGAAGTTGCCGAGGCCGATCCCAGGGCCCCGAGGTCGGTGCTGGCGGACTCAGGAGCGGCGGGGGCTCTCGGAGACAGGGACGGCTGCTGGTACGGAGGCGGGGCAGACCTAACCAGGCCCCACGGGCGAGAGGGCGGGGAGGGAGCTACCGCCGCCATCCCACGCCGCTCGGCGGCAGCGCTGGGGCTACAGAGCTGAGGCCGCCGGTGGCGGCGGGCTCCGACACCCGCGTTCGGCCGCCATGCAGCTCCCGGGGCGGGGAGCAGGCGCGCCCGGGCCGCCATCTCCTACCTGCTCGGACGGGACCCAGCCCGGCGCTTCCCTCCACTACAGGCCGCGTCTCATTGTGCCGCTACCGCCGCCGCCGCCATTTCCCCGCCGCCGCCGCCTCACTCCCCGAAATTGTCAGGTTCCTCCATTCACCTGGGCCCGGGACAGCCTCCTCCTCCCTTCCCCCTGCGCCTCCGACCCTACGCAAACGGAGCACCTCCCCCACCCCTCCCACCCATACCAACGGGGGACGCCCAACGCCCGCAACGCAAGCCCGCTCCGAGAATTCCGCCCTGCGCAGCTTACGGGCTCCACATCCCCACGCTATGAAAGGAGCCGGGCGATTGGCGGCGAAAGGCGGGTAAAAGGTGAAAGGTTCCCCGGGCAGCCAATGAGATCCCGGGATACAGCGACCGCCGGGCAGCCACCGGGTGGTCCAGGGGCTCACGTGTGTGCGCCCTCCCCTCCCTTCCATTCCCTCCCCCCGCCGGGGGGCTCCGAGGCTCCCCCCGCGCTCCCACATTCCTTCCCCACTGCCCTGCGGCCGCCATCTTGGGGGGAGCCTGAGGAGAAACTTGGGCAGTGGAGCTGCTGAGGCCTCCTCCGTTACACCGCTCTCCCCTCTGAGGCAGGGCGGGTCACGGAGAGCCTGAGCTGAGGGTGTGGGCTTGTGCTGCTCTATGGATCTTGGCAAACCCTAGGAGTGAGCCCTGGGACAGCAGTGGGTGGTGCTGGGTGGCTGTGGTCAGTGTTCAGAGCAATGCTGATCTCGTCACTGTGGACCTTTCCATCCACCCGGGTGGCCATTTCCATCAGGAGTGGCCTTCCTGATGAAGGCAAAGTACAACTTAGGGAGCTGGCACCCTTCCCGGTGCTAGGCCCAGAGGTCCACTGGAAGTGGTTGGATTTATCTTTACTCCTTAAGGCAGATTTGCTTAAGGCAGATGCTTGACTAGCTTGACCACTGGTCTCTTTCCAATTTCTTGTCAATACTTTCTTGAGTGATGTTACTAGCTACTACTAATTACTATTATATTTCTTGGAATTAAACTGGGCTGTAATGCAACAGAACCGCCATACAATATGGTGGCCAAAAGAACCTCCAACAGAACCAAAATGTAGGAGAGCAGTTGTGTGAAGAACTGGTCAGTAAAGGCAGATGTAGGACTGGAGTAATCAAGCTCAGAGGTGTGGTTATTAGCTACATAAATCTTTGTGAGAAGGGCTCAGTTTTCTCACCATTCACATTGATTTCTACATGGCATCTATAGCCACAGACTGGACTAGTTAGATGCTTATAGTAAGAAATTAAGAGGATGGTTCCTGTAAATTCAAATTCAAATTTACAGGAGTTCAAATTTGAAGTTTGAAAGTTCCTTGTCAGTTTTAAGTCTTGATGGATTGTCATAGAGCTGAAGGCAATAATCACATCCCACTGAAGAAATAAATGGTAGGTTTATGGAACCAGAGAGGAATCATCCCACTGAATGTCATCAGTTACAGAAGTGGTGGAACACAGAACTGATGCTTCACTCCTGAAGAGCTGTGTCTAGAAGTGACCATGCAAAATCTGCATGTGGCTGAAACTAACTTGCTTGTTCTTCAATGCATTGTGCTTATCTTCTGCAGTGTCAGTGAATGTTTGGTAGTGTCAACAGACAGCTGTAAAATTGTCCTGTTAGTGCCCATGGAGATAATAGCTCATCCTGTATATCTTTGTGTCCTTCTCAGGAATTCATTTACATGATGCAGAAATGAAATTGATGACCAATGACAAATGGTTTGTGGGTTGATTGTGTTGGTGTTATTTTGTGGTGATTTTTTTTTTCTAAGCATGGAGATCTTTCTTGTTGCCTAGTGAAGAACAAGATGACAACCATAATTGCAATGCAAAGCCACTTCTGGCCAGTCATTCCCCTTCTGAGTTATGTTGAAGGTAGTCTTTATGCATTGGAAGTAACTGGAGGTACAGCCTGCCTCGTTCCATCTGCATGCTATTAAGGGCTTTCAGTCTTCCTTAGTTTAACTGTGCCTGAAAAATCAGTATAAGATAAAACTAACTGTGAGGCCCTCTAGATTGATGTAAGCCAATCCTAGTAACATTATTTTTATTATTTTCCTATTACAAGAAATACATGGAAGTTCTGGAGCATGTCCAGAGAAGGGCCACAAGGATGATCGGAGGGCTGGAGCACCTCTCCTATGAAGGCAGACTGAGAGAGTTGGGGTTATTCAGTCTGGAGAGGAGAAGGCTCTGAGGAAACCCTATTGTAGCCTTGCAGTATCTGAGGGGAGCCTACAAGAAAGCTGGTGAGGGACTTTTTAGGATGTCAGGTAGTGATAGGACTCATTAGGGGTAATGGTTTCAAACTAGAGGAGGGTAGATTTAGATTAGATGTTAAGAAGTTCTTCACCATGAGGGTGGTGAGGCACTGGAACAGGTTGCCCAGAGAGGTCATGGAAGCCCTGTGCCTCAAAGTTTTTGAGGCCAGGCTTGAAGGGGCTCTGAGCAACCTGATGTAGTGGGAGGTGTCCCTTCCCATGGCACTGGGGTTGGAACTAGATGATCTTGAAGGTCCTTTCCAACCCTGAAAATTCTATGAATCTATGATTTCAGATTTAAAAATTGTAGAGACCTGGGGCATCATCGAATTGTTTTCTTCACTGGAACCTCTGTTGTTCTTTAGAGCACATCTGTAATGCCCATGATGTTAAATATTACAGTATTAGGTATTTTTCTAGCATTGAAGAGGCATCCTTCTGTTTTTTATGGATGGAAGAATAATTATATCCAGTGACAAAAGCTTAGGAAGAGGAGCAGCTGTTCAGTCTTATCCAGTGGGAGCTGTCACAACATATGGGTCTATTTTTCCAATTTTATCTGAAGTACTGAAGGAAATTGGCATTCTTGATTATTTCTAATGTAAAATAGAGCAGAAAGAAATGTTCCTTAATCCTCTGCAGGCCATGATTAAATAATGAATTTTATCCAATTCAAGTAGGTTCAAAGAGAAGGCAAGCAGAATGCTTAGAACACAGAAAACAAAACACAAGTGCCAGGAGAATTCTGGAATTTATTTTCATATTAAAAAGGGGTGTCCTTCTCTACAGCTACTTCCTCCTTGAGCCTGCCTGCTGATGGGTGTTTTTGATTTAAAAGCAGAGTTGAGATAAAGTTTGTGATATTCCTTATTCTTCTTTCAAGAAATGGGTATTTTAAGTCATTTTTTTGTATGGTGACAGTTTAAGCCCAAATAAAAAATTTACTTTGACTTCACAAATTTCTTACAAAGATTTTTAAAGAAAAGTAAGATGAATTCATCAACGTGATTCCACATATTTTTAACTGCTTGGCTTTTGGTGTTTGGTAAAAATCACACAATGAGCCGTGAACCCCAAGCAGACAGGCTGTTAGATGAACAGAATAGCCCTACTAATTAAAATCCAGAACAGAATAAGTAATAATACACCAAATTATAGCTTTCCCTGCATCTTTAGTACTGGAAATACTGATGTTTTAGTCTATGGAACAACAGTTGTGGGACAGAAAGAAAAAAGATATATTTGTCTCCCCCCTTAAAAAAATAACAGATCAGGAAGGCATGGGGGTGGGGGTGTTTTTTTCTGGGGTTTTTTTTGCCTGCTGAGTATGAAACAAATTGTGTTTAGGTTTGAAAAGAGGGAAATTGTAATTTTTTTAAAAATAAATCACTGCATGACAAGTAATTGTCTTTGTCCATGCTATAGAAATGTGTAATGATACTAATGGAAACCAGGCTTGATCTCATCAGGTTCTAAAATGGACTCTAAAGAGATTCCTTCCCGTGAGACAATGGTGACCTCTGTTGTTCCCTCCTGCTGCTACCAGCCATGATGCTGTTTTGTCACTGCATTGCACACTGTTTCAATAATGCACTTTGAAACCAGCTGGCAGTTATAAAGAAAATCAGGGCCAGAAAGCTGTGTTCAAGTTCCTGGCCAGGAAAGGATGTGTCTGTTCTCCACCCCACTAGAGAAAATTTAGCTTGAGACTTTTCTCTCAAAGAGCCCCGGGTCTGGCTACCAGGTTTTTTCAGTTCATAGCTGTGAATCACTGCAGAAAAGATCAGTTGCCAACATTTTAAACCACAGTGCTAATAATAATACCTGCAACATGTTAAGAGAAGAAGCTGCAGGTATGATTATGGAGTAGGAGGTTGGAAGAAAGAAAGATCATCCTATATTGAACAGATTCCATTTTTAAAAGTGGAGATGAGATTTTAAGAAGGTGTTAGGTTGCACAAGGTTTTTGTTTCCCCGTAAGATGCTATTTTAAAAGGAATTTTGATTGTTCTTTCACACTTCAGTGACCCAGACTTTGTAACTCTAAATCAAGATGTTTTCTCTAGTACAAGAAAAACTTCAATATTTTTAACTGCTTTGATGTCCTTTTTTGACCTCTTTAAACTGTTGGTCTGCTTTTTAAGTCACTGTAAAAAAAATGGGATGTTCACTCTCCTGTTTTTTCTATGCAGGGACTTGGAATTGATAACTACTGCCTGAAAAAAAAAGGTGACTGTTTCTGATTCTGGAAGGTCATTGCTTAACACAAGTGTATTTGTTTTCATCCATCACTGACTTGTGCAAGTCATGTAAGCTCTGCATGTCACAGACAGCTGCAATGACACAGTACAAAAGATCTATCATACAGTAATTACCAAAATTTCATTTTGTCCTTGAAATACACACTTTTTCTACCACTTTGCAATGTATAAATGTACTTAGTGGCTCTATTTATGCTGATTCTTGCCAATTTGAAGAAAATACGCATCAGCAAAGAGATAAATCAGTTCCCTAGGGTACAGATGAGCCATAAAAAATGCAAAAAAAAATCAATTCAAAGTATTCACAGCAGATGGAGCTATACATTTTCTTTGATCATGTTACATGACATTCCAATGTAAATTGTACGTTTCGGCAAGAACAGAGAACTGCCAGTGGCATTGTCTAGCCAAGGAATGGGGTTGGTCCCTGCAAGGCATTTCATAAATCATCCCATTTAATTCTCAGGGATATAATCCTTTTAACATCAATACAAATAGCAACTCAAGAAATGCTTATTGCTTCATATTGGTGGATTAATAGAAATCATTGTAGAAGTCCAAGGTTTGGTTTATCTGCTCAGCACTTTGAAAGTAATCTGGCCCTTTTTGGCTTCTGTTTACCAATCAGGTAAACTAAGGACTGAAGAGAGAATGAAGGTGTCAGTACACAGCAGCAACCAGAATGTGATGTCTGAAGTTATTCCTGGGAGACCTGGGCTCCTACACAACTGAAGTGAGGGTCCTCTGCGTGCATACATTTGGATGTGTTTCCTCAGCTGAAATGAACCTTTTGCCTGTCTTCATTGCTGCCATAATCCAGATGGGTATGCTTCCTGTCCTGCATTTGCATTTTCTTTAAGCTACAAAAATTGTGTTTATGCAGCAATGATAAGGCATATTATTTTTTCGGTTTCTACCAGAATTACTTTCATCAATTCCTATTCTTACTGTGTGAGTCTGAACTAAAGTTTGGATCCCATAGTCTTGCAAAAACTCACTCTGCTTCCACATTCTGAGCTGACACATCTTCCATATTTGAACTGCACCTCATCACAGAGTCTGTTGCAAAAAATCCAATTTAAAAAACAAACCAAAACAACACGGATTTTATATTCTCATGTAAGCTTATCATTCATGACTCCAGTAGAAGCTACTGGTGTCACATTGTATCTAGATGTTTTAAAGTTATGCTAATGAAGTCAGCACTGCTAAGAGGACTGACTTATCTAATATCCCAAATTCTCAACGGCATTATCAATGTTCCTACTACCTACAAACACTTGGTGTGGGGGAAGATGGAAAATGGATAGGTTGTAGCAGGACGAATCTTTCTTCAGGGATCGTTGCCTCAAGGTCTAACTCAGTGTCTTGATAAAGACTCGTGAGCCATGGTCTAAGTCTATTGCCCACAAAGTGGAACTAGCAAGATTGGTCTGTTGCTCAGTGAGCTACCAGCACACTCTCTTGACTAGCTCAGGAGTGAGCTAGTTGGTGGGTGTGAGCCTCACCTTTTATTGGCCCCCTGGTCTTGCACATGCTCAGTAGGGGGCCTGCCCTAATTGGGCACAGGTGGATTTGATACCGGCTCACACCCACTTCTCGGTAATCAGAGGCGTCTGATTGCTTTGTTCCACTACAACAGGTACCAGCTGCTGCAGGGGTGATGAGAAGCCCATTTGATTTTGTAGAAGAAACAGAGGAACATTTTCAGTTCCTGAAGCGGGCTACACACCACACTTTTAATTAGAGAAGAGCACTTCCACCCCATTCCCCACATACTGTTTTCTTTCCAGTTTATCCAATTGTTCATCCAGTATAGGTATCTTTTTCAGGAAACAGATCATGCAGCTCATTCTGAACTGTATTGCACCTGTCATACTTTATTTTCTTTTTCTCATATACTACAAAAAGAATTAATGTGTAGGAGGAGGAACATAGTAAATATGAATCAGCACTGCACCTAGTAATTTACTAATCTACAGGTCTAAACATTTACATAGAAACAGGCCAGATAAACTGAATTGGTAGAACAGTGTATAATTTATCATAACTGTTTTTGTAAGCTTTCTAAAGGGTTGCTTTTATAATGCCAATTTCTATGCATTTATATTTACTAAATCTCCACCTTTGTAAAAAATTAAAATTAATTCTGCTTGTTTACTAGAATAAAAGTTTAGATTTTTTGTGTAGGTGGGGAAACAATACATTTTATGATTTTGCTCTGTTGACATCTTCCCTGCCAAAAAGTGAATATCGTTTCTGAATGTGAAAATTAATTAATAAATAAAAATATTGTATTTTGTTTACAAAATAGATGTTATTTATAAACTATATATTATGAATATAATAATGTATAAATAAACAAAATAAGACAAAATGGTGATCTGTCCTGAACTGACATGTTTGAATATATTTTCTTGGGGAAAAGGACAAACCCACAGATTAACAGATTATGTTCAAGAAGCCTGTCCATTTATTTCAAAATTGGAGCTTTTATAAAATAAAGTAGAACTATTCGCTAGTAAATACTATTCTTATTACAGCATAACAGTTTCTAAAAACATTTTGTTTTCTAGTGTACCAACTATACACAAGAATATATTTCTTTCTCACAAAAATTAGCCTTGAGCAACAAGTGCAAACATTCAATACATATCACTGATTGAAAGCATTCAGAAGAAATGTATTTGAAAGTACAAAAAAAAATTGCATTTCCTTCAGTGTATCTTTTGATACCACTCAAATCCTCCCACTTTTTGTTCTCATTTAAATAAGCCTCATTCCTCACCAATTGCCAAAGAGAAACCTATTTTAAATATTACATTCCTTCCTTACAAATGGTGTCTTCAACTTCAAAGTCTCATCAGCTCTTTAGCAAATCAGCACTTCACGGATTACATTTTTAACTGGAGAATTTTAACAAGAAGGGTAAACCAGTTTCTTCAGCTTTTTACACAAGAATACAATAGCACAAAGTGGTATGCCTGCTAACATGTTTTGTTTTGTTCAAGACAAAAGCAGTTTATTTTTTCTACTACAATAAAAATAGACTAATTCGATTTCTGTAAGTAT
Source organism: Calypte anna (assembly GCF_003957555.1). Lineage (NCBI taxonomy): Eukaryota > Metazoa > Chordata > Aves > Apodiformes > Trochilidae > Calypte > Calypte anna. The sequence continues at coordinate 28,627,022 of NC_044251.1, forward strand.
TTGGCATTAAAAAATGACCACATCATTTCTCTCAAAAAAATGAGCAGCATAAAATTTGAAAGTTATGTGATTTAAAGCAGACCAGTCATTTCTAACTGAACACTGATGATTTTCTGTGACAGTAATGGCTATGGATGAGGTCCCTCCTCTACAAATTGGTCCTTGAAAACAGAGCAAAGCTATTCTGTGAAATAAAGAGATTTCAGGAAGACCCAGTGAAAATAGTGAAACTACACTGAAAACAAAATATTACCTGACTTGGATACAGCAGCAAAGGCCAGGATCTATCCTTAGAGTGGTACATTTTAGTATTTCTCACCAAGGTAAAATTAATTATTTTTATTTTATTAATTTGTTTTTATTTTATATTTATTATTTTTATTATCAACCAGGGGCCAGTTTTATGTTCCAGAGACTTTAACTTAGACAGTCCCATCATGGTGGGAAAACATCACAAGTCTTGTTTTCCAACATCAACTGCCTGGAAAGGACTCCTCAAAAATGCCACTGAAGAGGAAGGAAGTTTTCCATATCTCACAGGTAGAGGAGGAAAGAAATATTTTTGTGTTCCACAGTTTCAGTGACGATAACCCTGAAATGTACTTTAGAATAAAAAAGTTAATTTTTCAGCCTTTGCGAATTCTAGAGTTGTGTTAAACAATGGATAGAGTGAGCAAACATCTCCATGCAGAACACAGCTCTTCTGTGTATTTTAATGTGCATGTACCTCACATCCTCCCACATGGACAGATTCATCATCCTGATGCTGTATGGTTGGGAGAAAACCAGACTGCAAACCCTGTTTAGATACACTCCTGGAATGTGAACAATCCTAAATTGGGCAGCTGTAAATAATGTCATCAGTGGTATGCCGAGGAGAATTTGATCTTATTTACCTCACCAGATATGGCAAATATGGAAATACAAAAGCTAAGGGTATTTTGCCTCCATTGAGATCCACTACCTGCTGGCTCATGGGAACAGAGGGCAACCCCTTGTCAAAGTAACAGCTTTTGGCTGTAGCTCTTTGGGACCTTTCATGGCCACATTCCAGCCTGTAACTTCACTCTTGTCTTCCAGCCATTTGTTACCTCACTACTGTTTCCTTAATCAAAAAGGGACATGGATATTAACTTCCCAGAAGGAAGAGGGGATTAGTCCTGCAGAATTTAGGCAAACAAATGCTATGTGTATGGAGGGGTTAACTGAAGTTGGTGGGATTGTTTGTGTACATTGGATTTAAGGGGATCCAGCCTAAAGGCAGAGTAGCTTCAGCTACTTCCTGGCCCAGGTGATTAATGTTAAGTCCCCCTCAGGGCCAGATCCTGTAGTGTGTGCTTAGCACACAGATGTGTTGCATTGACTTCTACAGAAGTCAAGGAACTGAACACATCACTGGATGCATTCAGGTTTGCATTTGGCAAGAAGGGGCTCCAGAGACTTAAAGCTAGCATAAGTGACAATACACTATTGTAACAATTTTCTTGTTAGATGGCTGAAGATGATACCACATACACTGGCCAAATTAATCTTCTAAAGCTCTGACTCTGTGGGGATTAGTGCAGAAAATGCTGAAAAAAACACAACCTTGGGTATTGCATGGTACCCCTGTAAACTCAATGGAGCTCAAAAGGTAACAAAGTTAAGAGTCATACTGAGCTGGAGTAAAATGAGATTCTCCAGAAGATGTAGGGGATTTGTGTTTTGACACCAAATATTAACATGTAGAAATTTCAGCCTCATGAAGTTTTAATGGAAGAAAGTAGCTTAATCACTGGGTATATTTTGCTGCTTTAGCTGAAAGTTTAACATCACAAAATGACATCTTGCTATGCAGCTTTAAGAATCACACAATTGTATTTAATAATTTCCCATTTTGTTCAAGTCTTCTGTTCATTAAGGACTCTTCACCTGTTTGCAGTTTCCAGTTTTCAAATGGATGATGCAGCTGATGCATAGCTTAAATGTTCATTCTCATGTATCATAATTAATAAATAATCATATCACATACATAGAATTTTACAGGTACTCGTAAAATGATTTTACAGTTCTATTAAATATATAGATAAAATAATCACTGCTATATAAAAAAATCATTTTAAAACAGCCAAACTCTCAAGCTTTGCATAAAATTCTGTAGACACATTCATTACAATCTAGAAACGCAATAAAAATACATTTTAGAGCTCAATCCATCAAAAATATTCATGGCATTGAAAAGTGATTGTCCTTTTTTTACTGTAATCTGTGCTTGTCCTGTGTTTTCACTGATCATGTAGATTTGTTTGTAGATTATGTGACTGCTAAACTCATTTCTCCATCTCTAAGCCATCTGCCCCATAAAAGTTTAACCAGGGTTCTGTCTTTAACAGCTGTCTTTCCTTACACTTTCTATAAAACCACAACAAAAAGCTTTGCAGTTAAATTAGACAACTACAGTAACATTAAACAATCCTGTTACAGTTGTCTCTGTCTTGAATGGTGCTTCTGTGAACAAAGATCCTTTACCCAGTGATTCTCAAGCACTTTCTGACACTTACACTTCACGATACTGTGCTACCCACACATTTGTTCAAGAACAATGGAATTTAGAAACAGTGGTAACACATTGGTACCCTTGTGTGAGTTCTGCTGCTAAATCAAAATACAAAAACTGCAGTCAGTACAAGCTTAGCATTTTTCAAAAACCTAGGAAAATTTATATCAACAGTGGACATATCTGTTGGAAAATGGATAGTTTTTCCACCAGCCTTTAAAACCTCCAATGCCTCAAGCCAGTCCTCTAGCCAGCAGTTTAAAACAGGTTTTGCTATTGCTTCACAATCAGACTTTTATCCTGTAAGCTCAGAGCAGGACACAAAGTCCATCAACAAGCAATGTTTTCAGAATGGGGCACTTGTACTGAGGGACTGGACAGCTGCCATGTGGACAAAGAACTGGAGGCTTACACATCAATTTAAAAGAGAGAAGCTGATGCTTATGCAGTTGTCCCTTGTTTGCAGTTCCAAATAATGGAAAAGCTCCTGATGAGCTAGGACTCTTTTGTGCCAGTATTATCACTCTTAACTCTTAACTCTTTACCCTGGATCTTCTTACCCATGGAACAGGTAAGGTAGACTGGTTCTGTAACAAGAACAACACAGCCAAACAAACCCAAATTTGGAAAGCAACTTAATGCCAAGTACCATGGACTAATTTAGGTGGTTTTTTTTCATCTGTTTTGCACAGAAGAAAAAGTCTCTATCTCTTCATGGGATCCACTGGAAAGTGTACATCAGTTTAAACACTGGGTGAGATGATCAAGAGGACTGCTGGATGCTGTTTGACATCTGAACTATTCATTTCACTGTTTCAGTCACTGTTCATCAGTAGGAAATGAAAAAGAAAACCCTGGGTTTTCTCCTGCTTGGAAGAAAATAATGTATCACAAAGTTGACAGCCCCAGTGTATTCCCATTCACTTTGTATGTCAGTTGTTAAGATGAGACATCCAAAGACCTCCTCGTTTTCATTAATTTTCTTGCAAGGAAGGAGAGATGGCAAGAGAGTTTCCTTTGAATTAACTTTGGCAGCTGTAAAGTTCTACAAAGAGACTGTAATTCAAATACAGATAATCTCTGCTGAAGACTAAGAAGTGTGGAAGAACCAGAGAATATGATACAAAAGCTCAGAAAAACTTGTCATAAACCAAAGGAGAACATAAGGAATTGGACACATTGAAGAGCTGACAAGACTTTTACTCCAAACTAGTGTACCTTGCTACTTGCTGCTATGAAATAGCTGCCATGCCCCAGCCTGGTATTCACTGGATTTCAAGATAAGGATACAAAGTTTCTTGGTATTAACTTTAATTCTCTCAAGAGAAAAAACACCAGCCCTTCAATTTCATATTTTAATCTACTTCAAGAAAGCATCTTCAAAATTTCTAACAGGTTTTCTTCTGGAATAAAGTATCACTGTCTTCATCAACAACCACAACATGCACAACATCATCATCTGATTCCAAATGCTTAACATTTTTATCAGCAAGATGAAAGACTCTTTACTTTCCTTACTCTGATTTATCCTGAATTAAGTTGGGAAGCTTGGATCTTTTCCTTAGGAGGCAGAAAGGATCTTAGTTTTAGCTTCATGGGAGGAATCTAACTCTAGTCAAGGGCAACAGGACAAAATACAAAAGTTTTCAGCTTTCTGTTGACTGAAATAGATTCAGATTTTTACCTTCAGTGTTTGATCTCCTGCTATGCACTGCTGCTCAGAAGAAAAATCACAGGGAAGCAAAAAGTTTATAAAGAAGAATGAAGTATGATGGCTGGTTAGGATTACCCTGGAAGGTGACATAACTAAAACCAGGTTTTAAATACCTGCAGATGAGTTGCTATATATTCTGATGTGTCCTGACCAGGTACTGGTAGTTCAGTTGAAAACTAAGCCAAGGCAGAGATCCACCTTATGCTAAATCAAAATGTTATACCTATAGCTATGCATTGTAACTTTCACTCAATGTGAATTATGAAACTCTGCATTTTAGGAAGCACATTGTGGTCAACCTTATGAATTTTCAAGTGGAAGCAGCACCAGGATATAGCTCATAAAGCATACTAGGAAACTAAAAATGTGCTGATGAAAAATAGTGACTACACTACAAGTCACTACAAGTTACATAGAGAAAAGTTGCTATTAAATTGAATTTGAAGCCCTCTCTTCTGTCTTGTAATGTACAGGTACACCTCCTCTGGCAAAAATCCTAAATCAAATATCCTAAAGTGATCACTGATGTGGACAAAAATTACAAGATGCAGAAGTGGCTCAAGTGTGTCTATGGACAAGCCACAACATTTTCTTCAGTTTCACTAGAAAGCAAGAACCAGCTGTCAACATTTCTCTGTATTTAATTTTACATCTGTCACTTCTTTTGCTATTGATTTGGGCAGTTAAAGGGTATTTCTAATACTTTTACCATGTACTTGTGCCTTAACAGTAGCCTCAGCAATTCAGGTTACCTATTCTTTTTTTGCATCTTAAAAAAAGTGAAATCTTCACTGTATCTGGGAAGCCAAAGAAGCAGAAGCAGTCTCAGAAGCAGCAAGGTATATTTTTAAAACAAACAAAACAAAAGTAAGCCAAATCAAAACCATGCTATCTGCTCCTGATAAAATTATTGAATTTCTTCAAGATCTTTTCAAAGATGGCCACCATCAGTAAGGTACAAAAAATGGATTTCTTCAGGTATTCACTACAGCAGTTTCTGGGCTAATATTTCCCATCTGATACATCCTAAGAAGCAGCTAATATGGATGCTCTTCACACTTCACACTCGATTTGCTCCAGCAAATTAAACATAACAAAAGGTGCAGGATAAAAATTCCTGCAAATTAAACATAACAAAAGGTATAGGATACAAATCAATTTAAATCCTAAAAACCCTAACTCCTCCACCCAGTTAGCCCTCAACCTGATTTTGTTGCTCTGCTGGATTTGCATTAGAATTGTAATCAATTCCTGGGGTAAGCGTGTTCCACCACCTGCAGCTCTGCTCTGCCTCCAGCTCTCTCTGAATTCCCTGGAAAATGGAACAAAGGATTTCTAGCCCTGCTCTTGAAGGTCAGACAGGTTCATAGGCAAGTCACCACCAACCCTTTTCCACAACTGTCTGGTCCTACGTAAGTAAATGGAGCCAGAAGAATAATTTTTGAAGACTAGAGCTCTGAACTGTTCATATTTCTACTGATAATTACCTGGTTTTGTTTAGCATCTTATAAAGCAAGGCACAAATATACAAAATTGCATCTACTAAATCAGGTAATTTATATATATATTTACACAATTACCATAATGTAAAATGTGCTTAGACATTTTTATAGCACAACAGTAGAGGAACTGAGAACAACCTGATTATAAACTCAAAATACCAGATCCTATATTTCTGTTTGTGCTTCACCTGAAGGAACATACTCATATGCAGATACACAAAACAATCCAGCCACTGTCCTTTATTTTTCCACACCTCAGAGTGATCAAACTTTGTTGCTGCGGAGCTGAGGAATGAGTAAAAGGCAGTAGACCAGCACCCAGAAGAAAATAATGAAGTAGAATAGCTCTGGCTGCTCAGCAATCCCCATCTCATGAGCTGGTGCTGGAATCTCACTTGCTTCTAAGTCCTTTTTCTTCCTAAAAACAGGAGAATTTATTTAGATGCATGAAAAAGCAGAAAAAAAATTCACTGTTAATATCTACTGTAAAGATCAGAGGGCACACTAAAAGACAACAGGTCTTTCGCAGTGTGTTTCCATAGAAGCAAAACCATACATAGCAATTAATCCTCAGAAAACTGGACAAGTTCTCAGGTAGTTTAAACACATGCCAGTACATTCCTTTGATGCAAGGTTAAAAAGATACCCTTTTATATAGGGAACAGTAAACACAGCTTTGGGCTACACGTGTCACACTTTCACTTTTTAATTATATACTGTATCTGACTTGATATACTTTCCCCAAGTCATCTACTTTCAGAGCTTCTTCTGGCAGACACCAAAATAGTAAATAGAAAAAGCCCAAGACTTCCAGAAACCAAATAGCAGTCGAGGTTTTGTAGGACAACTCCAAAATTCCAACCTTCCAGAATTCCAGCTGTGGTTCCTAAGAGCAAATCCCGATGGACTCTGCCAGCACCATTGAGAGCTCACAAAGACAAAAAAAGTCTTCTTAAAAAAGATGCAAGATGTTACACTTATTTAATAATACTATATGAATTATCCTCTGGTAGACTTTTTTTTTAATCTACCTTTGGCTAAAACTGTTTATTGCCCTGCTTTAATGTGCCCTTTTTCTGGCTTGGGTCATCCTACTTGCTCAGGTATTATACTGGATACATATCTGAGCGTTACACAAAAATAGCACAATATCAGCTGTCTGCAAAGAGGCATAACTGTGACAGCTATTCATGTATTTTTGAAAACAGAAATGTTAGGACAAGGAGAGTAAGACACAAGATCCTGATAATATTTTCTGTGTTTTCTGCATTTAAATGCAGCCATCATTTTAACTAAAAGTTCTGGGAGGTATTATTCACCATCAAGGTAGAGTGAAAACATAAACAAATCCTTGTTTCTTATATATATGTAGATCCTAATACCAGAGGAATGAATTCTCTGAGTTAGGATCCATCACAACAGCCTAAGTCATATATACATACACACCCTAAAAGCATTTACAAATTATAGAAACTCATGGGTGCCCTAACAGAGGTCAAAATTCCACTGAAGCTTTTTTCCCTGGCACTGTCCACACTAAATATTGTCTTGACAGTCTTCCAAACCTGGGAAGAGTCACCCTTGCCAGAGGGCCTCATATTTTCAGTCCTCCTACTCTTTTCTTGCTTTGATATATCCACTATGTGGGGAAAGTGCTCTCTATCTTGATTAGGCAGTTGAATCTTTCAAGTCAAGAAAAACCATTTAGTCAAGGGGGAGACTACTAATAAATTTTGTATCTTACACATATGGAAATACCAGTTCTAAGACATTACAGAGGATGTCCAGCCAGTAGCCCCCATTATAGTTTATTTTAATTTCCCTTTGGAGCCTTGTCAGAGCTACCTAGGAGTTATGGATTCCTTGCAAAAGGCTTTGTCTGAATAAGAACGACTCACCTGATGATTAATGGATTTTCACCCATATCTGTCATCTTCTGGTCATTTTCAATGTAAGTTTCCTTAAACAAACAAACACATAAGAAATAGATAATGTAAAAAAATAAAATTCCGCATCTTGCAAGCAGGAAGTAGTGTGTGCATTTTATGCAGAGTATTTCCAATGTCTGCTCAAATAAAATGAAAGTGTGCTTAGAAATTTATTCCCTACCTGCACATCCACCACTGCAGCCTGGTAAGCACAGAGAAAAGGAAAAACAGTTTTGAAAAAAGATTTTTTGTCCTTTTAACTCTTTATATTCAGTTGACTAAAACTTGCCTTGTTTAGATGTATCTCTGATAGCTCTGACAGCATTGCAAAGCTAGAGCCCCTGTATGAAACCTACATTCTATTGAACACTAGTGGCAGCATTTCTTTAAAACTCCAACGTCAGAATTTTATTTTGTGCTGAAAGAGCCGTATTCCTATTGCTGCTCAATGTGCCCAGATTGCTGTTGCTGTCCCTTCTTTCCAAGTTAAAAATAAAAAGCCAGAGCTCAGTTGTTTAGCATACTCTCAAGAAACCAGTATGAATGATGCTGGCCATTATGGGTGCAGTTTCACATTACAGCTGGAATCCTTTCAGAGTTAGCTGCTGCTATAGAGATAACATAACACACTGCTACTATGAAGGGAAGAGCCCAGTTTTTCATAAAAAGACACCTGGCATTTTTGCAAGGCTGTGAGCAGGACACCAACATATGTACAGAGAATGCACAATCTCAAAGAAACTACAGCAGCAAATAAAGGCAGCTTCAAAGAAGTCAAATGTTGCAGCTCTTAAAAAGTAACCCATAAAGTTACAACAGATTTAAACACAGTACTGTGCACTTCTGTGTGGGTTTATTTGCAGTTCAATAAGGTTCCATTCCATATATTTAGAAGAGTTCAATAAAGCTTTTCATTTATGCCTGGTTTTGGCATTAAAACTATTAGAAGTCACAGGACTTTTGTGTTATCACAGAGCTTACCTATAAAGTAGACCCCTATAAGGTATGAGAACTTTTGGAGTTGAAGAGAAACAGCACTGGGTAAGTTTCCTCATACTTACCTCCTCGGAAGTATTAGGAGACCTTTTTCGGAGGTAAGTGTTGGAATCACTGTTACTGGTCCTGAAATGTTTGCAAAACCAAAATTTTATCAGAATGTTAAGTTTAGCCTTGAATTCAAAGAGAGACACTGCAAATGCATGTGCTTGTTTTGGACTATGAAACCCCACATATATGCATTGTTGCATGTATTTGAATACGGACTTGAATTCACCAGTAACATCATAAAAGACAGCTTTGGCAAAATCTGACTCACAATAGAAAAATCCATATGCTCAAACTGGAATCTTTTCTGAAAAACAATATCTGATAAGATTTTTGCACATTTGCTATACTTTAAGTGAGAGTATACACCAGGTTTTATGGCTGTCTATATAAAGCAAAGATTGACAGACCTTGCAGGGAACAGATAACTTGAAAGAGACAATGGGTTTTTTTCTAAGCAAACCCTTTCAAGTTCATTTGAGTGCTATAGTGATAAGCACCAATAAATTACAGTTCATGTCCCACTCAAATAAATGCCCCAAGTACTAAATTAGATCATCAGAGGGAACAGAAGTGAATGGAGTAATGTGAGCTGGCTGTCTCTGTGCTGGGTCTGGCTGGGGTGCAGTTAACTTGTGGCCCTTGCTTATTTTCCCTGAACTGCCTTTACTTCAATCCATTAGTTTTTGATCTTATATTCTCCCTTCATCCTGCTGAGGATGGGGTGTAAGGGAGTGGCTTGGTGGGCTTGTGATGGCCAGGCAAGGTCAAACTACCACCGGCTCATCCACTTGTTCAAACAGTAAAAAAAAGGCCAACATTCCATCTGTTGGAATGAAGCAGTGTCACAATGCACAGGAATTCTGTGTTATAAAACACTTTCTGTTGAAAAAACAGATATAATACGGTCATGTTCAAAATGTACTGAGGTTCCAGTTGGGTTTTTGTGGCTGAGCTTGTATAGCAAATCAAATCAGGTCCCATTGGCACTGAATCATTCGACTTGCTAAAGAGAAACACAGCAAAAAGCCAATGAGTCCCAAGATACTGCTCCTAAAGAAAGTCTACAAGAAACATTCAGTAGTCAGGGCACACTTCAGAAGACCAGGCATTCATATCAGTCAGGTGTATTTAAGACAAAGTTTATGTGGAATACCTGATAAATTCCTGACAATCAGCAATTTCTTCCAGTTTATCTTGTGATAGAGTCGGAATGCCAAACTCTGAGATGTGTAAATCATCTGCTTTGATCATATTTTTCCCTTTTTCCTCCATGTTACTATTTTTCCCTGGTATCTCCATGGCTGTTGACAAATGCTCTAGATGGTCTACTAGGGCCTGTTGAAATTAAGAGACAATTTGCATTAGGCAAAAATACTGATTCTCTACTCTTCCAAATATCTTAGTGATGTAGCCTAGTCAGATGTTGAATTGAATGTTTGCCAAGACTGAATGTCTTACTAGGGAGAATGAAAAGCAATTAATTTATTGAAAATAATTTTTGATTCATTAAGCTATAAATTCTCATCAGTTCAACATACATACAATTGTCAGGTTTTTTTATATAAGAAGTCATGACATGACATATCTCTTTGAAGTAATCCATAAAGACTTATTTTATTCCGTCCCCAATTAGTCTTTGAAGTTAACAGCAAATTGAATTCATTACTATAGTAACTGTTGGGACTAAAACATGTCCAAGCAACTTGCCTAAGAAACACGTAGACCAACATTAAATGGACACTCATTCCTGGATGAAACTGTCTAGAATTACTGCTCTGGAGAACTTGTAAGACAACTCAAATACAGTGTCTGCAAGTAGAGATGTAGTAGCAAATGGCCTAAATGAAATACACAGAATAATTACCAAAATCCCCTTTCTCCACCACCAGTGTAGAAAAGTTTTGCCCATGTAATTTACCATACTCAGATTGGTTTAAATGTTTGAAGGCAAAATTAATTGGATCCAGAAAAAAAAATTACCTTTGCCTGTATCCTTTCTCTATCAGCAATACTACATTTTGTTAATCTCAGAAATTAAAAATTATTAAGAATACCCTATTTGATAATTATTTTTTGCCTAGAGTTAGACAGGAACCTCAAATTATTTTAAAATATAATTTAAAAATTACATTTTTGCAGTATTAGGCCTTCCTCTCTTAATGTCAGATAATCTCAGGAGTTTGCAATACCATTTGTTCCAGTAGGGGGCTGTGGCAAACAGTGTTATGGGACAGGAAACCTAATAATTTTACATATTTCTCCAAAGCACTGCAAAATGAAAGCAAATTAAAACCCTTGAGGTCAGATTCTAATCCCTCATATATGCACAAAAAAATGGTGATAATAAAAAAGTACCTCAGGATGTTGTGGAAGAATGGTATCTTGATGGTTGGCGGCCTTTTTGCCATCTTTTTCAATTTCTAACTCTTCTTCTGCTAGTAATAGCACTTCTTCATTGGAAGAATTAATGTGGCTGTTAGTTTCTGTGGCTTCCTCCTTGCCATTCTCAGCATCCATTTCTGATGGGGGGACACCTAATTTATTCCTCAGGTCTGGCTCTGGAGAATCTTCCTTGTAGCTCTGTTCTGGTGAGCCCTTCTCATGTAACTTTTCCTTTAATGTTTCAGAAGCATCTTTATTATTTCCAATATCATACCCTCCAATACAAGGCTCAAGGTAAGCATCCAAAACTGCTGATATGGGAACATTATAATGTGGATAATAAAAGAGATCGTGGGGTATCACAGATACTTTTGAAGAACTGAGTGGCACTTCAGATGAAGAGTCAACTTCATCACCGCTCTCAGGGTCCTCTGAATCTTTAGGCACATCTGAGAGAGAGTCATCAGATGTTTCATGCTGTCTAGATAGTTCTTGGCTTTTGAGATTAGAACCATTCAGTGAACAATGGTTAGTCTCTACTGTCTCAAAGTCAGGGGATTGATCTGTATGTTCATTTTGTAGAAGTTTCATTTCCTCATTTAGAAGTTGAAGAACATACTTTTGTGTATCCTCTTGTTTTGAGGTATCTTCCGGTAAAATAATTGAAGCTTTTGGTTTGCTCTCTTCTACTTTATTTATAGATTCATCTGTAAGTATACCTGAAGTCCAGGATAATGGACTCAGCGAAGAAGTATTGGCTGAAAGGCTCTTAGTTTCATTGTCATATTCAGTTGAGGTTTCTTTAGTTAATTCTTCCGAATAGTCTTCAAAAGAGTCAACAGAATTTTTCTGATGTGCTGGAATGGATGGAGAAGGGGCATCATTCTGTTTCAGTTGACCATCAGTTATGACCCCTTCACCTGGCACGAATTTATCACTTAGACCCTCCCAAGAGGAACTGGATTCAAAAGTGACAGAGCCTGTAATTTTCAGGGAGGTGGGCCTCTGAGGCTCCTCTTCAGACATTTCCTGTGAATCACCTAACACTTGACTGAATTTCCCATTACATTTTTCAGGAGCAGTTTCTGATGGCAATCTCTCAGGGGTGTCATGAATAAGAACCTTTGGAGGTGCAGGATGACGCCTTTCATGATTAACCATGTACATGTTTTCATCACTTTCACTTAAAATTAGGATTTTGCTTTCTTTTTCTGAAGGAGAATCTTTGATATGGACATATGTGGACTCAATTGGAAGCTCCTTGTCAGGATCCATAAAATCTTCCTGTAAGTGATGATAAACCATTAAAAGACAAATCCTACCTCATATTACTTTTCCCAAACACTACTACAGAGAGAATTACTGCCTAGCCCATCATCCCATTACTTTGTGAATGGCCAGTTAATGACTTGCTTATTTTCAAAATAGGGAAACCAATCTGGCAAGTCAAGTGACTTGAACAAAGCTCAATGTCAAGAAGCCACTTGTACAAGAAAATCAGAATGCAGACAAGCCTACTCCTCAGTTGTTAATGCATTCATCTCCCCTTGCTGCACCTGTGGAGCTTGGCTTTTTGACACAATCCCAGACCTTAGGAATAAAAGGAATAAAATAAATCTAGCAAATCCACTATAGCCACTGTGAAAATACGTTAACATACCACATTAGTCCGTTCCAACACACTGTTTTTTTTAAAGTAGGCTTTTCCTTTGCCCATTAAAATGCCTACAAATCTTAACACCAACAAGTCTTACTGCTCATCTAATCTGGTATGAATTTTAAGATTATTATAATAATTCTAACTCCAGTGACTTAGTAATGGCCAACAACATAATAAGCTAAAAATACATACCAAGAGGAATATTCAGTCAAGAAAGGAGAATTCCTTTTATGTAGGAACCATCATTTATGTGCATGTACTCTAGCAAGAAAATTTGCCCAGATACTCAAGGGACACTGAGTCCCTTAGAAACTCTTTCAAAACAGAAGACCATGTAGAACTAGCTTTGTCTGGAAGTATGAGCAGCGTCCAGAACAGTTTTTCAGCATATGCAAATTTCCTCTCCGGTTCCTGGGACTTCCCATTCTTCCCGAAGTATTCTGACTCCTACCATTTCATTCCTCTGTAACTTTATCCTCTCTTTCTCCAAAAGACCTTTGTCAATCCTTGACACTGTCAATCCCTACATGATCCTCAATTTGTTATTTTTTTATAAAGTCTGCATTAAAGTCATGGTCCTTTAAGGTGAAATTTATTTCATGCTTACAATGAGTGCTTTAGATTGCTGCATTGACAAGGCTCAGCTTCTGATATGTATTTGATACCTGCTGCTAAATCCATATTGATTGTGGCCCTCAAACTCGGTAAGATAGAAGTCAAACTGGCATTCAAAGTCCAATGAATCATCACTGAAGGGATAAATTTCAGCCTTATTCTGAAAGTAATACAACAAAGTAGTAGAGCCCTATGTATCCAGATCTAAACTCAGAAAGTTATGTTTGGATGTCAATGTTTAACAGCACAATTCTACCTAAAACATTTTAACAATCACCAAAGGAAATCCACTTGACTGCATTTAACAAAAATGTGAAACATTAGAAATGAGTTTGAGTTTTATGTTGAACAGTTTAGAAAGAAACCAGGCAATACAGAAGTATCTGACTTTACTAACTATGCCAAAGCAAATTTAAAAAAAAAAATAATGACATAGGAGTAAACACATACCCCTTCCAGCTCCGGGAAGTGTTCCAGGAATTGTGCCACATATGTCACAATTGACTGCTCATCGGGTGATTCCACCATGATATCTATGGAGACACAAGGAGCCTGAGCACAGGAGGCTTGAAAATGCTCTTGCAGAGCACCAGATTGTCAAACATTTATCCTGCCTTTATGATGAGAGAAATAATAGCTACAGATGCTTTTCTTTTGCTGACAGAACTGAGTGCAAAACTTATTACTGTTGATGGTACTTGAAAAAAGTTCTCAACTTCATACACACATTATTTTTTTTCCTGTTTCGAAATACACACCAAACCCTGATCAGGGTCCATTTCCATCCACAGTGGTGCTGTCATTAGACAGTGATCCGGTTCACTGACTGCACAGAGGTTTATTTTTAGCAGGATGGCCCAGTCTTCTAAAAGGTGACCCACAAAAGCACAAATAACCAATCTGTGCTTTCAATCATAAAACCAAGGCCTAATACCTACGTAGTGGCATTCAGTAAAAAAGACTGTTAGAAGCAGCTCCATTTATATAAATGTATTTATACACATACATATTTGCTTATGTTTGCATATATAAATATGTGTATATATGTGTATATATACATTGTAAAGGAAAAACTGGGAGATACATTTGCATAGGTATCTGCCCATTTTGCTGGTGTAGCAGACTCACACACTTAATCCTGGAGTGAAATTTAGTCTCTTGACAATTGTAGGCATTACAAAATGGTGCTGATGCACTGTGATGCCTCTCAGCACAAAAGGGTAGTGATTAATGTCCAATCATAATGTAGATATCACATAGCATCTCAAAGTTAGCCAGGACCAGTGTACATAGCTAGAACTATGGTAAAATCTTGGCCCCCAAGGAGCTTACTACTACAACTGGAAGCATATGACTACAAGGCAGTGACTTTGGTTTTAATATTTCTCAGCAATCAACCCAACACACTGATCACATCAACAGTCTCAATCACTGGAAATTTATTTGGTAGGTATCGCAATGCAATATTCATGAATTCATTACAGTTTGAATGTTACCCCACAAAGCTGATGTAGGAGTTTTTTACCTTCTGGTTCTAGGAGCCGAGGAACACCCAGCTTATATTGTGCTATGCTGAAAGCATCCTCCAGGTTTTCTCGAGCAGATTTTTCTAGTGCCTGCTTCATGTCCACCAAAGTAGAGTCTATTGCTTTTATGACAGCTAAGAAAGCAAGGCCACTCCTCCAACTGCTGGCAAAGTCCTGAACTGCAACACCATACCTAAACACAATTACACAGAGTTTACATGGGTGGTTGAGTTAAAAAATCCAAATGAAAGGAAGGCATCATCATTTTCTCCTGAAGACTCCTGAAAATTAAAAGTAACGTTGCTGAGTTTCAGTAGTCACATTTGAGATCTTTCTGGGCTTCAAAACATACAAAATATGTCCACAAAATACATGGATTCACAAACCAGATCAGTGTGATTAACAGCTGACACTGACCTGCTATAAGTAGTCAGAAAAAACAAAGCCCTCAAGAACTCATTTAACATTCATAAAACCAACTCTGTGATTCCTGTTTCTGTTGCTCTCCAAAATTTTAATGCCATAGCTTGGGAAGACTGCCAACACTTAAGTATTTAAAAACATAAGCATAAATGATTCACATTCTTGCATACTTGGCATTCTATAGCAGAAAATTGTGCTTTGCCATATACAAATGGTCACAGTGTATGTAGCACACCAAAAGTGTGCTAGATGCCCACAGTTTGGGAGGAGAAAACCACTGTCAAACTTGCAATTAAATACAGCCCCAGAACAGAAAATTCTGCACAGGTCATTGGATAACAGGATTATAATGATGCAATTATGTTTTTATTAGTGAAGTTGCAAAAATAATTTTCTCCTATTAGATGTTTTCAATTTGTACTCTTTGACTAGACTGAAATGTCCATAGTTTTTACTTTTATTGCCTTCACTTTCCTGTAGTGGAACAAAGCAATCAGATGCCTCTGATTACCGAGAAGTGGGTGTGAGCCGGTATCAAATCCACCTGTGCCCAATCAGGGCAGGCCCCCTATTGAGCATGTGCAAGACCAGGGGGCCAATAAAAGGTGAAACTCACGCCCCCAGACTAGCTCACTCTTGGGTTAGACAAGAGAGACCGGTAGCTCTCAGAGCACTGTATTACCTTCATTGTGCCACTAGGGCTCATTGCCTCTAGGGTGAGGCTCTCTGTGGAGTCTCGAACCCAGGGCCTTCGGCATTGCAGGACTGGGTCTTAACCAGCTGCACCACGAGAGCCTCACCTTAGAGGCGATGAGCCCTAGTGGCGCAATGAAGGTAATACAGTGCTCTGAGAGCTACCGGTCTCTCTTGTCTAACCCAAGAGTGAGCTAGTCTGGGGGCGTGAGTTTCACCTTTTATTGGCCCCCTGGTCTTGCACGTGCTCAATAGGGGGCCTGCCCTGATTGGGCACAGGTGGATTTGATACCGGCTCACACCCACTTCTCGGTAATCAGAGGCATCTGATTGCTTTGTTCCACTACACTTTCCTTTAACCAATTCGTTGTTAATAACATTATCAGTATTATTCTGGGACTAAAACTGTGCTTCTTCTATGGTCTGTACTGGCAGCAGTGACCTATAGATTTAAATGGGACAAGTGTCTCTGCACAATACACACCCTAAGCTTCATCAGAGACAACTATGGGTAGGTGATCCTGCTCTGGCAGGGGTGGTGGACTTGATCTCTTGAGGTCCATTCCAACACCTAACATTCTGTGAATCTGTGATTATGGGATGATGTGGCCCACAGGACCAAATATTTAAGATGTAGATTTGTATCTTCAACACTAAGTATAGAACAGTCATGTTCACAGGCAGATTTCAACATATAAATCCATACAGAGACAAAAATGCTAAATATTCAGCTATCCAATTTGTTTAGGTAAGTTTAACTTGTGCCCTCCTTAAAACTCTCTGGCAGGCATTGGTTCAGATAACAATATATGTAAAATGCAGTCCAAGACTTTACATGTGCACATCTTACCCTAAAGCTTTTAACCCAACAGCAGCTCTGTCAGGTTAGGGCATTACTGGACAAAATGTTTGGAGAACGAACTGCTTTTTTATTAAAGAGGAGAGGGGTGTGTTGAGCAATGGAAATGGACCCAAACATTACATGTTCATGACAAGGCACCTAAGATTAACCCCTTTCCCCTCTTTAATTCTGGGGAAAGAGGGACTCTAAATAGGGGTTTGTCCTTCAAGGCACTCTGGAGCACACAGAGAAGCACCAATTAGATACTGCTTAATTTAAAAGGCTGTTGCTAAAGTCTTTCAATACATTTCTTTTTTGAGTTCACCCTTTGTTTATGCCTACCCTTTAATTAGAAAAAGGCAACAAATAGGCTGTGTGAAAGCCAGGGGAAAGAGAGAGGAGGGAATGATCCTGTCTTAAACAGC
Source organism: Calypte anna (assembly GCF_003957555.1). NCBI lineage: Eukaryota > Metazoa > Chordata > Aves > Apodiformes > Trochilidae > Calypte > Calypte anna. The sequence goes on from NC_044251.1 coordinate 28,644,314, forward strand.
ACCAACTAGGTCAGTGCAAGTTAACATTTAACACCCAGATCACGAAGCCAGCAATGCACATGGCTTCAAGGTCAGGCAGCTGCTACAGACACATGGCCTCAGTGATACGCTCCCCTGCAGAGACCTTGTGCCTGCAAACTTCAAAAGCAGGAGAAGCCACAGCACATGGTAATGCACACACGGGGAATGAGAGAGAAAAGAACAACTTCAAAAGGGCAGGTGGCAAAACACATTTTTCCACAAGGGTTTGTTAGCTTACTTTCTGGTTTTCCTCTGAACCCAAATTAAAAGGGCTCTGATGGCTTTCCGCTGATCCTTCACTGTGACAGGCATCCTCTCCACGTTGGGAGTGCTGGGGTGGGATGTGTCTGACTCAGGACCACTGGGTCCAGAAGACAGACTGGAAGAGGAGGAGTTCCTGTTGAGGTTACCCGTCAACTCCTTAATCTGTAATAAAAGGCAAAACACACCGTGCTCTGGTTTAACACCAGCTGCACAGAGAACTCAGTGCTGGCTTTCATACAGACTTCAAAGATAACAGCACCATAACTGAATTCTAAGAGGTAATTATAGACCTGTCAATTATAACCCTCAAGTTGTATTGCACAGGCATGGCAGCCAGCAGCAGCCCAGCTGGCAACCCCAGAAAACAGAAAGGGCAAGCTAGCAGTTAAGGCTGAGCTGAGCAAATTTGTATTAAACAAAAAGCAAAGAAACATGTAATTGAAAGAAAAGTTAGTTTAAGTAAAACTGTTTGTTCTCTCCACAGGACTCACTTGACTGAAATGTTTTTAGCCAGAAATTATGACCTGCAGCAGCCCTTCTGTCCTGGCCAGCATTAATATTTGGGTCCAAATTATCCACTCTGCTGCTTTTAGATACCCCATGCCCTCTGCTGCTGGGGTGACAGGTTCTGGTCACACCATCTCTGCCTTTGAGTCTGTCTGGCAAAACCAGTGTGGTGTATTCTTCAGCTTGAGGACCTCAGCCAGGAAGAGAAACCTCAGTGCCTCTTTGAGACAATTTTTTAAATGTGTAGCCAGTTTAGAAATGAGCCCAAGGGAATGAAAGAGCCTCATGGTCTCATGAGAGTTGCAGAAACCCTCCTGCCACCTCTCCCTGTTCATTAGAATTTGGCATTGTCTAGAAGGCCATTTTCAAAATACATGTAGATTAGAGCAGTTTTAAACTAGGACTGGGACTGGGACTAAAACAATTTCCAAGCTCAAATCAGTTTTATCAGTTCCAAGCCCTTCAAGATCTTTCATTTGGCCCTCTACATCAGTTGAGAATTTTTGCCCTGTCAGTTAAGTCTCTTGAGATTAGTGATCCAACATGGAATTTTCCACCACACTGGACCAAATTCAGGAAAGGTTATTATAAACAAACTGTGACCTGGAACTGAATCCAAGACATTGGTTCAGATCCAAGCAATCTGGAGCAGAACTCTGAGAAGGCACAGGAGAGAAAGGAAGGTAGTAATCTGAAGCTCTAATTCTGGTCCAAGTCAAACAAGGGCTTAAATTGACTCCTATTTACACCAAAATAGGTCCAGTGAAGTAAAATGAAAGCAGCTGCACACATACAATTAGTGTATACTAAGAGGGAAAGCCTCAGGTTTAGTATGCTTAATTATGTTCCTTAGGATTAAAAATCAATTTAAAAATCAGTATCCAGCTGGCATAGATTGACACCCTGAAGATTGTTCACTTATGTTTAAAGTATTCAAGTTTTATTACCTGAAAAAACAAGATTATATTCCATATTAGTCCAAGTACCAGAGAGGAATTTCCATCTGCTATTTCTGCTGCATCGATGCTGACAAGTTTTACCTGTAGAAGAGATCATAAATTCAGACACAAATTCAAAGAAGCAGAGGTAAATGGAAAAAATGTACTGGCTTGAACTGGGATTGATGCATCTGTCCCAGAAAACTTCTGCCACAACCTGGCTAGCCAAAAAAGCAAAACTGGAATCTTTTGTTAAAGATAATTTGCATTGATCACAATGACCTTTCTCCTGGAACTCTAATCTTGAGCCCACAGCACAGACTGCAAAATTGAGCCCAGCTCTGCATCCTCGGGACCACAAATGTGTTTCTTCCACACAAAAATGGAACAAAATGGTGCCCCCTCCAGTGGCTCCTATTCTTTAAAAGCAGAATGTTGATTATTGTACATAAATGTAAATCCCAGTAAGATTTGCTTACTTCTTATTCACTACTCCTGGCTTATCACCTTACACAGCTTGTCTCAGAGTTCTAATTAAATCAGTTAGCAAAGGATAGGGTTGCCTAATCCATGAAAAATCTAGACTTTCCCACACCGTGGCTTCATCCACCTGATAACACCAGGATGTTATTCTCTCAGACAACACAGGCCTGGCTTTGGCAAAGGTCATGGAAGAGGGAGGAAGCAAGGAAGCTGTCAGTACTGCACATGACACCCAGACTGAATTAAACCCATCATACAGCCCATTTGTCACTGAGAAATCCTGTACATGATGAAACACTTAGCAGTGTTTTACCATGCTGGCCCAGCTCTACCCAGGCATATGCTGACAGGTTCCACGCACTGTGGTTTAATATCTAACCCTGGAGCTCCAGGCAGCTGAGGCATTTTGCCAATACTTTTATCACCACCCTTCACTAACCGGTTTAGTCAAACTCAAAAAAGAAAGGCAAAATAACTTTTTATATAGTAGTTCACACACCAGTTTTCTTTCTCAGCAAGAAGACACCTCTAGCTGTCGTATTTCAAGGCTCAGATTTCTCGCTAGTTTCAAGGTATTTGGCATGGGAAATTTTTATGAATTAGTATTCTGAATAGTAGTTTCTCCAAAATGGGGAGAAAGTGGCATTTATCATTAGTCTGTTCTCAGTATCAGTTCTGTCCACTTGCTCCTGTTCATGTTCATGACAGCCCAGTAGAGGTGTGTGGCTATAAGATACTGGCTGTTTACTCTTCAAGAAAACAAGAAATCCATAGAAAAGTAGTAGGTGGTTGATCACCACTAGTTAAAAGGCCACTCATGTCCCAAGCTGCTCCTGCCTAGCCTTGTTCTTTGAGGTTCTAGGTTGTCCCCTAGAGAGGTCCTGGCAACAAGACATGCTTCAGCTGCAGCTCTGAAATGTGTTGATATCAACAGAGAGAAGAAAAAAACATCTGGCAGTGGGCCTTAGCTGAAAGCATCAAATCGGAAACTAAAGAAACCTGAGAACTTAAAAATATTTCTTAGTGGTTGTATAGCAGCACATGTGGACATACACACATAGGGCCAGAGCAGTCCCTGCTAGGGACTGCTGCTCCAAAAGCAGCCTGGAACACCAGGAAGTTACTGGACAACCTCTTGAGCTTTCACATCCTCTCCTGGTGAAAAAGGCAAAGGAGGTTAAACCTCCCACATCTACCAGGCTGTAAGGGATCCACTAAGGTCTCACATCAGGCTCATTTCTGCTGTGGGGTTGCAGTGACTCCTCTACATGACCAGTACTACTGCAGCATCTCTGGAGCAAGAGCCAAGCTCATTGCAGGAAAGCAGGAAAGTGCTATCAGCAGCTGTTGTGGTATTCCATGCAAGGCTGGGTTTTGCCCCTACACACACACCAGATCACTTCTCACAACTGCAGGAAGTGATGTTGCAGTAGTGCAACATGTGCTGACTATGTGGGAGGTTGTATCCTTACCAGGTTCTGACTTCTGGAATTATGCATTTATGTCATGTTGACAAATCTCATTTTCTCTTGCTTTTGACTTGTGATGAGCTGATATTGCAGTTTACCAGATGATCTGTAATACTGCAAGTATGTCTGATGGAAGGAAGGAAAGGTACCTACCTTCAGTGTAACTGAAGTAATGCCACTGAAACCCAGTTCATAAAGATGACTTGCATTTCCTTTTATTTTCTTTTAATATTGGGTTCCTGATCCTCTAATCCTATTGAACTTTTACATTATGAAATGAACAAATAATCCTTGTTTTAGACTCTGTAGGTGTTCTCGTTAAGCATTTCATGTGACTTTTCAGCCTTGTGGCTAAGGTAATTCACAGTGCCTTTAAAACAGTACAGCCCTCTTGTATACATGCAGGACATCAGAATAGTTACAATTACAGCAATTAAATTTGGCAATATGCATCAAAAGATGATACTAAGTTGAAAATACTCACATTACTATCCTCCAAGAACTTAAGTGCTTTGGCTATGTTGTTCAAACGAAAAATACGATGGGTTGAAGACTTGTATTCATGCATCTAGAAAAAAAAAAGAACCATGGTGTTTTTGGAAAAGTTGGAATTATTCACTAACACATACAAAACTTTAAAAACCCTACACAGAGGCAAAATAAAGCTAAGGAAATCTACCTACATAAAATTATTGCCATATTTTCTGATCAGTAAAATGCTTCAACTACATGATCTGCCCTTGCTGTAGTAAAACAGGGTTAGCAACCAGATTTCCTGCTCTCCAGATGTTATCACTCTATTGTACCTGCCATGCTGATGATTTATGTAAACACTTCCCAACCACGTTCAGTCACAGTTTCAGATTTACCTGAAAATTAACAATACTAGATTATTCTTTTTCATGAATTAAATTAAAATATCCTAATTAGGAAGTATGAGCAGGATGGAGGTAGAAGCCTTCATTTTGGCAGAAACGAAACAGGTTTGTTGCATGCCTGTCTCCCTGCAATTCCACTCTGGCACACTGTTTTTATCAGGGGTGCAGCTATACCTAACTTCCAGCACAAGAAGTCTGGCCAGCTGGCATTTCCATCTTCCTTGCACTTCCCCCTGATCTCCTAAGACATAGCCTAGGAATGTGATATCCCCTTCAATTCCTTTCCAGGTTGGTTGTCAATCCAATCTGTCTGAATGCACAAAGAGACACAGATGCTTCTGCTATAACTCCGCCAGACTGCAAGAATGTTTAAAAACAGGTAGCTCTGAGAGTGTGACCACAGTGGCTGTTCATGCTGGAGATGGTTCAGTCACTATAGAGAATCCTCAGGTGATTGCTGATTGCAAGTGCATCTGCAGTTGTGAGATGGCTGCTGACCAGATCTCTCCTCTTATCAAAGCATATTAACCACACAGAGGAGAGTACTTTCTGACAGGACTGATGTAAAAAGAAAACATTAAATTCAACTGTAATTGGTCATTTATATTAATACTGGTATGGAAAGCTTTATACATCTCTTACAAAGAAAGGAGGAGAGAAAAGGATTCTGATAAGTGAAGCTCTGCCCTTCTGATTTAGATCATATCAGTAAGACTCATGAAACTTGAGCCAGGATATGAGAACTAAACTCATAACTACACCAAGTATCAGCAGACCTATTAACTATCGTAATGCTCTTAGACAAAATAGAAACAGAATGTATGGATTTAAAAAATAATACAGCAAATATATTTTTTCTTGGTAATGTCACTTGGTGATCTCCAAATAGAATATGTGAGAATTAATGCATCGAAACCTTAAAAAAAGAGGAGGGGTAGGAACATTCACACTGATCACACACCATTAACACCTCATTGTTATGTACCGCCATGAAATCCAAATTACAACTCAGAACACCAGTCTGTAACATAATGAAACCAAAACAAAGTTGCTGAAATACTTGTGACCATGTCCAAGACATGGGACCAAATTCTCCCTTTCTCTTCTTTCGATGTCCATACATTGTTGCTCACAACATACAGAGCTCTGTACTTGTGGAGGCTTTGCCCTCTTGTATACATACCAGCTTTTGCCCAGACAGGACTTCCAGTAGTGCCATCAAGATTTTGCCATCTTGTATATCAATAAACAAGTCTTTCACTTTCAGAGGAGGCTTGCACTGTGAAGAAAACAGGTAACTTTTTTAAAGCAGTGTTGGTTGGTAAACCACCATAACTTCAGAGATTAAGAAGGAGAATTTTACAAGACAAAGTCAGTAGAAATAAACCTTAGACTGCAGGAAGGAAGAGCTGAGTACTCTTCACATCAATGGCAATTCTGTCCTAGGACTGTTCGAGCTAAAACTGAGATATAGTACTCATGTAACTGAGATCAGACAAGGCCTTACTCCAGATTTCCCATAACAGAATTTTACCCTAAAGCCTCTGCCTAGGAAACAACTACCCAAGGGTTAGGTGCTGATCCCTCAGACTAACTCAAGTCCAGCAGAAGCAAATCCCACTTCATGCTGAAATAAGGCTGTGACCAGCCAGCCCCATTGTCCTGTCTCCTCTGCTGAGTTTCTAGTTGTGCCACTACACTTCCCTGTATTTTCCAAGTACTTTAAATAGCAGCTTCTTGTCTTCTAAGTTAACTCCTGCAAAGGGATCCATCTCCTCACTTCTCTGAGGTGTCTGATGATGTGCAAGGCACACAGCCAAGTCAGCTCTGCTCTCAGGGGTAGTCTCAGCTGCAGCAATTACACTTTGCTCAGGTGTCACTCACACTCTCCAAAGAGGCCATCTCCTTATCTCTGGCCAGGCAACACACTACTGCTACATTAAGTGCTGCTTCTGGCAAACCGGGACAAGGCATTCTCATTTCTAGTCTTTAATCTAGACAAGGGTACTAAACAATGCTCCACACTCTAAAGAAGTGAAGTATTTTTCATTACAAAATAAAATAACCTATCTGAAAGCCTCAAACCCAAACATTTTTATTCTTTCAGCACTTAGGAACAACCAGACCTTGGAAGATACAGACTATGCCCAATTATCTCATGACAAGCAGAGTCAGCTCCTCTCAAAAGATGGCCCAAATGGGATGGTCTGCTCCAAAAGGGGACACAACATATTGTAAGTTTCCTCAAGAAGTACAAGAAAGAAGACTTCACTGCTGTCTTTAAAAGAAAAAAGCCATTCTGCAAGAAGTGCTTTGTTGAGAATAAAGGCAGAAAGGACCTTCCTCAGTGGGTGTCCTTGGGGAACCACCTGTAATTAGGGAGAGCTTTAGCAATGCTCTCATTATTTGCATGGGTATGTTTATTACACCACTTGCAGGAAAAACAATATAGCATCAGACTTCTGCTCTTTCTTCAGAAAATATTTTTCTTTGTTGAATCAGAGAGGAAAAAAATGTGTATGCACTTCAGAAAGAAAATGGTTCACTTCCCAAGAAAGTTTCTAAGACTTCGTATGCTTGGCATGGCAGAATTAACAGCATTTTACAGCCTTTTTCATGATCTAATTCCTTCTATAAATCAAAGACCTTCTCCACAGTCACATACTTGACAACCATTTTTGACAACTTCCAAAACTACAGTTAGTTTAAAGCCCTAGAGCATGATTCACAAAGGCATCACATAACACTGTCTTGGTTCTGAGAGACCTTTGGGAGCAATTGCTAGTCAAAACATTTCCAAGTAGTCTATTCTGATTTTCCAGTGAGATTTAAGAGGATGCCTTTATTCCTTCAGCAACACTCACTGCAGAGTAGTGGACTGAAGCAACTATATATGTGATGCCTTTCTTCTAAAACCCCTTTACCTTTCTATGCCTGAAATGTCCCAAGAATTACAGGAGCTAAACTATGAGTTGCCCAAGCTTAGTCCCAGTCTTTACTTTATGAAATTAGCCATAGATACCAAAAGCACCATCAAGATCAATCTCCAGTCCAAGTTAGGACTCCACCTGAATGAGGAAGCTGGTCTCATTCCTTGATCCTGCACTAAGCATTGCTGCTGTCTCAGTGATATTAAAAATTTTTTTTTCTCTGTTCATCTTCAACAGCAAAAAAATCATTCTCTGGATGGCAGACTACTCAGGAGAATTAGTACACTCATACAAACAGTAAATCAGCTTTAATAGCTGTATTATGGTATGAGTAAGAAACGGTTATGTCTTAAAAACTCTAAGTGATGTCCAAAAATTATGTCTCTAATATGAGCTGATGTGTAAAGTTCCTACCATACAGCCCCCCTTACCCAACATGACTGACAAGGAATTAATGTTTCCCATCTGCAGATCTGGCATAACGCCAGGTTCTGAAGAACATGGTTTTGGCCATGATGCCTCCAGTCTTTGACTTTCCAGTCCAGGGAAGAACACAGTCATCATCACCTCAGAGCAGCCTCAACCACATATGATTTTATGTGGGTACATTCTATGAGAAATTTCTAGACCTATGATAACAGTCAGTAGCAGAAAAGACTTAAATGCACCTCAAATGGGCCAAAGCCATCCAAGCATTTGTTGCACCGGAAAAGCAATTTCCCTTTTCCCAGAAACATGCTCTCAGCTTTCCCTCATTCTCTTCCAAATGTCCACTTTTGCACAGAAGTCAACGTTGTTTCCAAATTTTAACTATTTTAAAAGAAATTAAGTGCAATCTTTCTATGGCTGCGTCCTTGTATCTAAAAAACAAGAAGGCATATCAGTCTTACCTTTCCCAAATGTAGGTTTATCCATCTGGTAAATGTCCTCTTCTGTACATTTTCCCGTTCCACTAGAAATATCATAAAGAAAAAGCAGCTATTAAGTTTCCAGAAGAGGGAAAGCTGATAGAAAGTGCCAAAACCTGATGCACAAAAAAAGTCAGTTCCTAAACTGGAGATATAATATCAAGCTAAGGTCTTTAATTCAACTTCTTTGCTCAGACACAAGCTGTACACTTGCAGATGCATTCGAAAGGACATAGGAAGACAGCTCTCCAGTGATGTTAGCCTCTGAGCAGGCAGCTTGACCCTTCTATGTCAATTTATAGGTTTATTGCTCTCACACCCTCATGCAAATTGAGCTGGATTCCAATGTACTTACTTGCTTGCACGAGAAAACAGGGCCACATTAGCCAACACAACAATTTTGTCTTCATCCTTTTGAATGGAAAAGCTTCATCAAATCTCACCTTCCCATTCTCCTAACTAGCACATTTAAAACCAAAACTCCAAGTCCCTACACTGAAGAATTTTACATATACTGCAAAAAGAAGAGGTGTGTTTGTTCCTTTTCAGAACTGCTGTATGCTAGGTGCTGTACAAATAGCTCTTGGGCCAGCTGAAGAGTTTTTAATCACATCTGCCATTTCCTAAATCCATTTCCCCAGTGAACTACAGCAAAAGTGCAAGGGGAATCATATTACTGCCCAACTTTCATTTATGTTCCAATATAAAAAGAAAGCTATATATTTAACATAAATTAAGTGGATTGACAAAGTAATATTTCATTGTAGAGACAATTATTCTCAAGTGGTTCTCAAATTTCATTTGAATTAAGGAAATCTTACAATTTATGAACAAAAAACATTAAAACTAGTTACATGCTGTATTTCAGTTTACTCATAGAGAATATCAAATATATTTTAAGACTATTTTGTGTTTCTTCAGCCCTACAAAAATAGCTAACCTGTCCAACTGGGAAATCACATTGTGTAAAAGTCTGGCTTATTTCTATTGGTCAGACTAATTATAGGCTAAGTAGTAGCTTCTGTAAATCAAATTTTAATATTGTTCTTTTTGATCATTTTAAGTGAAGGGTCAGCAACCTCTAATCATATGTATAATTGTTTTCCTTAGTTTGATATATTGGAAAAGAGCTTTCAGCATGAATTACATCTGTCACTGATGGCCACGCGAGCCTTTTAAGTCCTCATATTCCTGTAGAGCCTGATTTTATGCAAGATTGTTTAAAAAAAGTCATTACCCCTTAAGTGCTTTAGAAAACAAGGACAATGCCAAACTAATTATTGCTGTTGGCTTTTCTTTTATAATACTGTAGAAAACACAGATTTGAAACAGCTTTCTACAAATGAAACTGTAAATTATATTAGGGTTCCAGAGTATCTGTAAAAAAAAAAACAACTCACAACCCAGCATTTACTGCCTACAAATCCAAAAGTGTAATAAACTAAGAGATCTGTCACATCTCATGATCTTTCTTGGGCTTCCTTTCCTTCAGCACCTTGACCCCAGAGCTGGCATTGCACTCCCATGTCTCCATCTGAGCAGCAGAAGTGCTGTGTGTCACCTAAATTGAAACTTCTACAATCAGTCTGTTAAAATTAACTTTAGAGGGTGGGTGGAGGTTAATGTTAAGCCAGATCTGTTCCCAGATATACTACTCTGAATTCAAATTCATGTGTTGGTGCAAAGGGGAAGGCAGAATGGGCGCAGGATCTAGCAGCAGGCAATGAGGGCCACCTGAAATGCTCAGGAACACTCAGATGGGTAATGCCATGTTTTGGGGAGGACAGGAGACCTTATCAAGGTGGCTGGCTATGCAGACCTCTGGTGTCAACCAACATGAAAGAAGAAACACAGAAGGGTACACAGAAACAATATTAATGTTTTCTGATGTCACCTTGATGAATGTTTCCTGATGAACCTTGGTTTCAGGACCTGCTTTTACCAGCTGCATTGGCAATCTTAATTTTCAGGGTAAGTAAAGATGCAATAGAGAGCTGTGTTTATTTACAGATCCTCCATAAAACTGAGAACACATTGGCTCCTAATTTTGTTGCAGAAATTCTGCCACTGATGCAAATTAGCATTGCACATATGCCTGAAAGGATGGGCAGGCTGAGCTGGTATTACTGCTTCAGGAAGCTCACATATCCAAAAAAACCCAAACCCTGGCAGATTCAGGAAAGCACTTACATACATACACAGGTTTCTGACACTAATCAGTGAACAATTCTATAGCAAACAGCCTCCTTCCAGTAAGAGTGATGACACCAGAATGAACACTATTTGATTCTGTAATGGTCTAAACCAATAGTCACTGGATGGAGGAAAGTGGAGGAAACTTGTTTATGAAGTTCCTAAGGCAGACAGCAAATGCAGTCTATATGCTTGGTGGTAGATTTAAAGGGTAAAGTTCAGAACACAGCAAGCAAGGTACTTACTGGTGTGTGCCTTTAACTGGAAGTCTTCTCAAGTTTTGTGGACCTCCCAGTACAGCCCCTCTTCTCTACAACCTTTTCATTTGAGATGATTGTAGAGACTCTATAAATTTTACACAGTTTCTATAAATTAAATGGAATCTTTTTTTCTCCCTCACACCTACTATTATATAAAAGTGAAGAAAATCATACAAGCTAAGAGTTCCTGCACTGATGAATATAGTTTAATAAAACTACACTGGCTTTACTGGGCAGCAAGAGAGCAATAACACCATCATAAAATAATAATTACACACACCATATGGATGGCCTGCACACAAATTTTGTGCTGGAAGAGAAGGATGCCTGCTATGAGGGTTGGATTGAAAGATTAATGCTGAAAGGTAGTAAAAAGTTAGGAAATGTCAATTTGGTTCAGCTCAACTCAGTCCTGTACTTAAGAGAAAAATTACAGAGAGAAATGTTAACTACTATATGGAAGTTGGGTCTTCCGTACTTTTCCAATAAACTCAACTGCAAGATGCTTTCACAATGAAGTCAAAGGTGTTGCAGAGGCACAGTAGTTACAATAAAGTAAGGCACTGACTGGTATTACTTGTAGTAATTTACAGGGGAAGAAATCCTTAGAGAAGTGGAAGGTGCATTGTAAAACCCACACAGTTTTCTGCCCCACAGCTGTGTCCTAGATGACAGCAGAATCTGGCAGAATTTGGCTCAGCCACAGTATCTGCACCCTAGTCAGTTTTAAAATAAATATTCACAAAGATATATATTCTGGTTTATCAATTCTCATGGCAAAGGCAAGTAATTTGTCATAGAATAAATCTAAGCTAGTTTAAAAACCATTTGAGCAAATTCAAAGTAAGCTGGACAAGAGAGTTCAGCTACTTCCTTTTGTGGCACTATTTCCTTCCCTATCAGCCTAGAAATTCCTCAGGCATTTAACTGCTAATGCCATTTCTTCCTCCTTCAAATCTCCTTAAAGGTCACTACTGTTAAAATACCTACAAGAAACCAATCCCCTAACACCCTTTACATTCAACAGTATATTGGAGATAGCGAATATTTATTTGCTTTAAAATATTCTCTATTCTGTTGTTGTAGAACCAGTTATGAATAATCCTCTTAAGGCACACTACCACAGGGCTGGGCACATGAAGGAACTATGAAATGTGGAAGCTGATTTGAGTGGAACACTCAACACTGTGTAATTACACAGCTTCAGAAAACTGCTGGATTTGCATTTATGGATATTACACCTAAAGCAAAGCAGAAGGTCACTTAAATTTGTTTCCAAAGCTATCAGCAAGATATCATCAGCAGATGACATTAAAAATTTCACAACAAGCCAAGCTGGCTTTTAGACCCACTTACAACTTGCCTTCAAGACATCTTAGTATCACAGAATGGCTGGTGCTGTAAGGGACCTTAAAGATCATCTGGTTCCAACTCCCCTGCATGGGCAGGGACACCTAACTTGTTAACACCATCTTCTTAACTACTGCTTTTATAACATGCACAAAAGCCAGCTTCCTCATTTCTACCACAGCCTAACTTAAGAAAAAAAAAACAAAAACAAAAACACCATATGGTTCAGACACCTCAAGTTTTGGGAAATGCAAATTCTCTCCTTCCACCTTCACACCAAAGCCCCAGCTCATACAGTGAAGCCCTCAATCAATCTCTAAAGAACACATACTGAACAATCTACTTTCGAATTACCAAAATTCCAGGCCACTAAATAAAATGAGAATTGGATTTTAAACTGGGCTTCACTGTGTTCCTACTCTGTCCCAGCCTACGTATTTCTGGTTACTATTCAGCATACTATCTAGTCGGAATACTGTTTTCTCTGCAAACCTAGTTCATAAAGGAAGCTAGATTGATATCTGAGAAAATAGATTTTACCTAAAATTTCTTATTTGCTTACCTGCAATGTTCCAAATTTGTGCTACTACATCTCAAATGCTGAAGAGTCCATTTCCAGATATGAAAGCCCATGTTGTTTTTACAGATCATGAAGAGGCTGCAAGCAATACCATTAACTAAAGAGATTTTCTCAGGTTTTTGATTTAATTACTTGGTCTTATCTTTGCATTGACCCAGACTGATAGCACTGAGTAGCCAAGTTGAACTTTGCAGGTCAAAGCAGCAAAAAGTGGGTGATGTTGGACTAGAATCTCCCTCAATAAGCTTCTTTATACAGCTGGGACACATGAGTCCTAGCAGGTTGTCTTACCTTTTTTGGCCTATATAGATGCAGGTAAATTGCATATACCATATGGGCAAATAAAGGCCCATTAGTTACAATGAGCAGTCAAACATTAGATACAGGATGTTGGTGTTAGCTACAGGATATTGGCAGCTGTAAGGAAACACAGGAGACCTTTTACTGCTCAAACACAACATGATGGACAAAGTTCAGATACAAAGACAAAAGACAGGGCACATGCAATCAACATATTCAACCTGGGAAGAGGGATAGCTAGTGACAGCAAAATAAATGGACAGTTCAAGATGAAATTTGTAAAGTAGGGCAGGGAAAAGTGCAATTAAACTTTCAACTTTTGCTTCTTATATGCAGAGTCATATAAAACACACTGAACTATGAACTCTCAGAGAGTTAATCTTATATATTTTTACAAAACGCCCACAAAACACCTCACAACATAAGAGAACATGTAGGAAACATTCAAGTCTATATGGTGCAGTCCAGCTACACTGCTCAGTGACTACTCAGTACTTATGAGAAAATCTCCATATTTGTAAAGCGTGAGTTTTAATGGCATCACCAATCATTTTATCCAAATTGGCCACAAAATGAATTTTATTAGCTTCTGAATTCCTAGGTATTGTATATTTTCCTTGTGCTTAAGAAACCCTCAAGCAGCTTGGAAGATTAATATAAATTTTCTTTTTGATCTATACAGGGGTTGAAGGCTTTGCTGCGTACCAAATGCCAGTTTGATATAACCTGGAGCACATGATATATTAAATCTTAAAAACTCTGGTTTTCTAAAGGAAACATTAACTATACTATATAAAACAGGATTTCTCTCAAGTTACCTCCTATGAAATAGAGCCTCTAAGTTGTGAAGTTAATTGTTTGTTGAAACTGACCCATTTATTAGGGTCTGTATTAAATTTCTACAGCAGGTATTGAAAGCTTGAAGCTTTTTCATTCCAGCTAAGTTGCAGAGTCTGAGCCTTGCTGGTTCAAAATTCTTTAACACTCAGAACCTGCAAACACGGCAGGATTCCAGGCACTGCATTTTCATTAGCTGCAGCTAAACAGGTTTCTTTTGGAGTTCACCGTCTGGTTATAGAAGAATATGTGGTGCTGCAAATGGCATATTAGGATACACCAGATAAACATACCAGGAGAAATATGTGATGTCAAAAAGAATTCTTAGGACTTCAGTTCTCAAAATGCCTGAGACAGATGTGCCTCTTACCAAAGCATTAGAAAGATGAATTTACTTGGCTCTGGAAGAGAAATACTACAGAAAAAATAGTGAAAGGGATTTATTTTTTCCCCCCCTTGAAAAGTAATCTGGTAGTGGCAGATGGCAGATTCCCTTCCCTTTGCCCTTCCATCACAAAATAAAAATTTGTGGTCTCATGACTTCTTTATACACATGGAAAATGTTATTGAACTGAGTAGCAAAATTTCTTATTTACATACCAGGAATTTTCTTATGAAACAAAACTTGACAAATTTCAAAAAGAGAAATACAATTATGTTCTGAAGACTTCAAATGAAACAAATACTGTTTACTGGGAAAGTTACTGGACTCAACAAAGTGGTAATTAGGATAAATTCAATGCCTTTGGAATTGATCCAGCAAATGGTTTTCAGACTGTGCACATCACCTCTTGTGGTCTAACATGCAGTACAAGGAGCATAATACCTCCTTCTGTTCATGAAAATAAACAGGATTTGGTACTACCAGCAGTGGCCATTAGGAACAATGCTCTTTTACAGCACCTTGGACCAAGAGTTGCTTCTAGCCCAGAGCTCACTGTGTTGCAATGTGGTTTGCTGCTGGTCTCTAGAAACAGTTCACCTCCTGGGACTGCTGATGTTTCCTGACACTAGTTTGCTCCCCAGCTCTGCAGTAGGCAGATGTCCAATCTTTGCTGCTGCCTGAACGTTGAACTCTGCTTCAAAGGACAATGCTTAACTCCAATTTCAACATCTTCTTGCACCTTTTCTATCTATTTGAGTATATCAGGGATGGTTCTCTTCACTTGCTCAAAAATAAAATCAGGAGTACCCATCTGGAAATACCAAAACTGTAGTCACTGCATTCAGCCAGGTACCTGTTAGCCCTAATCTTCTTGTTAGAGAAATGGCTCTTGAATCAACTTCAGGGCAACATGGCTTCACCAGCACTAGCACAGCCCTTTCTCTCCCACTGACATGACCCTGTACCTACACCAATATCTGTACCTATGGCTGTATAACAGTCCTAACTGGAAATCTTGCTGTTCATCCTATAGCATCTAAAACAAAGAAACTAGCAGCTCCCAGGAGCCATGCTACCTCAACCATGTAAGGACTAGTCCCAAAGTCCACTCTGTTTCATCTCCACTGCTTTGCATTTACCCTTACTTGTGGCAAACCTAAAAAGCCTAGACTGTGAAACATCCCTTATTGGTGTTAGTTTTTCATCCCAGAGAGGAAAAAATTCTTTTTGGTTGGTTAATTTTGTTGAGACATCAAAAGCTGAAGTGCAACAAGATGTTCTGCTTTACATGAGTTCTGACAACAGTGCTAAAGTCTGAATAATTTGAGATGAGCAAAGAAGCCCAACAAAACCCACACCATGTGTCAGGATTTCTTCTTGACATTCAGAGTCAGATGAAAACTTGTGTGTGCCCATATTCCCACTGCTACCCATATTCATCAGTTAATGTTAATAGGTTGGTGGTTAATTGTAGTTTTATACATTTTAAAAAGTTTCAACTAAATTCAGGAGCAGAAGAAAGAAACTGCAGGTGCAGGAGACTGGCAACACATCCATTTCCAAAAGAAGTCCTGGACAGCCTCCTGGGCATCTTTAGAGTAATTAGTCTTTAACACACAATTCAAACACATACAGTTAGTAACCAGCACTTTCAAAGAATTACAGGATGGCAGAAGGGCTGAGAAGACAACTACCAGAGATGTATCATCTTCTCTGGAATTTATCTTTTACCTGTGAGAAACTTGTACTTAGAAGACAGTAGTTTCATTTTCTAAAATCATGTAAGGAAAGGCAACCACAAGCATGGTGTGATACAGAATTACCATGCAGAAGCCATGAAAGGACAAAGAATTGCCTGTTGGGTTGTCTGCGGCTTCCGAATTTTTCTTTTCTGCTTTCCACATTGTCCTCAAATAACTCAGGGACATGACCCAGCCAGTATATAATCCAAACCAGGAAATGCTCCTGAAGCCTTCTAAACAGGACACCACAGAGATTCAGAAGAGGTTCAGAGGTAAAATTTAATTATGCATGTGCAGTACAGCAAAACCAGTATTAAAAGCCAGAAAGACTGCATGGAGCACCAACACCTGCTGGGATGCTCAGGACAGGAAGGGGCCTCAGATGTGTCTCCCTAGTGAAAAATACACAGAATCACACTGCATTCTGCCTCTCTCCCATTTATCCATTCCTTTAATGTTTCTTACGAAAGCCACTAAGCAGCACAGAAGAAAAAAAGTGAGGACCATGGCAGTCAGATGAATATTAGAAACATGCAGAAATACAGGCAACACTAAGAGAAAAAGATTGGAGATTTATAGAGATTAATAATAAGTAGCACAAAATCCTGTGGCTTTGGAGGAATAAGCAGATGCTTTGTCCATTGTGAGCCAGGCACGTGATCTGAAGTAGAGGATATGAGACCATTCCAAAGTGAGATCAAAATCAAAAACACAACATGAGAGATAAGAGCTATGCCATAAGGTGCTGTGTCACAGGGCAAGGCAACTGCCAGTCAAAAATGGATAAAGGCACAGTGTAAGTTGCCAAAGTTAGAATAAAATAGCTAAAAGAAGCTGAACTACATACAGCAGAGGTCCTTTTAAAGATACATTATAAACTGCAAGAGCCTAGCAGGGACCAGTGGCTACCCCTGAAGAGCTGCCATGTGTCTTAAATGACCTTCTAGGAGGTATGGTTCAAGAGAGCCACACCTGCTTTTCTGATAAAAAAAGAAAAATTTGTGGGCAGACCAAGGATGGCAAACTTCTGAGTGCTCAGCTAAGTCGATGATGTAGGCTTCCCACGAATCTCTGACCCTAACTCTGCTCCCTTCCAACCCTAGCACAGGCTTTGTGTGCAGCACAGCTGAAAGCCTGGGCCCCTTTGCATGCTGATGAGCACTGCTTTATGTAGTACAGGGAACCATGACTTCAAAGACCTGGGCATTGTTCTAGGTCATGCTACCCAGCTGCCAAAAGAAATTATTTTGCTGAAGTCAGTAGCAGTCTTTCTTTTGCTCTAGGAAGCTTTGAAACCACATTATAATGTGTGAAGATCATTCAGAAACAGTATTGGCACAGCTTGTCTGTTAAGCAAAACTAGGTGTCAGACAGAATCTTAGATTTGGCTTGGATTGAGGCCCTAATAGTTTTCCAGAACATGGTAATGCAGCCCTCAAGTCAGTAACTGAATTTCTTGATGTAGTTTCAAATTGTAAGCTGTATACCTGAAGGGAGGTTTCAGTAAATCTGACAGGATGAAAACACAACCAAATGTGTATTCTCTTCTTCTGAGGATCCAACACTAAAATAGTACCATTTTATGGCACTAAATCAATGCCATCGAAAGACCAGAGCACAATGAGCTATGGAGACTGTATGTGTGTCTTCAACACTGACACTGTCATGACTCCTGACTGCCATTAAATAGTTAATTTGTAACTTCCAGGGAGGCAACCACCTTTCTACTTGTTTATTTTTTGCAATTCTTTCCCAAAATTCAAATGAGAACATGGCAGGAACCATGAAAAATCATTCTTTCTCCTTTATGGTCCACAGGGAATACCTACGTGGAAGCAAAAGCAAACATAAAGGGATTTGGACTTAAGTGCCAAGCAAATATTTGTGTTATTTATGGACACTTCCAGAAACAAAATTTAGCAGAGAGGCATTCCTGAGGTACAGTATTACTCATAGCAAGACAACCTTCTTTCAAGCAAAAACCTGTTACTACATAGCTATACTCCATCTTTGCACAGCATCTTCAACCCAATGAGTTCCATGATCCTCCTTTTCAGATATTATTCACATCTTAGAGAATAAGACACAGCATTGCCTCTAGTTACAAAGGAAAAAATGGGAGCACCAAGAGCCTGAGAGATTAACTATAGTAGAAGTAACAGACCCCTTTTTTACTACATGCAGTGGTGCTCATATGGCATCACATCTTCCCAAAAAGTAAGCTTAAAAAAAAGGAAAACAAAACAAAACAAAACAAAACAAAACAAAAAACCAAACAAAAAAAACCTCATGGAAAGAACACATATTTTGGTGCTTTGAACTGTGCTCAACATGCATAACAATCCCTCCTGAGATGGATTTCATAGATATGGTTCAAAATGGGACATAAGCCATTTTCTTTGCTGCTCTACTCAGAACAGTAATCAGACATTCCATAGAAGGGCAGACCTTCAAATATATGTCACAGTCCACAGCACAAGAGCAATAAAAAGCACTTTGGAAAGACAGGGAACTTCTGTCAGAGGGTCTGGTTTCTACAGCCCTTTGAATTAGCTCTCTACTTTTATTTTTATTTTAATGCCAATTAAAATGATTTTTCCCCAGCTTCCTGGTGCACTTGGCTACTCCCCAAGACTATCAGTGAGCCGATGAGAAGGAACTGCTCAGGCACTGCAGTCTGCTTGTTGTGTCTGCAGCATTGCCCCATGCAGAAGCCTGGTTTCACACACCCTTTCACCCAGCACAGACCCACAGTGCCACTAAGAGGCTTAGCAAACCCTTGGCCAGCAGCAGAGAGGGCATCAGATAGCGTTCTGGCAGCAGAACTGGCCTCCTGTGTACATCAACCTGGGCAGGCTTCTATGTGCAAACACTTTGGGAATAGCTCCCTCACCCCTGCCCCCCACATTGCTTCTAGTTAATGTGTGTTCCTCACATTTTTAATTCATTTGCCACATCAAACCATGAACGTTGAGCCAGGGGAATCACGCAGAACATGAGGATTGACAGCATTCCTGCTTCTGTGGGAGTAAGAAGAGCTCTAATCAGTCAGCTCCTGTTCTGCCTCCCTGTCTGACTGTCACAGGCACAGCTGCCAGTTTCACCACAAAGGACTGCTGGGAAGTGCTGGGTATGGTTAATAGGTGACACATCCACCTTCTTTGTGCCTGCAGGTACTTACAGAGCTTTAAGGATTACATACTCCAGCTCTTTATGGAACTCAGCTGGACAATCCAGCAAATAAGGAAAAGACACCAAAAGCACAAGGAAGGCTGCCAACAACATCTTCCTGCTAACAGCATGGAGATCAGCTGAGCCAGTACAGCCTCAGATGCTGAATTGTGGGTGACAGAGAGTAAGATCTTCACTTCACTAAGGCCATGTCTATGCTCAGACCTAAAAACTTTCAGCTGAGAAGCTTTTGCAGATGGTAAATGTTTCACTCAGCAGTCAGTACCTCACCTTGCTCACACCATTCAGCAACTGCTTAGTTGAGAGAGCCTGATTTTACAGTGAGAAGCTTAACTCCTGCAAAGAGTTTCTACCCTTTAGAGATGTATGAAACGGCCTAAGGCAAACCAAACATTTCAAGAATATGAAATCTGACTCATGGATTTTGAGAGCTATATATCCCAAGTGTCTGTCATTCTGGGGTTATGGGAAGTCATTATTAAGTATTCCAAGAACTCTGGCAGGCTTGAAGTGTGCATGACAATGAGCTTCATAAAAGCACTCGTGGCACATAGGGTGCAAGCAAAGTCAGAAGATTGAGTAATCATGACTAAAACATGATCATACAGCCAGTCCCTCTCAGGATTAGAAACACAATGAAATCTTCATAGAGAAAAAAAGTAAACAGGAACATAACTATATGATTGAAGCCTTTTGCATGGCAAGAGGGAAACAGTAAGTCTTTAAGCAAAAGATGCTACTTTGAAACTGAGGTATCATTAAAAAAAATAAAAGGCCTCTCAATGCCGAACAGCACTTAGACTCTGCTACAACATATTGCTAGGAAGGTCATGGATACCAGAGTATAACCTCTATTAAAAATATAAAGTACAAGATGGAGAGAAGGCTCGAAGTCTTAGATGACTGAAGGAATCCCTTTCAGACCTTGGGCAAATTTCCATGATGTCTGAACTTCATATTTTTAACGGGAGAATCAAGGATCTTAAAATCAAACCCACAAACACTGACAGCAGAGGCAGATATTTTGGTGGCAACTACACAGCCAGGCCCTAATATTTAGAAATTCAGCAACTCAGAAGATGACTTTTGTGATACACCTATGAATATCACAACTGATGGTTGATACTGTCATTTACCCAGTCAAGAAAGGAATGCCAATAGGACCTGATACAACAGTGTGCCACTGTGCCACTCCTCTGCTAGTTTTGTTTGCATTTGCATAAAATTCAATCCCAGGAAAGTTGTAAAGACACCAACACCTTTAACTTAACCCTATGATTCTTGAAGTAACTGAGGGGGGGAAACTACAACTGAATTTAATCAACAGACCATTCTTCCTTTGCTCACCAACATTAGATTCATAAACAAGTCACTGGAAAATTCAGGAATTATGTTTGGTGTAACTTGCCTTGGAAGAAGCCGGCGAGATTTGTCATTATTATCTCTGTTTATTTCTCCATTATTAATAATTACTGCAAGTTAGCTGCAAGAATGGCTTTGAAAATATACCTCCTCTATTTCAATTTATTTCTACGGCTGCAGAATTACATCATTTACCTTCACTTGCTTAAGTGGATTTCCTTTGGCTTTGGCTCCTATTTAATAAAGTGAGGAGTTTACTGAAAGCAGCCTTTGCAGTTTCAATGGATTAGTACAGTAAAGCCTGACTTGATTGAAAAATAACTTCACTCCATGTTGCTTTACTGCCAGTCAGCTCACGCTATTGACTACAGCTGTGTCTGGCAGTCAGACCAGTTATTTCACTTTGTGTTTGTTTTCAAACGGTCAGCAACACCAATACCAATAACATGCACATGCTTCGTTTTCACGTTCTGTGGTATGTGCAGAGTAGGTGGGAATCATCTGACTGGAGGAAGGCTGTCAGAAGAGGGCTTTTCCTGCTTTGCTAGAGATCAGTAGGTGATGAAAGAAAGCAAGTATGGACCAGAGACAGCAATATAATCGCTTCTAATTCTATGACAGATGAAACATGGGGGTGGCAACTAAGTAGGAAAAGCTTGTCAGAAATCCTTAAGCACATAATTCAATCAGGATTTGATGCTAAGGCACCGTAACATGCATATCTTTATGGTCTGGAGAGCCTTCATCCTCAACTCATCTTCCATCCTGGCGGTGGCTGGGCACAGCCATATCCCAGAGACCACCTTGACAGGACCCACAGGTAAAGATAAGCATCAGGATTTAGATCGTATTTGTCTGTTAGCACATTTAACCCACAGACCATTTTATTACAACATAAATAATAGCTACTTTGTCCTTTCAACACTGGAAAGGTTTAATTTTATAGCTGTTTTATGGATGGTCACATTAAACCTCACACGTGTAAGCAAACAAAGACTCTTTGACATTAACAGATGAGAAGCAAAGACCATGGAACTTTCAAACTCCCAATCTGCCCTTTCCTACCTTAGCTAAAAAATTAAAAATTAAGATAAAAATGCTGACTTTTACAAATGCTGGTATTGGGTCATATGCCCCTGCTGGAAAAATAATAACAAATTGATTTACTTGTGTGCCCTGACAATTTTAAAGCTAATTATATAATTCCTTCCACCTATCCACTTCCAGACCACTCTCTCCTCTAAAAAAAAAAATGAAAAAGATACAGTCAGCTGTAAAAGTACAACTTTGTAGCAAAGGACGTATTTTTTTGCTGCAGATAACATGCAGGCAGGAAAGAAAACCCTTTTTAGTAAGTAAGTGACAATTTACAAAATAATGGCAAAAACTACTTAGACAAGTTCATAGCATTTGCAGTTTCAGCAGAAACCTTTTTGGTATAAAGATCATAAACCTTGCTCCCTCAGTGATAGCCAACAGTCTTCTAGAGAATTTGCCTGGTTAGGAAGCTGCCAAGGGATTAAGAGATGAAACTGTCTGATTTCAGAAGGAAGAGCTAGTCAAGGAAAAAACTTCTGGCCAATGTAAAATGGACTTTTTCTCTGAATTTATAAAAGCTGGACAAATTAATTCTCACAGTTTTTAAAGGCAAAGGTAGGAAATGATTCCTTTAGTGATTTTACAAACAAACTACAGTTAATTCATTTGTCTAATGTCACACAAGAAGCCAAGTTACAACCTGAGCCTTGCCTCTTGAAGTCACAGTTTGCATGGCATGTAAGGATATGCTTAGAAAGTGCTAATTTTATTTCAGTTGCTATGGAAGTGATGGATCTCTACACTACAGTTTGTGTGTGCCCTTTTCTTAATGAAATCCACTGAGATACTGGACTTCACAGTTAAAATAGGTTTTACTATGCAGGTCTGAAACATAAATCTGGAGCAGAACGTACTCGCTATAAAAAGTAGGGGGGGAAAAAGGTCTTCAAACTTACATTTGTCCCAAGAGTCACATAAAATTTCATGTATTGAGGTTGTTTTCCAGAAAAACTAATGTTTCCCTGGAAACATGTTTCTAAATACAGTTGCTCCACTTGTATCTTGTACTAACAGTTTATTCGTCAAGTACAGAGACAGGCTCATCAGCATCCCTGAAACTTGCCTGCTCCATCAAATCTCATGACTTCTCAGGATCCATCTATTTTCAATAACTGACAGAACAATAGCAGTAACCTGTGGCCCAAGTTAGTGGCTCCAAGTCCTGATGCATTTAGGAGAGGCACAAATGCATTTTTGACCTCTGGCGTGGAGTACTGGTGCTAAACATTTCAAACCTCAGACAGACGGTGACTGAGCAGCACTGTGGGCACTCCAGGAAAGCAACTGCCCCCAGACTCCGTACCACTCCTGGCACACTGGAGCACCACTCATAAGAGAAGGATCCAGAGATGCCCCAGCTAACCCTAACTCCTGGGAAGCAGTGAAGGAAATCTGTGAAGTCATCACGGTGCCTGCTTTCAGGAGATGAGTTCTATCCTTGCCCAAACACTAATGCAAGCATTAGTCTTAGGTTCTTCAAGGAGAAAGCATAAATGCTGGTGAATACTTTGCTGTGAGAGCACAAGAAGTAGGAGCTGCATATTTCCAGCATCCCTTCTGGTTACCTTGCATTGAACATCTTGCCAATATCCACCTACTGCTATGAGGGAGTGCTAATCCTGGCAGGTTTCCTAACAAGATCTCATGTTGCAGTGGGTTTGGCAAAGTGTTTGCTGGTTTGTGTCTTTGCCTTGGAAGACCTGGCTTTAAAAAAAAGTGGGTGGGTAATAACAGCCCTTTCTCCTTTATGCTTTACCAGAACAGAGGTGCTGGAAGACATCAAGCTAATCTCTTTTGATTACCTACCTGGCAGATGGAGTTTTACAGTGACAAATAGTTCTTTTATCTCTTGATACGAGAGGTAGCAAAAGAAAGATTATCTGATCTGAAGAAAAGAAGACTTAAGATGTGACAGAATATTGTTTTCTCTTTGTGTGAGGTCTGTTACACCATGAGTGGCACTGAAACTAATTTGTTGTTGTCTTTCCCATCAAAAGAACTAGGGAACTTCAAATGAAAACATCATGATGCAGGTTTAAAAGCAAAATGAAGAGAATTGCCTTTTCACACACAATGTAGTTGTTCTGTGGAAGTTCTCACATCCAGACACTGTGAAGTCAACACATCTAGTGAGAGCTTAGGGGGAGGCACATTCACAGAGGGGAAATCCATCCCTGTTTATTAGCTACAAATAATTCTCTTTCAGCTCTGGAAGTCTTTGGTTTGCAAATGGTTGCAGACTAAATGAGGAAACTGTAAGAATTGTTTGCCCTGTTCTTACAGTGGGTGACCCCCTTTGGTCACTGTCAGAGGTACTTGGCTGGACAGATGCTGGTGTGACTACAGTCACACCTCCAGTACATTATCCATCAGATATGACAGTGGACAAGTCTCAGCTGTCAGACAAGCCAGAAAGAACCTGGTCTGAAGGGACTCTGTCATATCCCTAGGCTGAAGCAAAAGATCGTTTTGGATAAAAAACCCTGGGAGGTAGAGAAGTGAGAAACCTTTATTGTTTCATATTCATATAGAAATCCATGTGCTTATGGGAAGGCAAGAGGCTTCGGTTTCATTTTCTTTTTTACTATTGCCCATTCTGTTCAAGCTACAGTACAACTTCCACCAGATAAGCAGATGACTGTGACCATATTTGACATTAATTTACACTTTGAGTGACCTTGGCTGGTCCCACCCTTAGACAAACAGAAATATTTTTTTAAAATTGGAGAGGGGGAAAGACCCAGATAAGATAAGGCTTTTGGCTTCCTGCTCCAAGAGCTTTTCACTTCTGGTAAAAAGCAATGTCTCTTGTTCAAGTCAACTGCTTTAACAAATTACTTTATTAATTGAAAATGTATTACCCTGCTTATAAAACAGCTGGCCTTGTTAAACCAGCCTGACTGTTAATAAAACAACCATGAAAAATACCAGCAGTGTGTGCCTTTCAGGGAGTAGCTATCACGGAGCCCCTGGGTGGGAGAGAAATATTGGCATCTGAAGTTGGACACACACAGAAAAACCCCTACAGTAAGCACGAGAACCAAAGTAAATAAATAGGTCTCCTGTCACACCCTGAGGGTTGCCACCACCCAGTTCTTGCCAAGGAAAGCACATTCCAGATCCAGGGCCCTTCCTTACTGAGACAGGACTGCCACAATTACTCCCAGAAGCAGGTCTAATCCATCAGACTCCAGATCTCTAAGGGAAATCAAAAGCCAGAAATAGTCAGGAAAGTGATACAAAGTTATTCTCACACAGGTCACCATCCAGAGTATTTTTAGGCTAGAAACAGTATGCTTGATGTGGACCAGAATGCAAAGAGCAGCTACTTTCTCCACATAGCAAGCACTATTTCACTGACACCAACATCCTCTGGAGATTTATTTCTCCATCCCATTGCAGATCTGTTTAGTTCAGCCTGCCCCCTAATTGCATCTCAGAGATGAGAAAGGGACACGTTTGCCTGCTTTGCCTTGGGCTGTATCCACATTCCTCTTCTTCCCTTCCCTTCATCAGGAGTGATTCTTGCACTGAAGTGCAGGTTCACTGCACATCTAGGAATATGGAAAATGCTGCCATTAAAAGTTGTCTTAACAAAGCAATTTCTTGACAGAGAAAGTCACCATTGTATTACTTGCTTTAAAAATGGAAACATTACAATATCAACTGAGCACTCTTAAAGAAACTTCCAGCAGTGCCAGCACCTACTGTCCAATGTATTTGCCTTTGGCCCATAAGAGCATCCTGGAGTCTGGAATAAGCTCTGAGATGAGAAGTTCTCAGTCAAATACTAAAGTAGTGACAAATTCTCTGATAAATTCTGCTGGTGTGGTGCTGTATCAGGATGCTCTTTTGAGGCAAAGAATCTCATTGCTGCCTCAGTTGTTTTCTGAGGGAAAAAAAAGGGGAAGGGGAAGTGCTTTTTAACTTGTATTTTTAAAACTTGCACCTGGAGCAAAAGAGATGAATCCCACCGTTACCAAAAAGAACGCTGTGTTCTTACTGAGGAAGCAACTCAGACCCCAACCACTGCAATTTCCTCTCTCATGACCTACACATGAGGTGCACATCCAAGCACTTTTTTCACAGAGCCACCAGAGCTGCACTCCCAGGGACACATCCCCTTCAGTGCATCTGTCACCACCTGCAGCTTCTGGGGACAAACTTCTCACCTGTAATCCTAAAACATTAAGTGATGTTCACAGGCCTGGAGACATCACCAGCTTCTTACTGCTTTGAAACTATGTTTCCGCTTCAGACATGGAGGTGACAAGGTGGAATTGTCCCACACCAAGGACCAGCTATCAGTGATCCACATATCTTGAAGAACGTATTTCTTTAACAGCTTACAATTTCTCAGATTGCAACACAGATCAGTAAGAGTTCAATGGCCAGTATGGCACACCTGAATTTTCACCTTCAGTATGGAAGCACCAACTCAGGCTTTTCCCTTAGATGCCCTTGTCATTCTTCCTTCAGATTACACCAAAAGATCCATGAAACCACATCAATATCTGCAGCTGTCTGTATTCAAGAGGTTCTTAAGTGATACCAGGTGAATGCCCTGAACATAGGTGGTATGAATAGTATTAGGCATATCAGTCCTTGGAAATGGGTAATTTCTGTCCTCTGCTTGGTCATTTTACACAGAAAAACAAGTTTCTTCCTCATTATGAAGTTACAGACCCAATGAAGCCAAACTGAACTATCATCATGTCCTCAGGGCTCCTGGTTTGACAACACATGCCCTTGTGCTTCACATCACTACCATCAGCGTTCCAGATCACTGCCCCAGATTTGTACCCTCTTGCCAATCCTTCTCAGTACTGCAGAGAAACTCATTCCTAACCCAGTTCTGTCACCACCTGTGCCATCACAGTGGCTGAGCCCTGCCAGGAGGGCCCAGGCACAGGGTTGTAAGGCAGACCCCTGGCAACAACACCATAGACAGAGGTCCACACCTGCCCAGAGTCAGGTTCCCCAGACCTTGCAGACAACCAACCAACCACCCTGGTTGTTCAGCAGCCTGGGATGTGTGGTGCTTTCCTCTCTCCTTCCTTCACCCCAGCCTGCATAGAGGAATTTTACATAATACTTCATGTGCTACTATCTGAAAAGCTCACAGTGGATAAGATGCTACTTTTTCTGTCTTTTTTTTTAATCTCTTCATGCTCCTTTAATTGCAGCCTAGAAGCTTTTTTCCACACTACTGGCTGGCATTATTTTATCCTTTCCCTGAAGAGTTCAGCTGCCTTTGCTATTTACAGGCATTTCTCTAGGGTTCCTCTAAATTTCTCCTCAGATATAAAGTCATATGGTCCACAGATTATCCCACCATCCATCCCTCTCCTGTTTCTTGAATCAAATTAGAAAAGAAAACACCATCTCCCAGTCCCTGAAGAGGGCCTACAAGAAAGCTGCCCTTTTACAAGGGCAAGTAGTGATAGCACAAGGGACAACTGCTTCAAACTGGAAGCAGGTAGATTTAGATTAGGTTATAGGAAGAAATTCTTTACTGTGAGGGTGGTGAGACACTGGAACAGGCTGTCTAGGGAAGCTATGGATGCCCCATCCCTGGAAGTGTTCAAGGCCAGGCTGGATGGGGCTTTGAGCAACCTGGTCAAGGGGAACATGTCCTTGCTCAGATCACAGAGCTTCAAACTAGGCGCTCACTTTACGCTCCCTTCCAGCCCAAACCATTCTATGGTTCTATGACTCTATGCATTTTTCTCGCCAAGAAGCATATCCTATCCCATTAAAAACTAATGCAACAAACAGCAGAAAGCTATACTACAGACTCACCAGCTTGTAATCTCTTCCACCATTTTACCACTAGTCAATACAATTAAGTAAAGATTTTTAATTTTTTTTTCCCATGGTTCACTCAGGCTCTGTTCTTGCTTCCATTCCCACATAAGCAATTTTTGCCAGGAAGCCCCCTTTTCCAGGTGGTTTGTGCAGGATGTACAGTCTTCCTAGGTATTCATAAAAGATCAGAAAAGGCTGGATTCAGAAAGTCCAGCTCATGCAAGCACTTGCACGGATGGCTTGTACTGCACACAGATGGTCCTGGTGGTTCCTAACAGACACACTGCTTCCCTGGCTCTTTCTTCAGAGTTGATAATTTGACCCCCAGTAGGAATGTCCCTTTACACCATCATGACTAAAAATCACCTCCTTTTATTCAGGGGCAAGGAAAAAACGTGGATGCAAACCATAAGCATTTTAGGTTTCATTATTCCTGCATACATGTAGAAACAAATAGAACAGCAAGCACAGCAGATCAGCAATGTAAATAATTTAGGGGCATGAAAGTTCCTCCACAGAAGCACTCAAAGAAGCAGCATTATGTTTTAAACTACTTTCAGTTTAAGTGGTTCCACCAATTAGGAAACAGCTACGTCTGCCACTTTTAAAAAGTATCATTCTTGTAACTAAGTACATTATTCCTCAGCTGACTAAACACTATTTATTATGATTTGAAAAGGACCACTGACTCCTGTTCTACAATTTGGGTATGGCTTCTTAGTAAGTTAATCAGCAGAGCTTCTGTCCTCAAATGAAGTAAGTGTGGAAGTGTGATGGGCCAAGCAATTGTAACGACAGAAAAGAACACTCCCCATGCCAAGAGGATTTGGATGGAAAGAAGAAAAAGAGAAGAGGAAGAATTTATGCATATTATTAAGTAATATCTGTCTCTAGATTTCCTCTTCATGTGGGTATCAGCATCTTGGATATTTTTGTAGCTCCAAAGAAGGAATATTCAATTCAACAAGAATTTAATGAAACATTTAGTTTCTATAAGTTTTCGTTAAACTTATACTGCATTTCCTTTTTATTCTCTCTATCTATCAGAAGTAACTTTTTAATTGAAAATCCAAAATCTAACCCTGCTAGTTACAAAATATATTTAAACTGTGAATAGGTAATAAACCCTGCAGCCACATTTACAGACACACACCTGAGACTCTTCTCCTGGGACAAAAATAGGAAAAGAATGAGATAAAGTGCCACAGGGAGACTGGCACTGCTCATGGGAAAGGACAGATATCCTGGAAGCATTAGTCAGAGATTTCAGGTCACCTACATGTTAGGAGCCCAAACAATGTTCCTCTTGTTTAACAAACTTTTGACTCACTGGATATTTCTTTAGTAGTTCTTCTAGTTATTTCTTTAGTATTTTCTTTGGTATCCAGTGTTTTTTGGATATGAGTTTTTGTTTGTTTGTGTTTGGTTTGTTTTTGTTTTTTTTAAATGGGATAGTTTCAATCATCTTTTATTCCAGCTTAGTTTTTATGCTACATTCTGAAAACACTATCTACTATATGTTGAAAATACCCTACATTCTGAAAAAAAAGTATTTGCTTCATGCCTTCAGAAAAACACACCCCTACTCATAAAAATATCATTTATTTTAACATTTATTAATATTCCAAGACACAAGACAAGAAAAGCAATGAGAAGTAGTGTGATTTTGCCCCATATGCATTCAATGTCTATGTCTGCCACATAAAGCTGGGTCCCATTTGTAGGTTTTAGAATTTCTCCAGAAAATAAATCAAAAAGGTATTCTTACAGCTAGATTGAGGCTGATTTCTCTAGCCAAGAGTTTGTCTCCTTAAAGTTTTGCAAAACAAAGCCAATTTTTAATTATTTTTCATTATCTTCAGATATAAACATAGTAACTTAATAGCAGCAAACAAAAACATTGTAGTTCAACAGTACAGTAAATCCAACCTAAAGCTCGTAGAATCAGATTTTTTTTAAAACCTACATCATACAAAAACTAATATAAACTTAATCTAGTAGCTTTATTATCTATAATAAGTTGCAAGTTAAGTTAGTATCACCAAGTTACTAAGACATCAGTATTATCTGATTATAAGATATCAGTTCTTATCTGATCTTTTCCAGCTGGAATATAAGTGTAGAGCTGCAAAACTCTTCATCAGACACTGTGGTGACTTCAGAACATTGCAGGTTTGTGTTTCTGAGCTTCCAAGTGAGCCCATGTGTCACCTCGATCACCTCCATGCTTTTCTTACAGTACAGTAACAACATATTCACTATTAACAGCTATGTGCTAGCTAATGTTAAAATAACCCCTAGTTTTAATGAGCTGAGGCATTAGGAAACACTTCCTTCATGAGTGAGGCTGTCACCTGGTAGCCTGTGCACCATGTCCTGGCATCAGAGGGAGGGAAAAATTTTCCTTCATCCTGGGAAACGATCAAAAGCAGAAATGGAAAAATAAATAAATAACTGCCTACAAGAGGCTTTATCAGCCACATAAAACGTATCCCATTTCACAACTGCAAGTCTGCAATACCAGTCAGGTATTTCATCAGGAAGAAAGGACCCAACAGAATGATGACTTGCTTTCCTTCTCGTCCTTTAGTGCTCCATGACTAAACTTGATGTGCAGTGCCACTTCTGTTTTCCCCCAGCTTTATCACAGACTTCCAGTTTACATACCCGATGAGGGCATGCAGATAGCCCTTGTGCAAAGATTTGCTTAATGTTCTCCAGAAGTTCACAGACTTGAATGACCTGCACAAATTAGGAGATAGGGGAGAGCAGTCCGAATCCCCCTGTGATTCTATAGGAAACCAGATGTAGGATTTGATGCCAGCTAAAATTAACCTGGTGGACAAAAGGGTTTATTTTAACTTGGTCACTCGATCCAATTCACTGCACAGTCACACAAACACTTGTGCCTGTATGAGCCAAGGGGGAAAAGGGTGTGTTATAGCTCTGCCTGTCTTGGCAGCAGCACTGGCTTATTTCCATTTAAACTGCATGTAAAAGTATGTCTTAATAGCCCCAGAGCCATTTTATTTAGTCTCCTGAGTCACACACAACACACAGACTTCTACTGCTGTCCAGACTGGAGACACTTCGTAAACAAAGTATGAGTCCTCACACAGGATGGAAAATTACAACATGTTTAATCAAATATTCAGAGATTGGATAGCTGTATCTAATGGTTTTATTTTCAGAAATATTCGTAGTCCAGTAATTAAGAGCACAGCATTGCTAAATTATGCCATTTACCATGGGAGAAGCAATGAGATGAATTTATCCATGTGCCCCAGTGTCACCACCTTTCATAAGCACTTTGTAGGGTCTCAGGATCAGAACAAATCTTTTGACAGCATGTGTAAAAAAAAACAAACCAAAAAAAACCTGACAAAACCTTGAGATTTTTTTAGATTCTTAAAAGCATTAAGAAATGTTTGAAGGGCTATAGAGAGACACCATGCCTGAACTACAAGAGAAGTCCTTGTCTTATGAGTTCATTCATTCTCCCTCTCTCTCTTCTGTCCTTAATCCTTACCTCTACCTAACCTGCAATAAATCACAGAATAAAGTAAACATACTGTTGACTTGGAACAGTTAAATTACACATTTTGTTAGCTGCTCATCTGGATCCTGCTCCCAATAATGTAAACAGCAGAACTTGTTTTTCACAAGTAGATAAAGATACAAGGATCAAGAACCACTTTCCTGCTTTCCTTCTTTGCATTTATATCCCTGCCCTTGTTTTTCTGGTGCAGATTTCCCCATTCGGTCTTTGATCTTGTCTGTAATGTTGGTACACAGTTATCTGTTCCTCCTACCTTCTCCATTTGTTTTTTCTGTCTCACAGCAGATAAAGTGGCACAGATCTACTGAGGTAGCTCCTCTCCTTAACAGAAAGCAAGTTAGAAAATCAGAATGATGCATAACTCCTTTCTGATGCTGCTCTAAGACAGATATGGTTAGAGCAGCGTTACACACACCGAGGCACTCCAGCTTTAACATTTCAGGTCAGAACAAAATGAACAAAATGCCTCTCATGCATCTATGTGTTATGCTGCCCAGAGGCAGCAGCTGATGCACCATCTCAGGAGGCCCAGTAGCAGGAATCAGTCCCTACTCATGCATTAAATATCAGAATCACAGGGGACTGCTAATTTTTAAATCTAGCTAACCATAAAAGGATCCTCTACATTGATTATTTCATATCTGAAAGCATTAATAATTAAAAAACATTAGGTATTCTGTAAAAGAATTAAATCTTTAGTAAGGAGCAGAACATCTAAGAGATCAAGACTAATGTATAAGAAAAAGCTCTGGAAGAGTCAAAGATCCATCATTCAGACACATGCAGAGCAGGCTGGCAGCAAGAGGTCTGAGATGCAAAATGGTCTCAGCTGGGAAACGTGGTCACACAGATGTATCCCTGCCTTGCTTGGGATTTGCACAACTATCCTGGCAGCATGGTACAGGAAGATTAAGATTCCCTCTTTTTCACGTTTTGTTAAACAAGAGCTGTGCTCAAGCTTTAGGACTTCTTAGTCCTACATTAGCTTCAAGATGCCCCACTGGCGGAAATGAAGCAAACTTATCTTGTAATGAGTTAATGCTGCAGCAACAAACAGAAGATGGCTAAACATAGACCACACCTGGAAAATTACTTTCCATAGGTGAAGACTATTAAAATCTCTGTTCTCACTAAATCTGCAAGCTTGCTGTGCTCCCTGGCAGCCCCTCCACGGGAGCTCTGTGCTGCCAGCTCTGCTGGGACTCAACTCTGAGATCCACTGGGCACACAGCATGAGCTACAGGAAATCCCTACTGGAGAGGGACTTTGTACAAGGGCATGTAGTGATAGGACAAGGGGAGACAGTTTTAGATTAGAGGATAGATTTAGATCAGGTTATTGGAAGAAATTCTTTACTGTGAGGGTGGTGAGACACTGGAACAGGTTGTCCAGGGAAGCTGTGGACGCCCCATCCCTGGAAGTGTTCAAGGCCAGGCTGGATGGGGCTTTGAGCAACCTGGTCTAGTGGAAGGGGGTTTGGAACAAGATGATCTTTAAAATCCCTTCCATTGCAAACCATTCTATGATTCTGTGACTCTCTATCTTTTTCTATCCAAGCAGGATGAGAGGTGGAACAACTGCTGCTCCAGTCCAGAAATCTTCATGTTTCAGGCTGGTGATGGAGACTGGCCCTGCTGTCCAAAGATATGTGCAAGGTCTGCACTAGAGCTGGCAGCTGCACCTTCCTCCTTAACATCCTGACAGGTCTGAAATGCCACTGACACATTCAGAAGTCCTCTTGTCCTACTTAGAGGGAAGAGAAGTACTACAGATATACCTCAGGCTTAGAGGTGGATCTAATCTTTGAGGTAAGAATGCAAAAGTCAGAAAAATCAGAGGACATCTTTTGAACGCAAAGTCCCTTTGAATACTCAGCTTCCTAAACTGAATTAATACACCTCAAGGCAAATCATGGAAAAGTCCTCCATCTGCCTCCACTTATGAATGGGTCCTCACTATCTTAGGATGAAGTGTTTCAGTGCTTGTGAAGTGTTCACAAGCAACACTTTCCAAGGAGCAATCACTTGCAGTTGGCATTTGTGGCTGTGGGAAGAGCAGCCTGAAGGGCACCAGGCAGAGTGGACACTGCACTCAGGTGCAGTTCTTGTGCTCTGGAAAGAAATTCCTGAGCACTTGCAACACTGTATTTCTTCTCAACAGGGC
Organism: Calypte anna; assembly: GCF_003957555.1. Taxonomy (NCBI): domain Eukaryota; kingdom Metazoa; phylum Chordata; class Aves; order Apodiformes; family Trochilidae; genus Calypte; species Calypte anna. The sequence goes on from NC_044251.1 coordinate 28,677,541, forward strand.
AAGTGGTTCTCTAACATCACTTAGACTTGGTGGCCTAAACATCACTGGTATTTCCTCCTTCAACTCTTTCTAAAACCTAGGCTATTTTAGACAAGGAAAAAACATTGATTTAACAATTGGTAATTGACCCTTTATATTCCTACCTTAGAATATTAATATTTTTCAGGTATCCTTTGGAACTGCAAACAGGCAGAGTTCAAGAAGGACAGAGTGAAACCACTGACTACACAAATAAATATTCAGTCCCTCCTCATGCAGTCACACGCATGCTAGGTACAAAGGACCTCTGGAAGCCTGTATACATATTTTCCTGGGACATGCTCTTGTCACCTTACCTCCACTGGACCTTCTCTACCTCCCTCTTGTCCTGGGCTAGGGGGCAAAAATTGCACAGAGCACTCCAGCTGCAGCCTCTTCAGTAACCAAGTAGAGAGTGCTGGCCATGGTCTTCTCAATGTAGCTTCATAGAGGGCTTGCTCTATTTGCTGCCAGGGTGCACTGCTGGGTTGTTTGCAGCAACTGGGAACTTCTGGCATCCAAGGTAATACTCACAGCTGAAACAACTTGGGTACAACTCATGCAGTCACTTCCCAGTCTATACCACTGCATGTGGTTGCTCTGGCAGAGGCACAAACCCATTTTGCTTTTTCTTACCAAACTCCACAAGTGTCAGACTGGCCTCATCCCTAGGTTTTTCCCTTTGGATTTATGTTCTGCCATTTGCCATGTGCCCTGCTCCTCCTAATTTAATGCCACCAATGCATTGGGGGAAGGCACAGTTTGTGTCTTCACCAGCCTGCTAATGCAAATGTCAAGCAACCTGGACCCCAGCATCTTGACTACTCTGCTCTCTACTTGGTGGCAGCTGGACAACAGCCCCTTGATCCCCTGGAGTGCAGCCAAAGGTGGTCCCACCAGTTTTCAACCCACCTAACAATCTGTTCAACGCGACTGCGTCTACAGTATTAGAAAGGCCATTTCCCACTGGCAGAATTTGGCAGCTTTGAATCTTTCCTACACTGGCAAGGATGAAAAAACCCAGATGGAAAGAGAAGCCATGATATCACTCAATTAAATTTGCAAAGTCCAAAAATATCTGAGGCCTAGGACTGCAGAGGTCAGCATTGAACTGTATCATGAATTTATCAGCAATGAACAGTAGTATGAGTGGCTTACTGAAAAGGCATATGTTTTTCACAGATGGAATTGAGATAATTCAGAGATTCGGGTGCATTTTAGGCACAACTTCCAAGAATTAAGTTGAATAATTCCGTGTCAATGACTGCCCTTTAAACCTTACTTCCAAAACCAAAGGCCATCATCACTTTACTGTGGACTCATTACCAGTCAATAAGGTCATGTTTTCAAGAAGATCACAGCACTTGTAGGAAGAGATTTTGTATCTTCCACAGAAGCCAACAGAAAGAAAAATTATCATATGATAGAAAACTGAAGAGTAAAAATGGCAGCAAAAACACATTGACTCCAGTGAGAACTGGGTATTCAGATGAAGAGATTACCATTTTGGGTGTACATACACAAATTAGCAATTAGGAGCAATTGCTTTCAGCTGCATTTTGCTGTTTTAAAAAAATAAATTATGACTTGTAATTAACACTAATTTAAGGACTGATGAAAGGCCATGTTGATGCTGCGAGAAGACAGAAAACACCCAATTCAAATGCAGCTCTGGTGATGTCAGCTAGAATATTTCTGCCATGTTCCCAAACCAAAATTACAACATCTTTAATTTGTCTTCCCAGGCACTTCCTACCTACTAATCTCTCTCTTTACGCATGCTCAGATCCTCATCAAAGAGAGGAAGAAACTCACTGGGCTTCCTACTGCTTTACTCATGCTGCCAGACACTATTTCTTGGTATCTAGAGTAGCCTCATGTAATGGCACAGGAGCTGCCAGGCTGATGGGCAGCTACACCACTGAATGTGAAGCAGAAGCCTGTGAACCACAGGACCCCATGATGCACGCTCTTCTACGGCTGCATGATAACAGATAACAGACTCAAGATTAAAATGAGTTTGCTGGAAGATTTCCTGGCAATTTCAGATAATCTACCCTGACAACATTTCCTGCCTTGAAATAAAAACCATCCAGCTCTAGGCATCCCTAGTTGTGTTCCTCTGTCTATCCCAGTGCAAGGTGAGCCATGCATGAGCTGGTCAGTCAGTCAGGTCCTAGTTTAACCCTCAGCTGGGTTACAAGTTGGCAAACTCGTGAAGGGCCAGGGTGACAGGGGGAGAAGAAGCTACTTGTCAATTCTGGAAACATGGCTTTGTGGCTTTAATGGGGTCAGAGAGGAGGTACATGGGATGAGGCATTGTGCCTGGTCAACACCAGCCAAAGGCATATCCAGCCCCTGAGTACCCTCCCTGCAGGTTACAACTCAAAATACAAAGCATTGCAAAGCAATATTGTCAAAAGTTTACCTACTCCAGTGCTTCCCCCTGTAAAAGCACATAACTGTTGCAGGTTTAAATGCATCAGGCTTGTAGACTTATACTGAAGAAATGTGCTCCTAACATCTGGTTAACCAAGCTGTAAAACCCTCATGTGGTTTACTGAGCATTCTTCTGAACAGTGACAAGGCTGGATCAGAACTAAATGTCCATCTGACCCAGAATCTCATGTGCTGATAGCATGTATTTGTCAATACACAGGACAAAGGACAAAAGCAACCAGTTCTCCGTTGAATTTCAAATTATGAAACACCAGGAAAGTCAAAATGTCCAAATCCTGTCAGTGATGCATCTGCCCTGCAAGGCCCAGCCATTGTCCATTTCTCTTAATTCCACTCCCTCTTGCTGACTACCATTGTATTCCTTGATTGGCTTTTCCCCCCACAGTCCAACCCACATTTATATTTGATCAAACAAGCAGCCTTCAGCAAGAGAGAAACATGTCCCTTGACCCACAGGAGCATTTCTCAAGTTCTCCAGCTCCGCTTCACTGAGCAGGCACTGAGGTTCCCCACTGGGGCTGGAACTGGGACTCAGGTTAATCACCCAGTTTCCCACGCCATTCCAGCACACCTCTGGCTTCATCATATATCACCTTTACTAGTGGGGCTGAGTAGATTTAGATCCCTACATTATAACTGCTTGTGTATGGTTCATGTGGCTTCCCTCAAAAAAAAAAAAAAAAAAAAAGTCTAATAATTATTATTCTGGAGCCCAGACCAGGCATTCAGATTCTTGGGATGGTGGAGAAGCTCAGAGATCTTATTTTATCTCTGTTTCCTCTAAACTCTTATTTCCACAATCTCAAGTTCAGGAGTCTTTTATTAGGAAAAGGCTAGTCCCTTACAGTCACCCTGAGACGCTTAAACAGACTCAAAACAGAATTCAGTTACTTTTGTCACCAACATTTCACAGCAAACGGAAGTTTCACTACACACAGGATCTGCAATACATTATTCAGACATTTTGATTCTTTTTGCAACAGAGGAACCCCCTACTCGTGACTTAGATTTTCAGTGTTGCCCTGGGTAAAACATTTAAACTTTTTACACTCCCTCTATTCTGCTGATATTGCAATGAACATCCTTTCCCTGTTACTTGCACCATGTGGAAAACATCAACAAAGCTCCGTTTTTGTACTTCTTTGCCCTTCCCCATGACACTTATGGAAATCCTGAAAATCCATAACAGTCCTTGGACTTCACTGCCCCAGGTGCCCAGGTCCCAGGAGCTGGAGAAGGCTGAGACGAAAGCGTCCTCCAGGGTGCAGGAAATCAGGAATTTCCCTTTAGGGTTCGGCTGCAGAGAATTACCTGGTTGCTTAGAAACGTAAGATTAACTACAGCTCAGTTTTCCCTTTCCTTCACACATGCACTTCAGGAGAGGCCACAAATTGCCTACTTGGGAGGCTCAGGACAGAGCATCTGCGGGGCCAGACGTGGGGTCACTGCTTCGGGTCAGGCAGGGTGCAGGGGGGAGGATGATTTCTCTGCTCTGCTTCCCCCTGCCCGGGCTGCCTCGATTCCCTTCAGTTTGCAATGAAAAGTTTCCCCTGGCAGAGTTTCAGCCGCCAGAACAAGAGTCAGTGTTGCAGCTCCACAGGCCAAGCACCCGTGCCAGGATTTCAGCTGGGATGACAGTCAGTTGAGGAAACGCACCTCGGGCAGAGGAAGCAAGAATCTGAGCAGAACAAGCAGCTGATATTTAAAGCAGATGATATTTTAAACAAAAATTACATTATTGTTTGCATCTCTCAGTAATGTGAACTGCCAAAACGTCAGTGATCATCAGCAATAATCACTGCTACAACTACCTGGTTGTGTCTCCTGGACCAAGAGAAAGATTGATGAGAAAGAGCCCAAACCACTGCTTTGCTTACCCACCTTCATATAACAGGGAAGCAGGAAAAAATGATCTAGATAAAAACAGATGTGGACTTAATCTCACAAAGTTCACTACCAAACCAGTTTAACATGAAAAAGCACCATCACTACTGCAAACATGAGAGCATGATGTATGCTCATGAGCTTTGATGAAGTGCCTGCAAAAAGAATGCCCCCTAAGCCTGATGTCACAGGTCAAAGGGCAGATGAACTGAGACCTGCCTATAAAGTACAAGAGTTTGGAAAAAGATGCCAGAAATTGTCCCTAATTTAAATGATTTTATATTTCACTCTGAAACATGGAGTGGAAAGGATATGCTGTGTAGTACATCCTTAATAACTTTGTGGACAAGAGCCAGCAGTGTGGTTATCATTATGCTGGATAGTTACTACATGCTGAGAGTTAATTATTAGCAGAGCTTAAAATCAAAGAGAGTTTGATCCAGACTGCATAGGTATACATACACACACACAGCTACTACCCTGAAGCACTTCCAGTCTCTTTCCAGACAAGTTCATCTTAGTTCAGACATGGATGAGGTGGCACATCATGCTAAGGTAGAAGTGACAGGGAGCCCACGGCCAGGTGGCTCTTGAAAAGAATTAGCACCTATGTTATAGGTGTTGTGGGGCTTTCCACTGTTGTTTTGCACTTGGATTGTTTGGCGTTTTTTTTGAAATACCACTTCAATAGTTGTTTAAACACAGTTAACATCACTATAATAAGGGTACTTTTTGAGTATTATTTAAGTTATTAGACTCAAAAATTCCCTCAATGATCTGGGAAAGTTGCTGTTTTTTCAGACAGGAAAAATTCAAGTTGCCTTTTGTGCCACACTGCAAGGACATATTTGCAACCATCAGAGCTCTAATTGTTAGCAGTCATTTACTGATACTTGATTATTTCAGGCTGCTGAGATGGGGAAAAGAAGGACAAGAGAAAAAAGTAAGAACACAAAAAAACCCAAAAACTGAAATCACCAAACAACTTTTTTTAGATTGACAGAGACTAGGATTTGGTTGAGTTATTTGCTGTTTTCAGCAAAACGAACACCCCAGACATACCCAGGTTTTGAGGGTTTTTTAGATGTCCCATGAATTCAGCATTAACCTGACTGACTCAGTTCTAACAAACACAATTTTTACCTGGGCATAAGCACTTGATACTCAATCTGCATTAGGACAGAAAACGAAGAATGTGGTAAGAATATAAGGCTGAACTCAGAATATGCAGTTGCAGGGGGAAATCGACTCTTGGAGGTAACATTACAATCTTCACCCGAGGCAGGGCAGATGTGCAAACCTGGAGGTTTCCAAGGCAGGCTCGGCGAGCAAAGACCACATGCGATTAATAGATGGACCACACTCTTCTATAAACACCCCAGAAAAACAAGGCAAGGAGTTTGTGCCGGCAAAATGCAATAAAAACGAGCTGCCGAGCTGCCTCAACAAGGCAGCATTTATGTGGGACAGGGGGGCCCGGCTGAGAACACTCTGCTCTTTTATTTGCTCTCATAATGTGTGTGGTGCATAAACACCGTCTGACGTGACCAAAGGCTCCCTGCGAGCCAGCAGGGCAACTTTCCTTTGGCAGAGGATTAGTGTTTGCTGACTCTGTCAAAAGGAAATCGGGGCGACCTCCAACTCCCCCCTGTGTTTCTACCATCCCGGTAGCAGCAGGGCTTAATATTGTAGCATGCAGTGTTTACATTGCTGGTCCCAAATCTTTTTCTGTGTCTGCAGAGTTATAGTGAAAGCAGAAACTGAGCCTAATTCTCTCAAAGCAAATGAAAGTCCTTTCCTCTTCCACGCATTTAGCATTTCACATTCTCACGTACTGCAAACAACCATCAAAGATAGGGGAAAAAAAAAAATCACAGCTCTGGAGGAAGTCTGCACGATTAGCTGGGGGGAACCTGCTTCCAGACAGCTAGGGCTTAAGAGAGAAAAATGCCACCCATTAAGCTAAAATTGTTAGGAGAGTCCAGGAGGTCTTAAGAGACAAGGCAGCTATGTTCAGGAATTGTATCCAACCACTGAAAAGAGCCACAACTCAAGGTGTTTGTCATTAGGAATCACAGCTACGAGCAGGGCACACTTTAATGAGGACAAAGTCAACACAAAGGACCCTCCAGGGGTATAATACCAGCAGTCACAGTGACTGCAGATAGGACTAGACTGCATTTTCATCAAGGAAACATTTGCCAAAATAGTTTTAAAGTGAGAAGGCCAAACAGCTTCCCTACTGTTTACACCAACGCCCTCCCAAACCTGTTCATTTTACTAATGACATTAGTAAATTGCATCTTGCTTTACTAAACTAAAACACATTTCCACTTTGCTCTGCTAGCCATCACAAGGACAGAAAAGGTGAATTCAACACTGGCTGCTCCTGGGAACATCTGATCCTGGCACAATGTTGAGAGCCTGGAGAGGGCTTGGGAAACACCTGGGCATCTCCCAGCCATCACTGGTGTCCCCTCCCTGGAGTTTTTCTCAAGTGCTTTCCATACATAAATAAACTAAGCTAGAATGAACTTGAAATAGGCCTTGCCCTACACAGTCAAATAAGCTAGGGAAAATATATGTATGATTTGTAATATTTACATTTCAAGCACTGAAACTTCTTGTTTTGGTGCATTATGTATGCTGGGATTACTAATAAGCCTGCAAACTGGATTGGCACATTTTATACACTGCTTTTTATCATGAGAGCTGCTGGGTGACTGCTCAGGGACCAAGCAGACATTGGAAAAAATCAGGTTATAGCAGCATAGCTAAACAACATTCCCCTACCTTCTAATTTAGTTTGATACATTCATTTGCTATCAATGAAGACCAAAATTTCACATTCCACAACTGCAGTAAAGCTAGGCCACAGCTCTGGTTTTTTTGTTATTTGTCATTCTCAGTCACTCCCTGCTGTAATGTTATTTACATTATTTTACATTTACATTATTTACAGTCAAGCTATTGGAGCAATGATACATTTTCAAGGCATTACTCTGTACATATGCAAGAACAGATTTTTTTTTCTCAAAAATCAGAGCAAAAAAGCAACATATACAAGGCAATAATCTGAATTTATTGAAACTAGCCTTGAATTTGTTTGTTTCATAGTTTGCCATCTGGAAATAGGAGCACTCGTACTAGGCTAACTTGGTTGATTTCTGTTACACAGATAAGCACACCACACAAAAAAAGTCTGAGGTGAGGTAGTAGCTTTAATTAGGCTAACAAACATGAGTTGGAAAAACAACAAAGCAATCTATCAGCCAGCCTAATAAAAGACATTACCTCTCCCTACAAACTTTGCCTGGCTTGCATCACGGCAGCCAAAGTTTTTCCCATCTTAATATTTAAATTTACATTTACTGGAAGTGAATGACTTATGTATCTAAACAAGATTTTCGATGCAGAAGAGCAAAGAAAGCCCAGGAACACTGGTACTAGAAACAAAGCTTGTATAACTTTATCAGGATGGTTAGATCTGCAAGTTCCTCCACCCCACATGCTGCAATCCCCAGCATCCATGGAGAATCCCCAGCAGCAAAATCAGGGACTTTGAGACCAAATTACTTCCCAACTGACATTGCCCAAAATTACCATCGCTAGCGTGGGTGGATCTGCATCCCAAATAACTGATCTGAGCCAAGCTGGCTCTCCTGCAGGATTCCTCAGGGACCCATGAGAGGTGGCAGCAGCAGCAGCAAGCTCCTGAAGTGGTTGAAAGCCATTTCTCATTCCACCCTCACTGTCACAGCACTGAATTAGGAAAGCATTTTCCCTGAGGTTGGAGGAGTAATTGTACCCCATGAATCAGCAGATGAACAGGTAATGTATAGCCATGGGGCAGTGTAGGGATACCCAGGAGAGTTTAGGAAAGCAGAAGTTTCCCTAGAGAAACCTTATGTCTGGGGCTGCTTCCAGGAACCAAGCACAGTAAAGGTACATAGCCCTGCCTCATCAACTGCACAGTAAACATACACTACCCCCTCCCCAGCCATGTGGCCTTTTTTTAACACCCTTGTTATTAAGAAGAGCTCAGGCATCCCTGGTGTGCTTCTCATTGGGACAGAAATGCAGGGAAATACTCATTAATTTCCTCCTTACCCTACTTTGCCATCCAGTACCTGTGGCTGTCAGAAGCCCAGCTCCAGCAGCATTGATGCTGGATCCCTGAAGGTCTGGGTCCTCTGCTGTGCCACCCTCACCACTTGTCCTGTATCCACTTCTGCTGAGGGGACTTTGGTCAACTTCAAAGGAGCACCAATGGACTCACCCCACTTGTCTCAAGGAGAACACTAGCAGAGGTAATTCACCTCTGGAAAAAAGCATCCCTAATTCAGTTTACTCTTAACTATAAACAGCTGCGGTACAGTCACCTTTTTTCTGCAGAGGAACCACCACACCAGAGTAGTTTAGTTAATCAAATTCCAAGAAAGTTAATCCAAATTAATTTTTGAGTGTACTCACATAGACACACTCTACATTATTCCTTAGCTACTACCAAAGTGCAGTGGCCAGGTTCATCACTCCATGATACTGCAAATAAATGCTAAATCTGTGTTTTAATAGTATCAGGCAGGCAACAGCTGTTGCTGCTGAATGCCCGGCAGATTGCTATTGCTCTCAGAACTCTCATCAAGGAAGGCACTGAACAGCTTAAAGATATTATTGTCTGGCAGCAAGCATTTTCTTTCACAAACACCACTTGAAAAAAAAAGAAAAGGGAAGTTGTTATGTTGCAAAGAGATGAGGAAAAGGCTGTCTTATTCCCCTGCTCTGGGCACTAGGCTGTTGAATTTTTGCATGAAGGGAAAATAAGACATTACACCATCTTCTAAAAGAGCATGTTACAGAAATGGAAGGCAGGATACAGAATTAAATGCATAATTCATGGTTTGTGAGAGCCTTGAGGCAAGACCTTTCAGACTTGCTAATTGCTTTACTGAAAAATAGGCAAGAAGCCATAATAATGCCTCCTACACCTAGGCAAATACACGCATGAAGCTGTTGTAACATCCACCCAGGGACTTCCACATCACCCCTGTTGCATACATGTGCTGTTGGCCAGCCTGACAGCATGCCAGTCAAAGACAAGTACACAGGATATCAGGCTGATCTGAAGATCTGGATCTAATTGTGGTATGTGTTTGTGTATATTCAGGTTTTTGGATTACAGGCAGATGCAAGCTGTGGCCTCTGGAGGACACTCACTGAGTGCCCAGAGCCTCAGCATACAGCTCCGTGCACATGAGAGTGGTGGAGATGAGCAGTTCCTCCACTGCAGCAGCCTGATTTAGCCACACTGAGCTCAATGGCAAAAAATGCAGTGGGTGCCATGTCCCAGCTGCAGGCAAGGATATTAATATGACAAGAAGGGAGGATGAAGGCAAGCTCAACAGCTTAAAGAGGCTTCAGCATGTGCATAATTTGGTATATCTAAGTCATGAAAACCTTTGTCATTCCAGCAGGCAAAATCATAGGCTTTTATCTACCTACATGTTCACATCTCTCCTATTCACATTCTCTGCTTTCAGGAAACACTATTCCAACCAATTCTCTGAAAATATCCTGCAGACCGCCGCCAGCCACTGCTGCTTCTACTTTGTTAGACCCCACCACAAGTTAGCCTCAAGGAGCTAAGAAAGCCTTCTCCATTGCTGTTACCAATTTGTTACTGCATGCAGTTAGGCCATTCACTGTGTCTTAAGAGAGATGGAATTGCCTATAAAGCACCTATAAAGCAAAGGGATCAGCCACCTTCCTGCTCCTCCTTCCCTGGCTCCAGCCCCTTTGGAGCAGTCTTGCTCTTGTTGTCTTGTTGTAACCACCTTCCCCAGCAGTGTCCTTAGAGAAGACTAACCCCTCGACTGATACTCTGCATCTCTTACCACAAAACAGCAAAAAGAAGCCTTTTTAGCCCTTACCTTCCCTTTTGGTATTATTTTCTGATATACCAAAATTGCACTAAAAACTCACTAAGAAAATGTAGATCAGTATCTTTCACAAAGCAATCTATCTTTACAAGCCTGTAGAAGAAAAACAACTGGAAGTGCAAGAAAACAGAATTTGCCCCTTAACTGTACTGTGCTACATCATACTATGTTCATAAATTTACTGAAACATATTAAATTTTTACTGCTAGTGCACTTATTTATTTAGAGATATTCTGTCTATTTCGCAGGGTCAAGAATATAAAAAAGTAGAAGGACTCAAGAGAGATGAAGCAAAAATAAGAAGGTTAAAGAGCCCTGGGCTTGATGGGCTTCATCTGGAAAGCATCAGTACTGGCTGAATGAAACACTGCAATATGAATGAAGCTTCCAATTATATGACAGTGGAATAAATGTTTCAGAGCAAACAGTATATTTCAAATCTTTTTTGTGGTATTTCAAATCACACAATAGTGAAGAGACACACTGCTTTCTAACACCTTCCATGTAAGAAATTTAACTACTTTCTGAAAACACAAAAGGTCTGACAATGAAGGCAGAAGAATTTAAAGAGCCACTCGGAAACCAGTGAAGTACAATGAAGCTGAGGATGCCTAGACTCAGACCAGACTCAAAATGCCAACTTCTGTCTCTGAAGACAAATAACCTCTAGGCTACTTTACAACTCCAGGGCAACACAACTCAAACCACACTATGACTGACTCAATGGGCAACTCCCACCTACACCATTTTAAATCCACCTATACCATTTAACTCTAGCAATGTTACTGTCCCTTTTCATGATCTCTGTTTTAGGTTTTGACATCTACAAGGGGCATACAAGGAATTCAGAGTTTCCCAAAGACCAGGAGGTTGCAACTGAAAAAAAAAACAAATTAAAGCCAAAACTTGGGAAAGGAAAAGTGAGAACATCAGAAAAATATCACTTAATCTTGTGAGTTCCACTTTAATAAATTTTGATGGCTCCCACATTGGAAGCAACGTAAATAACCATTAGCAGAAAGTACTGTTTGGTGTAGTTTTATTTTGTTCTGTGACCTACCCATTTGGTCCAAGAGAGAGAAGTCATTAAAAGCAGAACGAATCCATTGCAATTGCAACACAAAGGGCAGTCTTTCACTCCATACAGAGAAAACTAGCACAGATGGTGAATCAACATTTTGCAGGAAAATCCATGTGCTTCCACATTAATGAGACACGGGTTAGAAGAACACAGTATTATACACTGTTGTCATTATGTCAGAAGTGATTTGTTGTCCAAGCTTACGTATCCAGATGGTACCAAAAATACACTGAACTTTCTATAAGCACAAAGCTTTCACTATAATTAAAAAATGGTTTCAGAAAATATTCTGGTTTCTCTGAGTATTCCCAGTTTGCTCTTAACTGCTGAACATTTTGCTTGCAGTGGTTTAAAAAGAGGATGAACACACATCCCAAAACCTCAAAAGGCAGACCTGGGGAGCAATAATGCAGGAGAGGGGACCTGTACAGGATCACTGGACCCCCAAAGTGTGAAGCAGAAGGAACTGGGTGCTTCCCAGTTATATGGGGAGCAGTTAAGCTCTATGGTGCTTCCCTGAGGGATAAATCAGCAAGGTCTTCAGAAAAGACCTTTGTCTCTGGCAGTCACGTCCACAGACCTGCATGCAGGATGGCACCAAAGCAAAATTGGGAAACTACGTGAGCTGTGTTCATAGAGTTAAAAATAGCTCAATCTATGAGCAGTAGCTGCTTCTGATTCACATCAGGTTTTACCCCCTCACCCTGTGATGGGGTTTTTCCACACTGCAGCCAAAGCAATTGGGCTTTGTAACTAAGTCCCATTACTAACACACTTTCATTTATGATAAGAGCCTCAAAAATCTTCATAAAAAGCTTACAGTGAAATAATTGCTTTCTTTTCACTTCATTCTAGCAGACTCCCACAGGTTTTACTGTATTTTTTCTCTTCAAAGTAAATTATACAGCCACTCTGTAAAGGCTCAGCTTTGAAAAAGCAGCCTAAAAAATACCAGGCTAAATCTGACATGTTTTTCCTTATGTTTCAAAGCCAAGGAAGGGTTTTTCTGGAAGAAAATGACACCTTTTCTACTTAAGTAGATTGAAAATCTGCTGCAGAAAACAAACAAGCAAGCAAAAAGAAAAAACCTCCAAAAAAGCAACACACCAAGGAAAAAGAAAAAAGAAAGAAAGAAACTTCTGAGAGCATATGTGGGTGGCAGGATTCAGTCTTAAATCTGACATGTTTGTCAGGACTTCTCTACAAACATGCCTATAAGGAATCTGTTTTCCCCTTTGCATTGCTATAGGTTTGTACTGTTCTCTAATGATACCCCTTCCAGCCAGTCTGCACAATGTCCAAAAACCTAACAGATTAACAAAGCAGGAAAAGCTGATGACTTTTTTTTCATCAATACATTTGCCTTTCTAAGTGCCTCAGACAAATTAATCTTGAAATTAAAAATCGTATCATCAACCATGCAACAGACAATGTGGTGCAAGGAGAGATTTACAGCCCTGTAACTAGGGAGCAGGCAGAGGAGGCGGCTGCTCAGCTGATGGATATAAATAGTAAAATCCTAGTCAACAGGATATTATTGTTCTTTGGGGTTCCTAAAGAAGCCTTAAGCAATGGATCAGCTCCTACGTGCATGCTGATTGCAAATCAGTGCCCGTGCGCAGTGGGGAGGCTCTGCCCAGGGGAGACTCGAGGCTATTTCAGGAGCTACCAGGTCTCAGCACTGCCCATGCTCCAGTGGGAGAAAAGACCAAGAAAGTGGGAGGAAAGGGCTCAGAAAAGCACCCGTCATCTGTTCATTCCTTTACTTATTAATAACTCAACCCTACGAATCATGAGACTAATTAGCGATGTGTTCCTCTGAAGCCAAGCCTAGATGAAGATGACCAGACAAATGTGAAAGAGCTTGAGAAACTGGGAAAAGAAAACCAAGAAGAAAAAGCATCTTCCAGGAGCAGGTCAGAATGGCTTATTTATCAATCTATATACTCCACAGACACCAGCTAAAACTGGCTTCAGGTCAAGGCAGCCTACACTCTCAGGTATCGCAGAGCTTCCATTATAAACCACATTTCAAGGTGAGGCAATTAAATTCTTCATTCCTGTATGACCTTTGCAGAAAGGAAAAACAGAATCTGATTGCTCTCCTATTTCTAATTTTGTTTCTGTTAACTCTCTCACTTCCTTCTCTTGCAGAATATATCTTTATAATCATCCAGGGCAGACAGACATCTTTAGATAGATCTCTCTACATTCATGCAGGATTAAAGTGTTTCATCCATGCCCTAAGCAAACACTCCTTTGGCTTCCTCTCTACCCTGCTGTGCTCATTCAGACCCATGCACTACAGAGACAGGGTTTCAGGACAGTGAACACAGCACTGCTCTCTGTTAAAATAACATCTGGATGATTCTGAGGACCAGAGAGTATGACCTGACAGCAAGTTCAGCCTGGGATAAAACTAAATCTGATTAATTTATACATGCAAATGGAAAGCTTTTATTACCATACATTCCTCAAAGAAAACAAATTACAGTTCCTGGACATGTTCATCATCAATTACCCTCTTCCAGCAGTAAGCTTTCTTCCTTCCCCAGCTCCCCTTTTTCTCTTTTCTAGCAACATAAACTCAAACCAAAGCAAACAAAACTCCTTGAACTAACTCGATGGACTTAGGAACTGAAAGCATTGTAGGACAAAGCAGAGGGAGCATAGTTGATTTAGATCTTTACTGAGGTAAATCCAAAGCACTTGGAGAAAAATAAAATACATGAAGGTAATAAATGATAACTCATAAAGATGACCAACATGAGACTTCAAGAAAGACATCTTCACAAATAGGGAAAAGTAGAAGAAAGCACATTGATTCCATTCCATAAGCATTTTGTTCTTCTTGCATTAAGAAAACATGCTAAGCCAAGCCAAAATGAAATCTGGTTGCACTCAGCCTTCACACCAACTGCTGTTCACTGCAGAGAACATCCACAAGCACAAGCAAACCCAGAAGGAAACTGGCTGCCACCAAACATGGTGACACCAAATGTTGGGAAGAAAGAAGGGTTTATAGCTTCTTATCAATTTGTGAAAGTTTATGATAGACAAGGCAGCATACACATCCTAGGATTCATGTGAATTGTTAGATGACATTGTTAGCTTCTGCTGCCTGATGGTGAAGGAGAGATAAAGGAGTAAAGAATTTGGTCAGGTAACTACAATGATCGCTTTGGAAAAAGAAAACCAAGGTTCAAGGCCTACTCCACCAAACTTTCCACATTTGCACACACAACAGGATGCCACTAGGCTGGATGGGGAGCTTTGAAATACTCTCTAGCTTTCATGTGCCTTTGATTCCCAGCCCTAACATGGGGGTGTCACCTAGAGAAATACATCAAGTCCATGAGACACTTAAACACTAATGAAATAAATTCCTGCTAGAATGTCTTAAGAAAAAAATTCAATTTTAGTCAAGACAAATGCAAAGCAGGGGGAAAGAAGGTCTGCAGGCATCAATATTATCTGAGTAGCAAAAGTCAAGCTTGAACTCCTTCTGTAAAACCATAGCTATTAAATGCTATTTCCACACCTGTAGCAGCCCCAGCCTTATGTAAGAATGCAGCGTGCAAGAACATACAGGTGTAGCAAGACTGGCAAACCCAAATACAGTGGGCAGCTCACGCTGATCTTGTCACATGGTTTGCACATTAAACTGTGTTTTCCATGCAGCTCCCGAGAGACAGCCTGTGTTCAGAACCCAAAACTGATCATTAGTGTGATAAGTGAAACAAGTGGAAACTCTGGCTCATAGAGCCCAAACTGCAGCAGCTCTGCAGTCAGTCACCCTTTGTAAGTTTTGGTTCATTAGTGAAATTACAATATAGGAGGTCAAGTGAACATTTAGTTCCTAATTAAGTGCCTGAATGACAAAACTGGCTACTGGCTTGAGGGATGAAACATAAAGGTCTTAATCCCAGCTTGCTCTAGGCATCCAGACCACCTCTGCAACTGGCTTTCCTCATCAGTCTCAGCAAAAAGTGAATTCAATATGCATGAAAAAATTTGCTCTAGAGCCAGATGAGGGATAGATAATGAAAAAATGCTTAAACGTTTCCCTCTACAAATTAAAAGAAGTCAAGGATTTGAAAAATACCCAAGATCAGAACAAAAACTTAATATAACTGGATGTGTTACTTAGTTGCAAACAAGTCTTGAGAGATGGGCATCAGCTTTCCAGATCCCCCCATCTACACCTGGACCTTGCAGCATCCAGGGATGGCCCCTCTCCCTGGCATCCAGGACAGGACGGGGTGGGAAGCCTGTGCTGCCTTTCTCCTACAGACAGGGGCTACCATCACCATGGCTTCAGCCACTTCCTGACTTCAGAGTAGTCACATTGCTGTGACCTCCAGATTCTTAAATTAAACTCCATCTTGAGTGATACTGTCAACTGCAACATTACAGATGAAGGATTTTATGGTGTCCCTGAGCTGTATTAGCAATCAAAACATGGTGCTTCCTCTTGATACACACAGTTTTTGAAGACAATTACATTTCTTATTTTCTTTGATCTTTCTGATAAATACACAGTGTTTTGAAGTTTTGAAAGGCCAACAATGAATACATCAAAAATACCACCTACCTTCAAAAGAAGTGCAGCTTAGTCAGCAAAATTTCATACTCTGTCTTTTCTTAGCCAAGGTCAATAAATGTATTAACTTCTGGAAGAAGGCTGAGTACAAGTTCTTTTTAACTAACATTAGGTTCCTTTAAATCTTTTATCTTTGTAACAGGCAGAAATGGAAAACCTAACCCAAGCACCCCTGTAACTTCAAACCTTTAACCAGAGAGATCTTTTTTAAAGAGAGAGACAAAAGCCAAAGAAGAGACCAAAACTCCCCATGAGAGTAAAAGAAACTAAATGCTGTTCTGTGGCATTAATCATCAGAGAAAGCCCTACCTGGAACTGAGAAAAAAGACCAGGACCAAATGCTTCCCTGCTAGATTGAACAGTAACTGCTGGAATCGCTCAGGATTTGTAACAGACACAGGCCTATGCTGTAGCTTGTCAAAAAAAGAAAATCAATGGGAATTTTGCCTCTGAAAGCTCAACTTCTCATTTTGGCAGAACTTCATGATCCACCAATTTTAAGCTCCACATGAGGGTGCTCACCACAGTCCCTCCTGTGCTACCCTTGGGGCTCCAAGGACCGAGCAGCCAGGATCAGGTGCTCCACTTTTCCGTGGATTTGCCCACTTCTTTTTGTGTGGTTACTCTCCTCTGGAAAACAGCTTGGACAGATTTATGTTTCTGTCCTTACATACATCCAAGACAGTAAGTCTGAAGCAGACATTTCATACTATGTTATTTATAAATACTGTATCTTTATTAAGTTATAGCTGCAGTTCATGTTTATCACGAACATCAGTAAGAGCCAGAAAGCTTTAATCACATGTCCAGACACAGCCATATGAAGGATCAGTTTTTAACAAAATTATCTTTATTGGCATTTCTCTTGTTTGTTACAGTGCCAGGACTCTCTTGCCCTTCCCATTTTTCACTGAACCAAGAAGAACGTAATCAGCCCTTAGTAGTGAACTACTCTGAATGCACACACAAACACTTATTGATAGACATTAGGGGGGCTCTTTGCAAAGACAAAAACAGAAAGGCAAAGTACTTCTGACTGTAAGTGCACAAGAGAGGGACAGCCCATGCTGCAACCAGTCCCGGTGCTGTGGTAACAACTCAGCTTCAGCCAGAGTCCCTTGCAGGGGCAGGTTCAGGCTGAGCTATGGCTCCCACAACATGTGAATAAACACCTGGATACCTGATCAGCAAAAGATTTTTTTAAATTTCTTTAATAAAACATAGGAAGAACAGGCTGAAAGAACTAAAATGCATCTTACCATAAGCACTCAAGAATTATGAGGCACTAGCAAATTAGTACACATGAAAGACCTTTCACAGGTTTCAGAAGTACTAACAAATTAATTACCCCCAGGGACAAGTCCAGAGCAGTAAAACCTGCCATGTTACCATTGATAGGGATGGTAAGCTGTTTGGGGAAGGAAAACTGTATCTAGGCAGTTTATTTGAAGGTAGTTTCTCCCCTGTAAATACTTTCTTCCTGGTACAACATACAAAATGTGTTCTTTTAAGGGCTCTTTTAATCTGGAGACTGCAACTGCTGTGAACAACTGCTTGAAAGACCTTCAGATCCTTGAAAGACCTTCAGATCCAAATGCAATACTAAAATCTGGGCATGTAGGTCTGGCTACAGCATGTAGAAACTGCCCTGGGGGTCCCAGTATAAGAACAGGAGCATGATGGCATAAACCATGATGGAGGCTAATTAGACATTTGTGACTTCACAACCAGGAAATTACAACAGCCTCCAACACAACCCAAACATGAAACAGAAAACTGGGAAGTCCATATTCTGAAAAAGCCATAAAACCAGCAATATAGAAAAGAGAAATATTATTTACTGCCTTCAAACAACAATTGTTCTTCTACTTAAAATCCCTGTACACATGGATGCTCTGGTGGCACAACCTTATCTAGCTGGGCCTTTTGTTGGGTATGTGTAGAGCATCCCCTCCTTCAGCAGGGATTTGGATGGACTCAGATGTATGGAACATCACCTGAATGAACACGGCAACCCTGCAGGATCAGCAGTGCAGGGCTGGGGTCTGCCTGGAGTGTAAATCTAACCATGCCACTAAATGGCCACATTTTCCTGGTCAGGGACACTGTGCAAGAGCAGAGGTTTCCTTGCCCAGCTTGGGACACCACAAAATGCACTCATCCCCAGTCTTAGTTAGGACAGGATGATGCCCCAAAGGGATACATGCATTAAAGGACAAGGACTGCAATATAATTGCTGCTATTTGAGATGATTCCAGTGACATATATTTTGAAGAGCATTTATTTTGTAAACAGACAGAATTATACTACCAAAACAGACATGTATTAAAGTTTCTATAATGAACCATTAAAAAAAACCACTGGTCTAGAAAAGGTCTCATTTCTGAGTAGGAGAAGCAAAAGATGCTAACATTTAAAAAGTATAAAAAATACAATGTCATTATTAATAGATTCACTGGATCTGAATTACACTGGTATATACTGAGAAGTAACTTTCAAGATACTACAGCATAAAATATGTTTTTATGTCTGAATTCATGGAAAATAAATAATAGAATCCATCAAAGTACCACATTATTTCAACAAATAGGTCCTGATTAATTCAATTAAGTAATAAGCATACAGATGAGTGTTATCTTTTAAGTTTTTTTGATAATATCTTTTCAGATTCAGTGAGATCTCTGGTTTTAGAAAGAAATCCTCTCTGCTTGCAGGTTACATGTCCACAGGCATTCACTCTGTAGACATCCAGGCTGTTGCTATTAGGAGTCTCCTACTTAAAAGATGATGAATTAAATTTGTTTGTGGCTACGAAGCCTCTAACTACAGCTGAAACACAACTCAGCTCTTTGCACAGAAATATGCAGCAATTATAATGAAGCAAAATCCATCTCGCAGTCCTCCACCTACATTCCCTGGATTTAACTGGCTGGGGAAAGAAAAACAGAATATCAGTTAAAGAGACATGTAGAAAAAGACACTAAAAGATGCTGTGATGCCTTTCACCACCCCAGCAGTGACACAGATGTGACTGCTTATCTGGGAATTTCTTCTCCTCAGAATCCTTTTGACTTTTACATGACAAAACAGATAACATTTGCCTCTTCCCCTTTAAGCATATGCCCTTAACAATCATTCTGCAATAACAGCCAGTTTAAACAGCACAGGACATAAACAAATAGTGTTTAAATGGACAATGACAAGCCAAAATGCCCAAGGTTGCTTCTTCTAGTCTAACAGAAAGCTGTTTTTAAAACAGAAAAAGGAAACAGTAATTCCTCTGTAATATTTTCAAAGTGAATGCTACAAATATTTCAGTATGCAAGTGACATAACCTTGAAATTGTCTTTAGGAGAAAGATATTTGTTTAAATTTCTGTCCGAGCTGAGTGAATAAGAAAAAAAACAACAGGAGAAATTATGAGAATCACATCATATTTTTAAATAGACATTAGTTTTGACCCAGTGCCCTGAAGACTAACTTTTAAATTAATGCTATTCAACTTCAGGCACACAATAAGTCTGAGATGTCACCAGCCCTAACACCCAGGCTGCTCAGTGCTTGAAGAGCTCACCAAGGAAGGAAAGAGCTGATGCTGGCAACTGACAGTAGATCAACCCCACGCCTCAAGCCAGGTCTGTGCTTGGATGCCAAACACAAACAGTATCTTAGGACAAAGTGTTAATACTTGGGTGTAAGAATTCATTTGACTACAAAGCTACTGGGCATGATTTGAATTTGGTGCAATTTCATCCATGCAATGGGACGGAGAGACCAGACTTCTAATTTGTTAGAGAAATTAGGCACTGACCTTGTTAAAACTGCATGCTGAAACATGCAATCTGGGCTTTGTCTTACCTTTTCCTGCTCCTTTAATTCACTGCCAGACTTTCTTACACCTGGAGCAGGAAATTCTTCCTTCCATTGCTGACCAATAATGTCAGACACGAGAGGGCCCTTACACAGACCATTCCCACCAGACTTAAGTTGGAAGCTTTATCTTTGCTTTCCCATACCTGGATGTGAATCTTTAATTTGAGGATTCACTTTGTAACTCTCAGGCTTATTTTACTTTATTTTTACATAGAATAGCATAACCCTGTGGTTCTACAGGGCTTTGTCTAAGGATCTCCAGGCAATTCAATCTTTCCAAATGTCTTCTTAACCTATAAGGAGCTCCACTGAAAGGAACATGTCTACAGGCAGAATGAAATCCTGATGAATATGGGGACAAGTTATGGAAGAGTTTAAGTAATGAATAGTTACAGCACCTTACCCTTGTCAGAATGTATGATTACATTAAAAAAGGTTCCCTTCCATTTATAAAATTTCCATGTGTTTGAAAGGCATATCAAACTATAGCAAATTGGCTGAATGCTGCTGACCCTAGCAATTAGTATAAATAACTGCAGTTCAGTTCAACAATCACAAAAATTATGCTTCATATGTAAATCTTCATACATAAATGGATAAACAAAAATACAGAGAGAAAAATTTTCGAGTTCTTGACTGACACTGAGCACCACCTGTCTTTGGACATCCATCCAAGATAAGTAAGTCCCCCAAGGTAAAGATATGTAGACACTCACACTGACAGTTACCTATTACTAGTTAAAGATCGCTGTTACCTCTTAAGACATAGACTTCAGGACCTTTTACCTCAAAAATAGCTGAGGTTCATATAAGTTACAACTACAGCTACCATTGTCTAAAGTTTACAGAAGTCTAGACCTGAAGCACCCAAAAGGGAAGGCAAGGAAAATCAGAGCACAGTGGGAGTTTATGACAAAGTGATTCACCAGTAAGTTCAAACTAGGGCAAGGATGGGCAGCATGTGGAGATGGTATTTTCTAGTTTATTTCTTTCAGCCTGTCATCAGTTTTTTGCATTATTTTAAACAACACTACAGGATATTCCTGTGTAGCCCTCCAAATATGTTTGAAGGCCATGCAGCTCTTAGTGGTGAAGGCCTGAGACTCAGGAAAGTACTTAAATCTGCTAAAATCAAGGAATCTAGGGATTTCTTTTGGTTCTGGATCAAATCTTGAGTGAACAGCATGATGACAAGAAGCAGGACTTTGGGCTCCTTCTCTAGTCCTCTGATAGAAAAATGGTAAAGTTCTAACATTCTAACCTTTGTATTCTATTATATAAGTATATACATATATATGTATATGTGTGTGTGTGTGTATAATATATATATATATATAATTACTCATACCTTGAGTACTGTGTTCAGTTCTGAGCCTTCACTACAAAAAGGACATGGAGTTGCTGGAGCAGCTCCAGAGAAGAGCAACCAAGCTGGTGAAGGATCTAAAGAACAAGTCCTATGAGGAGAGGCTGAGGAAACTCCAATAGTTTTAGTTTGGAATAGAGGAGGCTGAGAGGAGACCTTATTGTTCTCTACAACTAGGTGAAAGAAGGTAGTAAGGGAGACGGGTGCTGGCCACTTCTTCCAAGTAAATAACCAGAGGACTAGAGGAAATGACCTAAGGTTGGACCAGGAAGGTTTAGGCCAGATATTAGGAAGACTTTCTTTACTGAAAGAGTAGTTAGGCACTGGAAAATGTAGCAAGACGAACCCCTTTTAGGGTAGGGCATTTCAAGGTCCAACCAGATGTTCCAGCAGAGACTCACGAACAGTGCTCCGAGCCTATAGCCCACAGGGTTGACTAGCCTGGATCGGTGCTGTTGCTCTGAGAGCAACTGATCTCTCTGCTGGCTAGCTCAGGAGTGAGCCCTGCCTGTGTCTCAGGCCTCACCTTTTATTGGCCCCCTGGTCCTGCTCATGCGCAGCTGGGGCCCACACTAGTTGGGCACAGGTGGGCTTAACACAAGCTCATGCTCACTCCCTGGCAATTAGAGGCACCTGGTTGCCTCGTTACACTACAGGAAAGGGCTGCTCAGAGAGGTGGTGCAATCACTATTCCTGCAGGTATTCAGAAACCATGTAGATGTGGCACTTCAGGATATGCTCTAGTGGGCATGGTGGTTTTTTCTGGCTTAATGGTTGGACTCTGTGATCTTAGAGGTCTTTTCCAACCATGACAATTCTGTAATTCTGTGAGATATATTTATATATACATAAATGAACATTCAAACCATAATTATTTTTACATGGTGGTAAGAGCACTTGTTTGCCAGAGGTGGACAAAACATCTGACTGCACATTCATCTCCACATATTTCATTCCAAAGAATTTAAGGAAAGATACATACTACTAAATATACACTCAGAGTATTGCACACCACAGGACAAAAATGTCATCTAGAAGTGACTAATTCCCACTGAGGATGTTGCCTCTTTCTAGCGAGTGCAATTCACCACAGAAGGAAGCATATTTTTGATGATCCTAAACCAAGCTTCCAGTAAGGAAGATTTTAAAATATTCTTATATTCTAACAAAATGTTCCCACTGGTGGTGTAATGAAAGAAAGAAGGAGAAAAAAAAAAATCAGCTCCTGGCAGGAAATTAATTATTGAGTGTTTCACAGCTTGGTGAAGTGCTCCTACATTCTGCACAGGCTTTCCATTTTTCTCTTTCAGTACATGGAGATATTCACTATGGAGAATATACAAACCGAACAAAGACCATATGAATATCCATTTATTAAATGCATTTTAAAAATTAAGATCTGAAGTGAACAACTCTGCATCACCATACCTGGCACTTTTTCCCTCTTTACATTTTCTACTCCTCTTCTCTATCAGATTGTCACTTTTGTTTCTTTTCTCCAGATGTCATGTGTTGAAAATGGAAGCAGTGCACCAGGCTTCTAGCACCACTTTCTTGCAATAGCCTAGAACTATCACTCTTTCACTGATAAAATAAAGTGGAAAAACTCAGATCTTGATGGAAAGAGAAAAATAAAAACCCATCATGATATGTCTATGCCTAAATATTCAGATGTAATTTCATTTTTAAAACAATCCTTTCTTTTTTTGCCCTATGTCTAGTTAGTTTAGAAAATTTCACCCCTGGCTGTCAGTTTTGGTACCTTTGTGAAAAAGTTGAAAATACCACAATTGCCATAATTTTACTCATGACAGAATATACAGTTCCTGAGGCTACTTCTGCACCCAGCACACGCAGCTACAACTCCTGAATTTGGTCAGATAATGCCACTGCAAGAGCATCCCCATGAAAGAAGGCAATTCCCCGTAACTGGTATCCTGGATCCTTCCTGAATGTGGAAATACCAGTCTAGAGAGGCAAGATTTAACAGACTGGAACAGAATGTGCCATCTTCAAGTAGTATTCTACATAAGCAATGCTCTGATGCTTAGCTACGACATAGCTAAGCTAAATTTTTCAAGAGAAATTAATAATTTTAGCTTTTAAAAAAGGGAGACAGAAAGGGTACCAAAAACTGCTACAGCAGATGGGTGTTTGATGCCTGCAGCAGGCTGCTCAGGTGCTAGTGGTACCGTTTCTCATGGCCACACTTGGGATCTTCCATCAGCTGTTCAGCAGGATGGCTCAGAGACAGCGTGACAGTAATAACTCTATCAGCCTTCCACACCCCAAAGACTTCATATTTGGCTGGCTTTGTGCCTCATGCAATAAAAGGTGAGCAGTCTCCATCTCTGTTTACAGACGTGCCAGTGTTGTTCTTCCCTATGAATATTTAGCTGCTGACTTCCATCCTTTCCTTACAACATGCTCCCTCTTGGATCCATATTCATATCACGGGGTCTCCAGAGACCAGGAAGCACCTTCACATATGCAAAACATGCCATAGAAAAGAAGCAGTCTGGAACAGGCCAATTGACAGCTTCATAGCACCTACCCCTAATCATAGCTGTCTTGCAAGAGAGCACTGCAGGACCAGAGTCCACATCAGCAGACAGGGACCCTCACCACCCAAAGTTCTTCCTGTGGCCCTGAGCAGGAGCTCTGCTGGGGCTGCTAGAACCTCTGTATCATCCTCAACTGGGTTTTCATCCTACACTCATGAATTCCTAGCAAATTAAAACTGCTATTGATTCTGCATCCAACAGATGATACTAGTGATGATTCACATCACATTGTTTTGATGGGAGAACATGAATTTTGAATTATAAAGCAGCAGCAAGTGTAATTAATACACATGAGCACAGAGCATATGCTGCCATTTTACAAGAAACTATCCTGAAGAGAAGCAACATGTTTTGCTGCTGAGCTCCTGAGTGACAAAAATCACACTCTTCCAAGTATCAGACTCACCATCTGTAAAATGTTTTTCATCTCCAGAAGATAATGTGAGAACTATGTGTTACAAATCATATATACAGTAAGTGATAGATATTACCACTTGCTTTTACCACCTTAAAACAAATGCCTTTCCTTCCCTACAGTGACCAACACCAGTCAATAAACTTAAGATCCTATTTAGTAATGCAAGCAAAATGACAACTAATATGTTTCTCAAAGTTTGTATTGTATAGGAAGAAGAGAACAGGCTGATTTTTTCATGAAAATAATGTACATAATGTTACTCAAAGGAATTTGCAGTGTAGGATGACATTCTCCTACAGGACTACAGGAATTTCATAGAAGGCTGCATGCATCTGTATAAATGCATTTTAAGTTCTACAAAGGGAAAAGAGTTGAACTCCTTCTTATGCAGATGATCAGAGGTAAAAAGAAAAACATGCTATTCTTTTTAAGAATGGATTTATTTTCTACTCCTTCTCAAAAAATGCCTAAGAATTAACAACTAAACTAGGTTTAATCACTAGAGAGCTGAACAAGAGATGAGAGGCAGGCCATCTGTGCTAGCACACAGAATCAAAAAAGACAGCCAGGAGTCAGAAATGTAGAATTACACTGTAATGAGAGACTGTCAAAACCCAAGGGAAGTTCAACTTGGAACCAGCCCTGGCTGTAATCAATGTCTGAATTTCAGGGGCTATGATGATGTAGGTGAAAACGTTGTAAAGTAACCCCATCCGCAGTTAACCACATTAATATAGATCAGAGCTATAAGAATTACTAAATTGGGTGCCTTTCCTAATAAATTATACATCTCCTATAATCAAGCCAAACCAAAACTAATTTCCAGCAACTGCACTGTCTCTGCCAGTAGACAGTGCTTTAATATTATTATGCAGAAACAGGAAGAGATAATGACCTGCAATTCAAGTCTATCATTTTTGTGGAACATGAAGATACATTGCAGTATAATGTGAGCTGTTGATTAAGACT
Source organism: Calypte anna (assembly GCF_003957555.1). Lineage (NCBI taxonomy): Eukaryota > Metazoa > Chordata > Aves > Apodiformes > Trochilidae > Calypte > Calypte anna. Next base: position 28,702,716 of record NC_044251.1, read on the forward strand.
GGTAAGTTACATTCAACGAATCGTGCTCCCATAAACCACCACTTCTTTTTCTGCTTTCATCAATTCTTGTTGTCCTTGCCAATCACGCGAAGTTAGCCGGTGAGGAGCAAACGTAACTTTGGAGGAACTACTACACTCATACCAAACTGCATTCAAACCTAGATATTTGCATCCTTTCCGCCTGCACAGCCTGTGGCAGGAGAGCATCTCGTAGATGATTTATCCAAAAGCTCTGCCCATGTTTATTCAACAGTACCTTATGAGAAGGTACATTTAAATTGGGTACTCTGATAGCCGTCGGCTTTCCTTCAGATTGCGGAGATACGGACGAAGACTGTGGCCGAGCACCTCCAAACCTGAGATCCGAGTGGCCGGGTGGGTGCTGCCCCCAAGCTCGCGGGGCGGCTCTGCCAGGATCCGGGGGGATCTCAAGGCAAAGCTTCGGTATCCGCCGAGCAAGGAGAGCTCCGGCACGGCTGGCTCTGCACCGCCCAGCCTCCGGGGGCTCCTTCAGGAGGGAGCGAGGTGAGCTGGAGCCTCCAGCCCCCTCTCCTACGGCCCTCAGGAGGCGGCTGTGGGTGGCACTGTCCCCCGGGGAGGGGACACCGCCCGCGCCGCCCCCCCCGCAGCATCCCCCGCACCTGGGGAACCGCCGTGTCCCATCCCTCCCGCAGGGCCCGCCGCTGCTCGCCCCGGTGCCGGGGCTCTCCATGGGCAGGGCGGGCCAGGCGCTGCGCTCGGCGGAAACTTTGGCCCCGTTCTACCCCTCGCCTGCTCCGGCCCCGCACCCGCACCGCCCCCGCCGTGGGGAGCCGGGGGAGCCCGCCGCGGGTGGCCCGGGGGGCGGTCTGGGAAGTCCGCAGCAGCCCTGTACCGGGACATTGGGAGAGGCGGAGGAGGAAGGACCGGCACAGGGGGAAGGCGCGGGGGCGGAGGGAGGGGTTTCTCCGGGGGTGTTGGTTTACCTTGGAGGTTCTGCACACGGATGTCGCTGATGTGCCCGATGAGCTCCTCGCGCTGGAACCAGTCCCACTCCTGCCCAGCCATGGGAACGCGGGGCCGGGGTAAGGGAGGAGGGGCGGCGGGAGCCGGTGGCACCGGCACCGCCACCGCCGCCTGCACCGGCACCGACGGCGGGCGCGGAGCAGGCGGGGGGGCGGCCCCTCTTTGGGCCGCGCCCCGCCCCACGGCCCTCCCTCTTCCCCCGCCCCCTCAGCCCCCCTCCCTCGTCTCCCTCTGCCCGGTTGGGGGCGGCGGAGCGCTGGAGCGCAGCGGGGCGGAGCGGGACGCGGGTGCGGTCGTGCCTCACCCCGCGGGAAGTTCTCAGCCCGCCGCCCCCCCAGTCGGCCGCCCCCCTCTTCTCTCACCAAAGGCGAGGGGGCTCCCGCATCCCGGCGTGGGCGGCAGCGCGACCCCCGCTCCAGCCGCCCCCTCGGACGCAGGCGAGGTCTACGGCAGCGCGGAGGAGCCCCTTGGTACCCCCTGGCCCCGCCGTTCCTCGCCCCATCCCGCTGGGGAGAGGCCTGTTGGCACTCCAAATAAGTAGGGGCAGCAGGGGTGCTGCAAACAATACCGAGGTCTTGCCCGCTTTCTCTTACTGGGCCTAGGGACAGGAGCATTGCGGGAATAGATGGAATAGATGTCACACAAGCCCAGCAATACGAATGGGAGAGGGTGCTTCCTCGTGGAGATGAAATAAACTCCACTATACATAAAAAGCACTAACAGGCCGTTTGCATACTCATTTAGGCTTCTCTCGCCAGTCTGTTCAAGCTGTCAAATGTCCTTTGTGATGATTTTATCCATCGAGTATCTTAATTTACACCATTTTTCATCAAAATTGGAGAGTAATTGTTATCAAGTCTCCTCAGTATCACTAAGATGTGTGTTCTACACACCTGGTGAACAGCATGAGCGTTCACATACAAGCCATTTCATTACAATATACCACTATTTGTACTTCAGTGCCTGTTTTCTTTTCAAGCCATGAAGACTTTATAATGTAAACAGCAAATTTTGGCATGATCCAGTCAGACTAGTATAGCATCAGTAGTTAGACTAGCAAAACACACAAGCTGAGATCTACAAAGTTAAATATAAACAAACTGGGATCTAGAGATTCTGTCTTTCAAGTTGGCAGTGTTTATGTGATCCCAAGTAAATGCCTATTCCACACAGTCAGTCGTTTCACCCGGCTCAGGAATGCAGTGCTTTTCCCACAGCCCACTTGAGTGATTTCTCTGTTGCAATTCAAAATGAGACAGAGATAGTGACAAGGTAAAGTCATCCTTAAAGCATCTAATAGGTGAACTATTCATCACCACTCTAATACAGACCAGTCAACCATCCCAAAACGTGGTCTGTAGGAGTGTTGAGCAGTCTTCATCTGTTTACATATCAAGGCTCAAAAGTTTTGCACAAATGATGAGCAGATGAATGCTATGCTGAAGAGTTTATAAACCTAAATGCAAGGAGCAGAAGAAACAGTTTGTGTAAAGGAAAACATATCTGAACTCAGCCAACTTGCACAAATTGCAGTGCTGAGCTTTGACTTCATTTTGCACTAGGAGGACCTGTTTTTTCCAGGAGTTACTGGAGTGGGATGAATGCATCAGCATCGCATTCAGAGGTGGAGCTGGAAATGGAGCCAGTGTGGCTGTGGGAAAAGCAGGTGAATGAATTCAGTGTCTGTGAAATACTGTCTGCAAGGGGCGGCTGGAGGTCCATCTCTAGTCTGTGATGCTTCTCAAAGCAGAACTAATGCCAGCACCAGATGGGGATGGCTGAGGCTTTGTCTCATCATTTGTGCACACCCTTCAGGAGCTGAGGTTTCATTAGCTCTCTGAGTAGCTGATCCAAGTCTGAACTGGCCTGCTTGTGAGATCTGCTCATAGCTGCTCACCGTGGTCAGTATGCCAGCTGGAGAAAGGGAGCTGGCATGAGATGCAGGTAAATGAATGAGGAAGTGGAACAGTCCACAACCTTCAGCAGCAAAATCACAGAATCATAGAATGACCTAGGTTGGAAAAGACACTTAAGATCTCTAATCCTACTGTAAACCTAGAACTGCCAAGTCTACCGCTAAGCCACATCCCTTAGCACCACATAAAAGCATCTTTTAAATACATCCAGGGATGGTGACTCAACTATTTCCCTGGGCAGCCCATTCCAGTTCCTGACTACTCTTTCAGTAAAGAAATTATTCCTAATAACCAATCTAAACCTCCCCTGGCACAACTAGAGGACATTTCCTCTCATCCTATCACTTGTTAATGGCAGAACAGCACTCACCTCACTACAACCTCCTTGCAAGTAGTTGTAGAAAGCGATAAGGTTTCCCTTCAGACTTCTTTTCTCCAGGCTAAAGAATCCAAATTTCCTCAGCCACTCCTTGTAAATCTTGTGCTCTGCACCCTTCACTGGCTTTGTTGCCCTTCTCCAGACACATTCCAGCACTTCAATGTCCTTCTTGTAATGAGAGGTCCAAAGCTGGACACAGATTCCAGGTGAGGCCTCATCAGTGCAAAGTACAAGGGAACAATCACTTCCCTACTCCTGCTGGCCACACTATTTCTGATACAGAAAGTGGACAATGAGGTGCATCAGAAGGAACAAAGGGCATAGGAAGCAACTCAATAACTCCTCTCTGCCAGCCCCACCTTATGTGTGATGTTACAACTGTGAGCCTCATTGTCCTCTGCACATTTTTCTGGAGTTAGTTACTGCCTTCACATTACTCCCTGCCCCTGTGAGAGAGATGCCCAGCTCCACTATCATAGTGTCTGAAGATGCAGCCCTGGTGTCTGACATTTCCAGAGATATATCTGCTGGGCATCTGCATTTGACCTCCACTGTCTGGGCCTCAGGGACAGGTTGGGTTTAAGATGTTATAAAAAATTAGCATTATGGGCACAGGTAAGTTAAAACTTCCTCACAGGGAGACGAGAAGGGCATTAAACTTTTCTTACCTGGGAAAACATTTGCATAGTTCAGCCAAATGGCAAAACGGTGCTGGGTAGTGTGGCCCAGCAGGCAGCACGAGCTGAGACTGCCCCCTCTCTCTGCACTGGTGGGAGGCGAGAGCAGCAACATTGCAGCCTGCACTGCCAGTGAGTCAGACAGGACTTCAACCTTGTCCTGGAGTCCAGGCCAGGCAGTTTTTCCTCTCTGCTTTCTGTCCCAGCATATCGATATGGGCTGTATCAACCTCATCTTTCATTAACATGCTGGGCCATGTGTGAGTGGAAACTCTGGTCCAGTTTCAGGCAGCAGTATGTGGTTCTGCCCAGGGAGGCAGCAGTTGTGTCACCTGCATCTGCCCATCTGAGACTTTCAGAAAGAGCTCCTCAGCACCTTCCCCAAACCAACTTTGCTGTTAGCAGAAGCTCTCACAGGTAAAACCTCCTCTGAGATGGTTGTAAAAATAAAAATTGCAATATATGGTAGAATTAAGTGCTCCAAAATGAAAAGCTAAGCCTCTCAAGATGTAAGGATGCTAAAAAATTGTGAGATCAAAAGGGTCATCTTTTATAAATATTTATCTTTAAGATTTTATGTTCTTCCCTGCAACCACATTATCTAGGAATCAGCTCAAGAAGAAAATATGAAATCTGAGAGTCTCACATAAAGACAGGACTCTAAACATTGTTACTTGTCAATAAAATTAGTAAATGCATATGTGAAGTTTGTGAAAATGCTATATGCCTGAAGAACTTATCCTAAAAAGTCATTTAGGATTTTATTATTACATATCACTTGCCTTTTGATATTTAAAGGACAATTCTATAACTGAAAAAGCAGGCTACATTTAATTAAGCCCCTTGGCTCAGACTTTTTTACTTAGGGCAACACTGTAAACACTTGGCAGAGACTGAACTGTAATAACAGCTTTATTTAAAAAAGATTTTGGTCACAAATGAGAAGGCAGGTAGTCTAGTAGAGAGTTCATGGGGAACTTACCACTGCTCTACATCACCTTTATCTTTTTTATTTTTAGAAATAAGTTATTTAGTTTACCATCCTTTGTGTATCTACCCATGAGTGATTTAATGAGCTGAAATCTCAGTTTGAGAAGAAAATTTATACTCAAAGATTGTCTGATAGAAGCAACAAAGCTGTCAAATACTACAGCTGGGCTTTTTGTCTGTCCAGATGCCTTGTGGCTTCTGCTAAAGCAGCAAGGGAAGGTGTCTGACACAAAGGAAGTTATTTAGGGAAATAAGATATTTATGCCATGGTAGCTAAATTGCTTTGGCTTTATAAATGGAGTTTCCCATATGGATTGTCATTCCAAGAATGGATTTTTTTCTGTCTTTGTTCATTCCAGTTCCAGACCAATGGTAACCAGAAAAAAAAGCTGTCTCTCTTGCAATAGGTGTGTCCATGTGATGACATTGTGTATATTCAACCCAAACCTCAGACAAGTGTAATTGCCTAGCCAGACATGCCTTAACCATCTAGCCAAAGAGTTACAAAAATAATGCCACACTGATGCCTGCTAGACCTCTCTGCTCATATGCCCAAAATATCCTTGTTGAACCCCACAGGCCATCAGTGTTCTCCTCCACCTACACCAAATATTGTTTCTAGAAAGGTGGTAGGCATTTGGGACCTGCCCCTACACTACTCACATAGCCCTCAAGTCTTTGCATGGTCTTCTGGCTCATTAAAGGGGCTACAGAGAAGGTGGGGATCTCACTCAATTTTTAATATTTTAGTTTTTCTGAAGTCTTCCTGGAAGACAACTGAAAATGGAGGATTTCTTGTCTTACAGCTGAATGAGAAGGGAGGAAAGCTGAAGTCTGTAACACAGGAAAGTAACCCAAATTCTTATTTAGATGTCATATTTTGTAGATACAGTGCAACCTGACCTGAATGGTGACTCCATTTCAAGGCAATAATCACAGCAGGTTTCATCAGCACTTCATTTTCCTTGCTTAGCCCAAATCTGAAACACCAAGGAGTGCCAGCCATGAGAAAAGACTCATTAGCTGTGCCAGATGAATAGCTCAGCTAAGCTCATTTCTATTACCTTGTCTGACAGCAGCCACCCCTTAGTCTGGCTCCTCTGCCCACACACATGTAAACAATAGCAGGGGTACCATGTAAAATAGATTTTCAAAGCAAAACACCAGAAAAGTCATGAGCAAAAAGTCAGTCTAATTCAACCAAGTAAACAGAAGACAATCTGGAAAAGGAACAAGAGCATTTAGCAACTGGAGGAAATTAGGATATGTCAAAAAAAACCCAAATAAGATATGAAATATAAGTGCTTTATGACTTTTTCTTTAGAGACCAGGGAGAGTACAGTAAAATACGTTCTACTTCTCCAGCCAAAGTTTGATAACAAGCAATTAATTGATTTATAAAATTGAAATAATAAAATTAATACCATCTTAGAAACACTGAACCAATCCTCTTCTTGGTCTATTTCAGATGGTAATGGAGGAAGAGATGTGGTGACTCGTAGTCCTGTCTCAATGTACTGCTGAGTGTATCTACAAACTCTGGGTGTTGACCAGCCTCCCTTCTCTTACCCTGTTTTGTCTCCTACTTCCTTGACTCCCAGAAGTCCACCACACAGGTGACACTGATGAGTCACACTGATTCATGACAACGGTTGCCACAGAATGGCAATTAGTAGACTGTGGGACTTGCTAGAAGGTCTCTCTGTGCTGTAAATAGGTTTCATCACACAGTCTCTGGATAATACCAGGAGTTACAGTGGCTTCTAACCAGGACAAATTCAACTGAATTTGTTTCAGATGCTTGCTATCAAGGCAAAGTTTACTGGTACCAGCTTGGTAGCAAGCTGCACTTTCCAGTGAGCTGTGCCATTTTCAAGACTGGGTCTTTTGAGGTGATGGTGTCACATCAGGGAGAGCTTTCATGTGCAAGAGCTGTGTAGTTGATTCTTCACTGGTGTGGTGGAAGTAGAGTTGTGTGGGTCACTCCCAGTCCTTCCCCTGTGTTTTTTCATTTGCTTTGGTGAGCATGGTTTATTTTAAGGTGTTATTTATTGAGAACACACATGTTTTATTTGAGAAAGGTAATGGTAATGGGAAAGGGCCTTCCCTGGCCTGCAGACTGGTTTTCTTAAATTCAGTTTGGGTTTCTGCTGTTCTTTCAAGCAGTCTGAAGACTGGAATAAAAGGAGAGTAGTTATGTAAAACTCATTTGAATATTATGCACTTGCGGAGCTGATTGATTCTGTTGCCATGGGCTTTTCATTCAAAACTTCCCCCTTTACTAGGGCAAAACCATCCTCAATTGAGAGATGTGTGACACAGTAAAAACTCCATCCAGTTTGTGGAAACTTGTTTGTTATTTTCCTCCTTTTTCCCTTTTCGTTTTTTCCTCTGTTTCTGATGGTTCCAGGACACAGTTGGTCTCATCCATGTGACAGTATTGTGTAATTCTGCTTCTTTGAGCCTGGCTTGCTCTCAGTCAGCTGTGGCCAACTGAATTCAAGACCTTCTGATTCCCCTCTGTACTCTGTACAGCACGCAATGAAGATTTGTTGCCCCAGTAGGTAGTGAACAAGGGCTGCAATGTGAAGCAGTAAGGGGGTCATTTTTCCAGCTATGGATGTTGTCTAACACCCTAAAGGTCAGGCTGAGTGTCCCCTGGGAGTTTCCAACTCTTCATAACCCACTCCCATAACATGAGTTTTATTGCTTCATTCATTCTGATCTCCATGCAGAGGTGAAAATGCCAGCTTGGTGCTGGCAGCTGCTTAAACAATGACTGAAGAAATGGAGGAGCCTGTGCCATGTGGGGGCTCAAAAGGAGAGAGGGACAACAGGCAAGTGATTTGGTATGGTGGATAAGGTGATGCTTGAAGGTAAGATTGTGTAGAGCTATATAAACTGGTGAAGTTGTGCAAGGGAAGCAATCCAGCCTCAGCTGAGCCTTGCTCTGGGAAGACCATCTCAGTCTGCTGCACAATGTTCTGCTTTGTGTGACCTTAGCTAGCCAGGTTACCTTCTCCTGCCTCAATTATCTTGCTTTGAGAAACAAGGGGTACTTTTGCTGTATATCCAATTGCCAGTATTGCCAGCCAAAGCCTCTGTAATAATGTTCACCAGCAAAGACTATTTTTGGACATCACTACAAATATTTAACACATTGTAAATTATAAATCAGCTGCCTCTGACACCAACCAGAAGTGAATGCTGTAAGTAAAAAATGGAGATTGCATGGTCTGTTTTTTTATCCTGTGAATACTAGGATTGGAATTAAGGCAGCAGATAGTTATTGCAGTGTTTAAGCACTGCAGCTGCAGATACTATGAAACTAATGATAACTTCACTAGCTTTTATAGACAGCTTTCCATCTACAGATCTCAAATCTCTTTAATAATGCAATTTTCTATGTTTTCCTGTCTTAACCCACTTGTAACAAGGCTCTGCAAACCCTGAAATAATGTTTTACATTATATAAAACAACCTGAATATTTTTGCAATAAAATCTTTGTGGGACAATGAATTATGTGTGAACTATTCTGTGGGCTTCATCATAATAACAAAATGAATTCGTTTTTTAGAAGCAAGCAAGGAAGAAGGCTCTTTTTGAACTGTCTGACCTCTTTTGCAGCACTGGAGATGTCAGATATTCTCCAAATGCAACATTCAGCTAAACTGCCTGTCGATGCAGCTCCCTTTGGAAGTGCAACCTTTCTCCTAAATTGCTTGTTTCTATCCCAAGAAGTGGTTTCAATTTTACATCCAATATCAAGTCATCTTGGCTGTGAAAGAAATGTAAGAAGGGTTTCCTCTCCTGGCCTTTCCAAAGAACCGTAGCTTCACAAGTAACAGAAATACAGGCTTTTGCAGTATGAGATGTACTGATAGTTCCAAGCTTCTTTGGAGCAGCCGTTTTCATACCTTACTTGTATTTGATTGAATATTTAATGTCATAGTTCTGCCAGAAGCCTCAGAAAATCAGCAGTCGTTCTTAGTAGAAGGAGGTTGATGATTCTGAAAATTTCTCTTTAATGTGATTCAAAATGTGACCTTGAGGACCATGACCACTGTTGAGTATGTCAGCATGTCCTTGTGGCTGCTGTGGGTGGCAATTTAGAAGTCATGGATGATGGCACTTGACCACTGCTAACTTTGAGCATCTACCAGGGTTTATCAAGCTCTAACCAATACTCCATTGAAGACTAATCACTTTAAATGCCATGTTAGAGAACACACAGTGGAGCTTTTGCTTAAGCAAATTTTGACACCTCTGCTTTGCTGAGGCCAGGAGAGCCCTTAGTGTTGGGTTGGAGAGCAGCATCTCAGTGAGGATGTGTTTCTCATGAGAGGTGGCTGCCTGCTTCCTGTCACTGTGCATTTAGTAAAGGGTGGCAAGAATAGATAAGAATCAAGCTCTGGATTTCAAATACATCCTTTAAACAGAAAAATCTGGGGACAAAGCAAACAGTGGTATCTGTGGGGTGTGGGGTACCAAAAAGTACTTCCTGCACTCATTTTGTAGGGATTTGTATGTGTATGAGCAGAGGATTTCAATCTGAAGTGGTAATTTGCCAATGGTGGAGCCGGGGATTCATTAAAGCTGCCCCTCCCCATGTCCAGCCTCCCCCTGCATCACCCAGTCACACCTGCATTGCAGAGAGGAGTGTTGAGGAGCTAAGAAATGGATGGATTTGTATGTATTTACATATTTTTTCCCTGGTTTAATAACTTATTTGCAAAAATGAATCACAGTTAAGGAAGAAGACAAGAGTATAAAGCATCATCACTTGGCAAATATTCTTATGTCAGCTTTGACAGAAGTGTTTGTACTTTGTTTCTGGAATATATCAATTTATGTTATAGCTCCCTTGACTTCAACTGGAAGAAAGTATAGTACAAATTCAACTGGTGTAATTTCAAAAGGCAGTTTGTAAGTGTGCTTTCCATAGAATAATTGATTTTAAAAAAATTTTTAAATCTCCTACCTGCCAAAACCAACACAGTAGTGAGTGATGAGTTTGAATGGAAGTCCCAACAGCAACAACTGTTTCCAAGACTGTAGAATTACCAGTAAAAAAACCTGTCAAATCTCCCAACTTTGATAAGATCTGGTAAGGCTGCCCAATTGCCCAGAGCTTGAACAGTCAAGAATATTCTTGGTTACATCTCTAGTGTTTTTATACAAGACAATGTCCTGTCCCATTGATTCAAACATACCTTTATGGGAGCTCTTTGGGATTCCAAATGAGGTGAAAGTATGACCACGTCATTATGCTAGAGAGTTCTGCCTTCTGTATTCAGTGGTGCTTACCTGCTTCTATACATCCTGTTGCATTTTATTGTGCAACTGATTAAAGAAATATTTATCTGTCCAGGAGCTCTTTCTTATGATGACTGGTGAAATACCATTGAAGTGTCTCATGAACAGTCAAAGTGGTGAGGGCTGTTCTCACATATAGTTAATTTTCTTTCTAAGAAAACACCGGGCATCAAGGGATTTTTAAATGCACTGGAGACAAGAAAGACAAAAACCAGTGGCCAGAAGCTGAAGCCAAGATGAATCCAAATGAGGAGAATTTAATAGTGAGTCAGTCATCCAGAGAAATGATGATTTGCCAGCTCTTACTGTCTTCAGAGGGAGCACGTCTTTTTAGATGTGCCATACTCAAACACAATAAATTTTATTCAAAAGTGGCTTAATTGTGCGAAGTGTAATAGTCTGTAACATAAAAGCCATATCAGGGGATCTGTCTAATGGTCCTTTGCCTTTAGGATTGTGAGGTTTATCTTAAAAAGACATTGCTTTTCTTTTCATTTTTCTAGCTCTTGCACAGATTAGGTCAAAGAGTTTTAATTACATTCCATAAGAATCGAAGTATGGAAAATGAAGCCAGTGAGTAAAGGAAAAGTAGTAGCAGCACCACTGAAGTGATAAGAGTTTCCAGTTAGTGCTCAGCCAGTGGGAACTAATTCACTCATTCAGGAAGCTACAAAACTGCCGTCAGATGGCATTTTTTTGTCACTAACAAACAGCTTGCAATTAGATCCTTTGACAAAGGTGAATTGTTTGATAGTCATAATTTAATCCTCTGATACCAATTCAGCAAGACAATCAATAAAACGCATGGTCCATTTCTTGTGAGGTTATCCTGCATTTATAGACAAAACGATTGCCACAACTTTTGAAAACAGATGTTGCTAGGTATCTGTTATAGCACAGTTCATACCTGCAGACATATGGAGCCTGCGTGGCCTCTCTGCCTTGTGTGGGTATGAAATTATCCATGTATGTACATATACATACACATAGATATAGGATCAATGAATGTTGGAGTAAACAGAAGAGTGTTGGTGGTGGGAACTGAGCATGTGATGTCTGCATTTGTTCAGTGCCATGTCTAACAGTTGTACACATCCATGCACAAGGTCACTTCCTCATGCTCCTGTCATTCGACTTCACAAAGACTCACAGCATTCATATGATACCTGCAGAGAGAGGTTCAGGTACTCAGTAGGGGCCTTGCTACCATGTGACACTCTTTGTGAGAGCTCCTATTTCCCTTTTAGGTATGTTCTGAGCATTAAAACACAAATAGCTATACACCTCCAGGAAGTTATCATCATCATCATCATCTCTGAATTTAGATGCTGTATTTGGAAAATCTGGACATCAGTTTCGCTTTGGCTCTGGCTTAGGGCATATGCATTCATATGTAAGGCATTTAACTTACCTGAATTCATATTACCTTATTTACAGGACTGGATGCTGTTTGTCTATCATGCCCTACTTCTCCCACCTCTTGTGAGCTGCTACATCTATGTACCTTCACATGGAGGAAGTTTCAGGAAAAGTCTGTTGTTTCAGTATTACCTGTGTAAACAGCATGCAATGGCTGTATTTTTACTGGTGAAAATGAAGCAACATTGATCAGACTGTTTATTTATGCACATTTTAAGGTAGGGTGTCAGATACACCTGTGTTCAACACCTCTTTACATCCTCTTTTAGCCCAATCCAGTTAGTACTGTGTGTGCCTATGCTCACCAGGAGTGCTTCAAAAGGTCCTAAGCTAAGGCCCTCAGTGCCAGGAAATGATGTAACCTCCCCAGTTCCTGGAAGGGGTTGCAAACCTGGTGCCAGAAATCCTCACTGCTTTCTTCTCCCTGTTGTTGCAAATGATATTCACTAACAAGTCCGTTTTCCTGCCAGGTAGAGAATTCTTTTGGGGGATAACGTCTTTGGCTTCAGCAGCAGTGGAAGAAACCTAAGAAAAAAATGGCACTCAGTGCCATGGTCTAGCAACCGCAACGGTGGTTCAAGGGTTGGACTCAATGATCTCTGAGGTCCCTTCCAACCCAGCCAATTCTATGATTCTATGATTCTATGAAAATGTGCTTCATTTAAATTCTAAAGGTGAAAGGGCAAAATTGGAGAGTATTGATTTACTTATTTATTTATTTTAAAGAGAAAAGTAGGAAGTGCTTATTGGTTGAGAAATCTCATTTTTTCTGAGCTGATTTCAATGATCTTTGAGCATCTGTAAGCACAGGTATGCTTTGGACAGCTGAACAGACCATGTACCCGATTAAATAGGTTCTCAGCTGATAGGGAAAGGATTACAAGCTGTTTAACAGAGCCTTTACCACAAAGAAGTAGACATTGTTTCTGAAGGAAGAATGTTGGTTACACAGCTAATTTCCTGAGACTGAAGAGAGACAGGCCTGCAGCCATCAGTTACATTTGGGAGCACCATGTCCTGTGTACACCCCACAGCAGTGGCCTGAAGTGCACAGCCACATCCAGTGTTGAGTCTCACCTAATGCATTTTATGCCACAGCTTTATTCCCACCCTGGTCCTCAGATTCTGACAGCTCTGTGTTTCTCAGAGAGCCCGAGCAGCAGCACACAATGCACAATATAACCCCTCTCTCCCTGTTTCTTCCCACAAACCAGCCATTGAGCGTTGGTCAGGAGCCATTAGCACCCAGTTCAAACACAGCATCAATGCTATGAGAACTCATTGTTTTTATAAAGATCACATGCAATTTGTTGCCAAGCAGCCTACAAAAATATTTAAAGCCTGCCCCTCTCTCCACACAATTTCTTTTAAAAAAAACACAACAAAAATAACAAGAGCTTTTACTTTGGGCCTTAAAGGCTGAGAGGGATTTAACCTCTTCCTGCACAGGTCCCAGACAGTGGGATGATGGAGCTGTTGCCATGTGCATGTGTTTCATGGGGATGATGCTGGGGAGGACTTAAATTGGAACTCTGGCTATGTATTTATTGGCTCGGTTTTAGACTGTCATACATCTTGTGAATGCCATGTGGGTCTTCACAATTCCCTCTCCTCTTTAGACATAATATTTGCTGGCTAACTCTGATGTAAATACCTGATTTGTAAGGGTCACTTCCTCATCCCAAGGTCTGTGCAGGGTCCTGGCCCACCTAGGAAGAACTGCTACATTTGATTACATTTTTTCTCTCCCCATCCATCCCTGCAATCGTTTATATCTAAGCACATGTTTAGCTGCTTTGCTGAATTGTCCTGTCTGTTAAAAGGAGAGTTCCAGCTCTAGATTTTTGAGTAAAACTTGGAAGTAGATAATTTTTTTAAAAATACAGGTAATTATTTTTACTCCTACCAGACTTCAGTTTTCACCAATATGAGTTTTCAGGCTAGGTTTTTCTGTCTGTGCAGTCTCCAGGCATGGGGCTATCTTCTAGTCACCCAAGGCAGTATGACACAGGACATCAGTATGACACAGGCCAGGCTTCTAATGAAAAAACAGACCAAGCATATATAAAAGAATTGGCTTGAATACCAGCTGCATTTTCTCTAGGAACCAGCCTTCACACAGTGTGTACCTTTGTGCGTGCAACTACAGTACTCAGAAGGATTCAATTGCCAGCCAGATGCTGGCTCTGGATCAGAGGCATCTCTGGTCTTTGAGGAGTGAAGATTACGAAGGTAATGGGGATGGCCCTAAAAGATGCATCAATTTTTTTTTTACCATCCATACCACTTATGTAAGAGAATGACTGTTTTCAGGACATTTTGTGGTTACCTCTCATTCACATTTGATTTCTTACGTTCAGGTACTATTCTGCTTTTTGAAACCAAAGTTTCAGGTTCACAGCAGAATCACATAAATATGATCTGTGTTCCCTAAAGCTGTAATTTATATGATACACCACATATCAGTTTAAAATCAGTTCCTCCGAATTGATTTCAGAACTGCAGACACCATTTAGAGTGGCTTGACCTATTTTTGCCAGACAAATTTTAAAACTGGTTGGAAAGTATCCTCATTTGAGCACTGACCTTGTTATTTATAATCAGGTCTTGCTCTTATACTATCTATTAATTATAATAATATTCCTCAAAATGTCATTTATCCACACATTCATAAGGACATAACATTCTGCAAGTTGCATAACAGAGGTAAGGTCTTATCATGGCTTTTGGTTCTGTAAAAATGCAAATATCAACAGCAAATGTGCCATGCTGTGACTATCATGGTAGTAACATTAATCCTGTGCGTAATTGTTTTCTGCATGAAGACGTTACTGTGTAAAAGCATAAGCAATTTTTGATATTTATCTTACTTTTAAGCATGGTTTACTGTATTTCCTTCTGCAAGAATCAGAGATTAATAGGCAGGTTTGTTTTGGGTTTTTTTTCCAGTTTGCTTCACCTGTGGTTCTCATGTTTTGCCAGTGAGATCTGCAGTTTAACTAAATTAAAAGGATAATTTAAACTCAAAAGAAACAACTGAAAGTAGCCAATAAACATTATTTAAAGAAAACATACATGGCAGCTCTTCCTCCTGTGGAAAATGGGAACACGAGGTTGGTCAGCCAGGGTCAGCCAGGAGGGGCATCTGGTCTGGTGTCATCTCCTGAAATGGAAACTTGAGCTCAAACTTAAGACTCAAAAGGCACAAGAACATCTTTCTGAGCACACACAATTTAGTCTGTCCTCCATGCTGGAGTCCCTTCTGGTTGCTTAAAAAAAGCAACCCCATCTTCATTTAAAGGCAAGGCCCTCTTCTGATGTTACAAGATGGGGAAAACCAGAGCTCTAGCAATAGTCCTGATCTGTAGATGTCATTGTTATGTCCACCCTCTAACTCTTTGGCTGTTAGCCTGGGAGCTTTTCTAGGAGGGTGGTCTCCATCATGCCTAAGCCTGCTTTTTTTCTCCTTCCCTTAAATCAATTATAAAAGCATGACATAATATACTTTTAAAATTATTAAGATGCAAAGACATGAAAATATGTATAGGCAAGTTATAATGAAGACTTTGCCAGATTTAACACAGAACTACTCCAGAGCTAATCCTACTTGAGGGGAAGGAAAAAAAACAGAGTAAGAAAGAAAATAATTTGGAAATCAGATGCCACCAGCTAGCAAACAGTTAACAGATATTTTAACATTTTCTAAAGACAATCTAGTCAAGATACCTGCATTTGAAGAAACTGTTCTTTCCAAGCTCATATAATGATTTGGGTTGTAAGGAACCACTTAGTTCTAACCCCCGTGCCATGGGCAGGGACAGTTCCCACTGGACCAGATTGCTCAAAGCCTCATCCAGCCTGGCCAATGCATCCCTACGGCTGATACCGAAACTTTCGTCTGCCCATGTGCACCCTCCCTTCTTGGGGAGCAGGCGGGGTACAGCCCCCCACACCCCTCCCTGTGCATCCCGGCTGCACTGAGCGCTGGGCGCCGCTGCCCTCTCCTGGCGCCGTCCCGCATCTCGGCCGGCGGCGGAGGGGCCGCGGGGTTGTAGCTGTGGTGCTCAGGCATCGGGAGTTCAAACTGCAGTGCGGGGGTACAAGAGGCACGATGCAAACTAGAAAAATAAATAAATAAAAAAAAATAAAAGATGTTACAACCCAACTGAAAAGGAAAAGGAGGGGGGTTAAAGGTTACTGGACAACGAATACTGTAATTCTTGGAAAGAAGCTTTTCAGTGTTTCCCTGCTTTTAGGGGGACCAGTGCTCCCCTCTCCATCTTCCTGCATCCCTCAGTAGGGCAGTGGGCCAGGCCATGCCATGGTGCTGCTGTCCTGCACCAAGGAAGGCAGCTCATGGTGGAACTTCTCTATTAGTCAGAACCCCTCATTCGGGGGATGTGTAAAGCATTTTTCCCATTCCTGTAGATAAACAAAAACCTCCAACACATGCACTGGCAGTCTCAGTGGAAAACAAATCATCTGTTGAGTGTTGCTGAGACCCTGGGGAGAATTTGTTGGCCCAGGACCATAGAGATGTACAGGGGCTTTTCCTTATCTCAGTTTTGAGCAGTCATTTGTGACAATGTTGAGAGCATAAAGCTCTGCTGCCTATGGTTCCCAGGCACATGGCATCAGGACCTTTGCCTGTACAAGGTGTGGGGAACTACTGAGCAGAGCAATGCAGATCTGTCCCCACTGCTGATCCTCTGAAGAGCAGAACTTTGATTTTGACCACATCTCTCCCTTTTCTCAACAACCTCCATTTTTGGGGAACTCCTGAGCATACAAGAATTCCACACACCTGCAAGACATTCAGAAACTTTTTTTCTCCATCAGAGGACATCTTCAGGGCTCCTGCCCAGGGCACCTTTCCCTTGCAATACAGGGAATAAAAACAGAGGAAAGTCCTTCATGCATGTCTCTGGCCAGAGGTAGAATCACAGAACAGGAGCTGCCAGTTGGGCGAGATCATAGAAGAGAGGAAGAATATCCCATAGCATGGTAAGCCTGCTCTCTGAGAGCATCTCAAAGCCCTAACCTGTTTAGTGATGAAAGACAAGTGCTCTGTTCCCTGTGTTTTTATTTTCCTTTTCAAGGAACTTCACATAGTTGAAGGGGGAAGAGAAAAATAACCTTCTTAAATATTATTTCAGTACTTCAATTTCTATTTCAAAGAATCAAATTTATTAAGCAGCAGTACTTGAGATTACACTCACAGAGCAAATTCTCAAAGGAAGCCTCACCATCTAGGTGTATTTTTCATTATACAATAAACTCTGAACTCCACCAAAGGTGTTTTCTCATAATGCTAAGCTCAGTGTCTGACAATTATTGTCCAGCTCCATTTGGTGCCAGAAGTGCATTCAGTGGAGAAGTAATAAATCCTTTCATGCTGTTTAATAAAACAAGAAAATGTGTTGCTCACACTTGGATGCTAGACTTTATTACACAAACACAGCTAAAAAAATAAACTGACTATTTCCTGTTTAGAAGTGCCTTCAAGTCACATGATGTTGATTTTCTCCAGGTGCTGCAAATCTAAATGAAATTTTCACTTAAGTTATTCTAAAAGAAGGGAGTTGTGTCAAAATGCAATAATCAACATGTTGTTAAAGGTGCAAAAACCATTGTAAAAACCCCCAAAACATTCACGTGCTGTAATGAAATTAGATGTGGACCATGGTTGTTGCCAAATTACACAAGATATTTGTGAGACACGTGATATTTGTGTGACACAAGATATTTGTGTGACACTTTGCCATCCTCTTTAGTGCTTTTATGAGTTTTCAGCAAGATAAAAGGAGAGAAAAATCCTTTGAGATCTGAGTAACCCTTTCAACTTGTCAGCTAATTTCATGTTTCCGGGACTTTGGGATTATTTTCTACTCTGGTCACCTGGTTTTGGTGAGAGGTGCCACCACTACAGTAAAATAAATGCCTTGGAAAAATTGATGTCTTTAGCAAGGTACTCAGCACGAACAAGGAAACACATCCTTATGTAGGATTGTCTGTCCCTCCATTTTCACTAGCTTAAATGAAGGAAAAAGTCAGCCACATATTGTCCTTTAATAGATAAATCCTGTAGTTATGGAATTACAGTGCTCGTTCTTGCACAGTCTATGTGAACCTCATCCAGTGATACCATGAAGGACAGAATGACTATTGTCACATATGCTTCATTCCTCTTCTCAGCTTCTGCCCATTGACAGACTTCTTTGGGTGAGTCTCTCTCCTTTGAGGACTTGTTGGGTGCCCAATATCCTGTATTTCTGTGGGGATGGCAAGGCTGAAGAATGCCCCTTATGTTTGGAGCCAGAAAAAATGAGCATTAGGATGAGTTATAAATCTTGCTTGAGTTTCTCATAGCTTCTGAACCATCTGGAGGCTTCTCTCCAGAACAGCTCTACCTTCACTGGAAAACTTCGCACACCTGAAAAGGATGGATCTCACCTCAAAACTTCTGAAACATCTCAACAAATCTGGGGCCCCAGCCACCTCTTGTCTGCATCCCTGATATGTTGCAGATAGGTCATCATATGAAGCCAGTGTTGCCTCTTTTATATTTAATGGTTGCAGCTCTAACTCTTTTCTGTGACACTCTTGTTCTGATCTTTTTGAGTTTACAATGGTTGAGCACACTTGCACCACCGGGGTTAATGACTCCTGTTGATGTTTCTTTTAGAAGAAAATAGACCTCCATCATTAGGTAGCTCACATCTGTCCTGCAGAGACTATCAAGCTATAGGAGGCACTGATGCTGCAGCTCTGTGAATCTCAAAGAATAATATCTCCTTTGATATCCTCCAAAAAAACTCCTCTACCTGAAAGAATGACTTGCAGAGCCATGATTCCTCGAGCAAAAGAAGCGATCAGAATTGACTGCAAAGACTTCCCAAGTGACACAAACTTTTTAACAGGCTCTCAGAGCATATGAGGTTTCCAAATCAGCTTGACCTGCTGAAGACTTGGCAGCCACCAGCAGTGGTGGGATCACCCCATTCCCCCACCCCAGTGTCCTGTGGGCCAGCAGCTGCAATGCTGTGGTTGTGCAGTTACATCCACCAGAGAACACAGCCATCTGAAAATGATTAGTATTTCTGCAGGGTTTTTTTTTTTTTGTCTGGATCAGTTTGCTGATCCAATCAGCCAAACAACCTGGATGACTGCTGTCCTGGGGAAGCACGGTAGGGAAAAGAGGTGCAACATGACTTTTTAATAGGAGTGCAATCATCAGGTGGCTGAAAGTGCTTGGGAAACTATCTCTGAGGGTTTTGCAAGCCTAGAGTGGTGTGCATCTTACTGGGTTCTTTTCTCCCAGAGATACAAGTTGAACATTACATTTAAATGCCTGAACTTCAATTTCCAAGGCATCTAATATTTAATTTCAATTTAATTATATTCTTAAATTTAACAATTGGCACAGACTGACTTGCATGTGCAGAGTTAGGTGTGTGTTCACGTTCTTCACTGAACTGTGAGTATTTCTCATGAAGAATATCACAGTTGCATGTATAGAAAGGAACTGATTTTTCCTAATGGGTGAGTAGGTACAAATGTCTCTTCCAGTTATGAATTTATTTGCCTCATTAGTTGAGAGGTGATTTATTCCCTCTTTCTCTTTACTCACAGTAGCAGGTTTCCTTCCACCGGGGTGAAACTCCAGGACTCAGAACTTTCCAGTTAACTCCATCTGCAGATTTAGTCAAAGGCTCACTTATCAGAGTCGGTCTTACAATAGGGTTTTTGTTGCTTACAATTTTTGAAAATCAGCAGGCTCAAATGTAGGGTTTTAAATCTGTGTTTGCACTCCTCAGATACTCTTTGGGGGTTGTGAGCTTCCCACATAATTTCCAGTGAGACAGAGGACAGAAAATCTTGTGAGTCTCTCCCTGTGTTGCAGAGACCAGGAGGGCCATTGGGCTGCCTGCCTGCCTCCCCCCCCTTTGGGCAGCAGGGACATGGCACAACCTGAAGAAAAACTCTTTATCCTTGGGAGGTTAGATGAGCACAAGTGATGCAAGGAGTGGTGATAATAATAGAAGAGGAAAGGTGAAAATGCTTGGGATTTAGGGGGGATTTCAAAGACACTCCAGGAACACTAAATATTGGGTATTACGCAATTGAGTGAAACCTTCTGTGGGTATAAAACATATTAAAAAAAAAAATCAATTTGCCTGAGCTGAAGTGTGATGCCATGCTGCTTACATTATATATGAATTGTAATTGGAAACAGGACATCTGCAGAAATTAACCATTAACAGTTGAGCACTAAAATCTTTAATTGAGTTTGTAAGCCCTTAATGGCACAGTTAACCCTAGACATAGCTCAGTGCACGCACTACCTGGTTAATAACTCTAACAGCTGATAATATTTCACACCCAGGAGAGTACCAGATTAGCAAGAGACTTGGTGGAATGAGTTCAGCTCACCACTCTTTTGGACTACAGATGCAATAGCTAAACTTTTTGCTTTAACTGGTCTTTTTGGGCTTTCTTCCTTTCAGACCTGCATGTGATGAGAGCACCCCTCCACGCATGGCTTTGCAAATTGCAGGGATCACCATGTCCTCCAGGTGCTCCATGGTGTAGAAGCAGATGGAAACTACTTAGTGCTGGATAAATCCACATTGGGTGGCCCGAAAAGTGGAAGAAGTGACTGTAACTTTAAGTCTCCTTGGCAGAGAATGACACTGTGAATAATCCAAGCAGGACAAAATTCCCCACAAGGTATTGAGGAGCTGGAGAGATCTAGGCTGTGGGAAAAGCTCACTACCTCCTTGGTTGAAGAATTGTTCACAAACCTTAAAAACACCATTCTCTACCATTAAACTATGTACCCAGCAAACCCTTGGACCGTTGCAGCCCAGAAAGCCCAGTTCAGGAAGGACTGGTGCCAGCATAAGCATTGACAAACACGTGGAAGGAGAGCTGCTGAAAAAGCACATGCTTCTTTGCCAGCACAAAACTTGACAAGTGGGTCCATGGGTCTAATTTAGCAACCTCATTGTTAGGTGTCCCAGTTCAGAGGCTTGTAAGCAAAAAAAAAATCTTGTTACTGCCAACTCCTAGCACATTTCTAAGCAAATCAACTCTCTAATTGTTCCAGAAGAGGTGTATATATATTTAAAAACAAAAAACGAAAAGCAAGACCTCTGGGCGTGGGTTGAGTGAATTTTTGGAGATATTCAGAGATCCCAACTGCAGAGTTGTGTCATTTGTAGCATGAGTGTGTGCCAAGGCTGACATTCACCTGGAGAAAATCAGGTGACATTTGCAACTTGGGTTGACCTAAGGGCATCCTTGCCCAAACCCAGGTAGAACTGTCACACACTGTCCTCACTCACTGATGGTAAGACCAGGAGCAGTGGGGAGAAAAACCTATGGCAAACCTACCTGTATGGAAACATCTCTCTGCAGCAAGGCACAAAAAATTGTCTTCAGCCAGGAAAATG
This sequence comes from Calypte anna, assembly GCF_003957555.1. Classification (NCBI taxonomy): domain Eukaryota; kingdom Metazoa; phylum Chordata; class Aves; order Apodiformes; family Trochilidae; genus Calypte; species Calypte anna. The sequence continues at coordinate 28,723,874 of NC_044251.1, forward strand.
TACTGCCAAGATGCCAGCCAAGACTTGTCCTGTCTGTACACACTTTGTGTTAGCAGGGCAAGGGTACAAGGAGCAGCATGGCCCAAGAGTGTTGGTCCTTGCCTTGTGAAAGGTAGCCATGCTTTTATAGCCATGACCTGCATGTGGGACTGGAGCTAGGAAATGAAAATCACCTTCTTTTTCAATTTACTCATTTGCCTTAATAAACAAATCTTACTTTTTCCTACAAACCCTTATTTTATGTCATTTTCATTAACAGCATTTACCATGACAATGACTGACAATAATTGCCTGTATTTCTGGATGCTTTTATGGCACATGAAAATTCACAGTAAGCCAGTAGAGACTGAACTCATTGAGCCAACAGTCTCCTCTGAAACAAATTTTTCCTGTGCTCTTGTAATAAAAAATTTCTAGTATCTTTCCATCTTTCTAGCATCTTTCCATCTTTCTAGCACCTACTGAAAAGTTTTGCTGACCAAGATAAAACAAAAATCACAGCTCTGTGCAATGTAGGTGTTTGCACTGAATGTAACTCTCTCCAGTGCAGACATTTAGCTCCTCTGAGGCCACTCTTTTGTCACCTTTTACAGGTTTGTCTCCTAGGCACCCTCAGAGTTTACTGCAGCTGACGTGGCTTCCTGTGGACTCTTGCCTACATGCAGCCTTTAGGTACCTGGAGGAGTTGATCACTTTGCAGCCATTATTCCTTTCTTATTTTCCCATGTGTTTTATGGCAACTTGTGCTGATTTTCTAGACTAGCTGGGGTATCTGGGGCTTCTTTGTGCCTTTTTAGATGTTTTGTTTTTCTTTCTTTTTCCCAAATGGCACTTATTTTATTACATCCCTGCCTGTGTCTCCAGGCCTCGTGCTCTGGGATTCTTGTTTGGTTTTCTCATGGAGCAGCTCTTTTCCCTTACCATTTCCCTGATGCCTTGTATTGCATTTTTATTACAGCAGGGACTGTGTGTACAGGTCCTTCAGGCTATTTGTTCTAAGACTTTTATTGGATTCTCAATAAATATGTTTGCCATTGGGGGTCCTTAGCTGGTTTCCTTACCTATTTTATTGAAGCTGTGCTTCCAGACAAATGCTACCCAGCTATTTCAACAGCAATCTGGTTTCTCTTCTGAGCCCTTGCACAGTTTCCTACAAGTTCGTGTTGCTTTTTTATTATTATTATTTTTTATGTTTCACTCACATTCAGGGCCTTTTGTTGAGTCAGTCTGGGTGTTTTTCTGCAGCCACCTCTGTTATGTGTGGCAGCACAACTGCATCTTTGTGGCAAGTGGCAGGTGGAAATGACATGGTTCTCCACCAAACCATGAAATCTTAGGCAAAGAAGGTCACATACCAGCAAGAAGTTATTCTTTGTTAAAATGAATGGATGTTTTTACCTGGGATAGGTTGTGCTCCATCAGGGTACATCATCTGCGTTGAGAGATGGATTCAGTTTCTTCCAAGCTGGTGGATTTGTTGTCCTGAGGAAAGTCCTATGGGGAAGAGTGGTGCACCCTCACAGGCATTTCAGCCAGGTACAGATGCTGGAGGCTCCCAGGAGTTTGATCCAAATTTCAGCAGAAATTCCTGGTTTAATCACACTTCCATGGTTATTAGTGATACCAAAATATGTAAGTACAGGGGATTGGCAATCCCTGCAGATGCTTGTGTAGCAGAGTTTATTTGGCAACCCAGCTCTGTAGAGCAGACCCAGAAGCTTTTCTGCCCCAACTGTGACAATTGCACCTGTGTACTGGTCCTCCAGGTAATGAATACAGGTGTGATACAACTGCCCACATAACAGAAATCATAGCTGGGGCCTATGGGCTGCCCCACACCCCATTGGCATGCTTAGGACAGACAGCAAAATAGTGATGATTAATGCTGGAGTTGGAAAAGAAGTTTCTCCACCGCAAAATTATTTTTTTTTAAGTAATTTTTGGGAATTTCCTTGGTTTTCTATTTTTAGCTTGGATAAAAAGGCTTAGGTAATCATACGCTGTGTTTGTGCATCTCTATCTGCTGTTGTAGTAATAATTTTTGAACTCATGAAACAGTTTCAACCAGATTTGATTGAGGAAGAGAAATCACAAAGGTAGGATGTTCCTGCAATTGAATATTAAATAAATAGCCAGGTAGAGGAGAGAGATAACAGAAAACCCACACAGGAAAGAGCCATTCTAAGTACTTTAGCTGCAGGAAAAGTTTAGATCATGGATAATCCTTTATTAGACATAAAAATCCACTAATCATTCAAATTGTCTTTCCCAGATGAAGTACATATCCTGTGTGTAATAAAAGGTAATTCTGGTTGAGCTCTTTATGGTGCTAAGGGCATTCATAAAGTCTTCTCTCACAAACACATGCTGCAGGTTTAGCCTAACCCAATTAAAAAAATAAAAAAACAACCCAAAACCAAAAAAACCACAACAACTTACAAGATGCAAACTCACTTGAAACAAGGATCTGCTTCTTCTGGTTCTAACAGAGGTGAATATTTGCTGAAAGGTAGTTATAAAGCTATTCTATGGCATTTGATTTATTAATAGTCTCTAAAGTTATCACTAGTTATTTCTATTTAAACTGCCATACATCTTAATATCTTTATTAAAAGGGAAACCTGTATTTCAGGACCAGATCACATAAGCAATCAGTAATATTACTAGTTTTCACAGTGACCATTCCTACTGTGGTCATCTCTGTGGTGAACCTGTTGGGATACTCCGTGGTTGGGTTGCAGTCAGTGACAACTAACACGGTCCTGAGCTGCTGCTGCAAGGAGCTGAGTAGGAACGAGTGGTCAGGACTGTGCCCTGAAAGCACTGGGGTGCAGCTGCCCCATTTCAGGTGGTGTCTATCATTTGGGGTTTTTATAAAGAATTACTGTTGTCTGTCTTCAATTATTCCTTATCAGAGACCCAGGCTTCATGATGTACAGATTGTACAGCAAATACAGCAGATAGCATGATTTGAACTATGATGCATTTTGAAATCTGCAGAACTCACTTCCATAGTAATTTCTACCTTTTGAACTGCTTGTCCAAGACACTGATTTTTTTTGCTGCTGATTTCTCTCAAAAAGACACTTCAGATGGTGTGAATTAGAATAGTTGCAAAAACACTTGACCTCAAGAAGTGTCATTTTGTGCCTTCATGGGCTCCATGAAATCAATAGCAAACCTCAAAAGTATTTTAGTGAGAGAAGGAGAAAGCCAAACACCTCCCTCACTGGGGAACAGGAAAGCAGCTCTCAAAGAACTTTAAGTTTTGCTTACTGAAGTACATTTGACATGAACTACTGAATAAGCAGAGTCCCATGACTAAAGGCATCCTGAAATGTGATAAGGGAGTCAGAAGAGAACTTACTGCTTTTCAAAAGAGCACACTGGAGCTACACAAGCAGAAAATGTATTACTTGATAATGGATACGCTTTTTGGCAGGAATATCTAGTGAGTCTAGAAGGTCATTTATGTTCTGTAATACTTGCTTTATAATGAAAAGGGGAAAAAAAAGAGTAATCAGATCCCCATGCTTCAGGAAGGCCACAGATCCCTCTTTACTGGCAGATTTCAGATTCTTTTATCCTCTTGTGAGTCTCTAAAATCCTCACATTTCTTTTACATTAAGATTCTTCTCCTCATCCCTTCCTCTTTTTTTTTTCTTACAGGAAAATGCACACAGAGCTTTTATCTGCTTTTGTCTGAGCTGAGTAACTTGAATTCATTTTTCGTACAACAGACAGCTGTGCGTGACACTCCATGGTTGTAGAGTGCCTGGAAAACTAGGACTCCATCCCACAGATTATCTGTGACACTCTCCAGAATTAAAGTAAACACTGTTTTGGTTTGCTATTTCAAACAAAAGAAGAAATAGCAGCTGGTTTTGGCCAGTTGAAACAGAAGAGGTTTTGCATGATGTGATGGAATTTAAGCACAAATGTTTCAGGCCGTGGTATGAAAGGGGCAGAGGAAATGGAGCCTGTCCCCTTCCCTTGAGGAGCAGGCACAGACCCCTGTGTGCATGCACACACGTGTGCCCTCAAAAGAGGTTCCCATAGCAACCCTGCAAACTGGAGGTGAAAACCTGATTGCATCCAAAATCAGCACATGGGGTCTCCAAGGAGGGTCTTATAAGCCCAGTCCTCAAAAGAAAAGAAAAACAAAAGTTAATCAGATATGTCTGGTCATAGTTCAGTCCCAGCTGCTCTCATCTGGCATCTTTCTACTGTGTCCAGCACTATGGGAATACTCCTCTCTGTGAGGATCCTGGGCTCCTGGTGGTGCCCCTGGCCTGCAGACCTTGCAGAGTTCTCTGCTTGTGGAACTGCTCAGCTCTCAGTTTTTCTGACTGCTGTGTGAGTGCCTGGGCTCCTTACAGCTAAGATGCTGACATAAATGGGTTTAAAAGAGAAGTGTCCCTTCTGCAGCCAGGTGCTGGCCCTTCTGCCTGCACTCGTCTGAGCAGAGAATGAGCTGCACAGCACACATGCCTGGCTGTGATTTTTATTAGATGTTAGATTCTTGTTAGGTGCCAGTAGAAATGTTCTGGCTTTCTTCTCCTTCCAAATCAATGGATTTACACAAATGCAAGCGAGAGCTTCCTGTGCCTTAACACAAGTAGTGTCAATTTTTATTGAACCCAAGTTTTTTCCTCAGGTTTAACCAAAGCCATCCAGAGCCATGTGACATCCAGCTCCAGATACTGACAGCATGAGACTTGAGTTCACAGTAATGTGGTGCTACTTTAGATTACCAACTTGACCCAACACAGCTTTCCCAGATATTGGCTTCCATTTTCAGAGACTGGGAAGAAGGCAATACTTAGGTTTCTCCTCCTCCTGCTTAACATGAATCTTCCTCTCATGACTTTATTTTCTGTTGTAAGTAATTAAACACTTTATTGCTCTTCTGGAGGAATCACTCAGTAATGCAAGTATCAGCCATTCCCATCTGCCTTATTCCTGCTGTCTCTCAGGGGAAGGCACTCTGCCATTCCAGGCAGGCAGGGGACAGAGCCACCAAACACACTCCAAAATGTTGTGGCACTGGGCCAGTTCTTGCCAATTGCTGCATTTAGCTCTTCCCACAGCAAAACCCAAGTGGATGACTAGTGGTTTAAATACCACAAAAATAACTCATGCAAGGCAAGGCTTCTATCAAGGACGAACATGAACCACTCATCTTCATTAGAAAGGGCACTCTGTACAAGAGCAGAAACAGCTCTTCTCAAAATCTGGCCCCAGGAAGAGAAAAGTGGCCAAGCTTGTTCATCCTGGGATGAAAACTCAGTTTCAGGACTGATCTGAAGTGAAAAGAGATACCCAGACTCTCTAGCTGCCCTTCCAGCGCAGCAGGCAGGCACCAGCAGAGTTCAGAATTCTAAACTAAGCCTCCCAAACCCCTTTCCCTCTGGCTCTTCTCAAGCTTCGCCAGCTGCCCTCTGGAGAGGACTGTGCTGCTCCTCACCACCACCCTATGGCAGGGGCTGAAGGAAGGACTGGGACATCCAAGAAGCCTGGAGACATCCCAGGAGGCAAAGACACAGCATGTGGGTGCCATCTGGCAGCAGGCATGGTCAGAAGCCAATTTCTTTTGGCCTTTGCCTTGCAGGACAACACTGCTGAAGATGGTTTTGGAGGAAAAATTGAGTCATTAGAAAACTGCTGGTTATAAGGATCCTGTAAATTTGGGTAAGATCTGCCTAATGTCTGATGGAGACCAGCCTTCTTGGTGCCCTGCCAGCAGCAACCAGGGCCAGGACTGGCTGATGTGAGGTCTCCAGCTCCCCTGTGGGGTATTGGGCATCCCCTTGAACCAGGAGCACTCTTCCCCCAGCCAGCTGCTGTAGGAGAGCTGGAGATCCAAACACAGCAAGGCAAAGATAATGCAGAAGATAGTTTGGACTTCCGTATCAGAAGCAATGTAACTCCTGATTGGAAATATTATTAAAAAGTATCTCTGGATATTATTTTTAGCAGAAGGCATATTTCTTTTCTGTTCAGCTCTGAGGAAACAGGCTGAAGTGAGGGGCAGTGGATCCCCAGCATGGCCACACACCTCCAGGCTGAGGGCTGTGCCCAGGCTGGAGCCTGACCACCTGGGGAAACCCAGAACTGTTTCAGGGCATGTAGATGGGACCTGAATTTCATCAGACCTGTCAGAAACACTCTGGATCCTGGGTTTGGCTCCTGGATCTCTCCCCACAACTCAGTAGCCTGGGTTAGATGGTAGGCAGCACCAGAATCCCATGGCAGATGCAGGATGGAGCTCCCATGCCCAGAAGGGCAAGTGGTTGTGTCCGAGACTGTGCCTTTTCTCCAGTCCCACGTCCTGCCTCTCATGGACCTCCTGCAAGTCAGGTCCCCATGACCAGCTGGCCATGGAAAACATCTAGCCTTTTTTGTGGGCCATGTTGCCGAAGTGTGAAATCCCTGTTGCACTGTGAAATCAGTGAAATACAAGGGGAGTTGTGGCTGTGATTTCCCACGGACAGCAGCATTCACCCCACGTGCCCCAGTGACTGGAGGACACCCATGACCCAGCCAGGGGCATGACAGAGATTTCAGCCCTATCTGCTACCTCCACCAGAGGCCCATTGTGGCATTAAGCTCCGTGTCACCCTCCCACTGGGCCATTCCTGTCTCAGCATTGAGCAGGGCCCCCTACCCACTCCCACTCCCTGCTGGGTTCCTCCTCTTCACTGCAGTGTTTCCAGCTGAAGCTCACCCTGCTTCCCTCTTCCCTTTTTCAGAAAACTGTTGCTTCATTTGTTAGCTACACATTTTATTTTCTATATCTAAATGCTATTTTTCCTTTCCTTTTTTTAATGTCTTTTTTCTTTTTGTTTGGTTGGGGTTTCTTTTTGCCTCACCTTTCCCTTAATTGCATTTCCTTGGTTTTGCCTTGGACAGCTCAGGTTTTGAATGATCTCTGTTTTTATTCTATTTAGTTTTAGTTTTCTGGAGCCAAATTGCCACCCTGTGTAAATTAAATGATCATGCCACAGAGGTCACATTTCTCATCATCCTCCCCAGTTTTTTAACAAGTAACAAGCAGAGCTGAGACAGGGAGGAGCCTAGACTGCTTTTACTTACTAACCTCTTGCTTAGTGTCTGCATTCACTAAGACAAGCCAAACTATACAAATATTGTTGATCATGATATATTTTGATATATATGTGTGTGTATGTATATATACACATATACATATGTGTATAGACATGTAAAAAAAAGCCTGTTGTAAAGATATAATTGTGGCAGTAAAAGCATATTTCTGCCAATGTGTCTCAGTTCACCACTAGAAAAATAAATAATGTGGTTAAAAAGATGCAGTTTTGCTGGTGTAAACCATATCCTGTCACTGAATGTTTTGCCAGTGTTGGATAATTCCAGTCCCAAAGCTATACTCAGCACTACAGGCACTCTGTATTCTATCTGCTGTGGATGTGAAGGCAAGAACAAAACAAGAAAAATAATCTTCAGCTACTTCATCCTTAATGGGCTATGATGGTCCTGTTGAAAGCAGTAATGTAGCAGCATTAACAGCATTAGGCTACAATCAGCCCTCAAGCAAGCACACTTGGCTTGATTTCCCAAACTGAAGAGCTGCAAATCCTTCTCCAGAGGCTGAAGGCTCAGCTCAGCCTGCTCTTCCCAGCCCGGGCTCAGGTGCCCACTGGCACCTGTGAGATGAGTGTGACTGCAATCCTTTGAAGAAGAGGGAGAACAGAATGGTTGTGTGTGTCATCTTCATGTTTGCACTGGCTCAGAAGAAAGGTTTTCAGGGCCTGGGGCATTAGGAGGAAAGATTTGATGCCGAGAAGGCTTGATGCAGCAACTTTCATTGATCTCTGACTGACAGCAAGCTAAATTGCTCCTCCTGGCTGTCACTCCTTCTCTTGCCTTCCTTTCCACCTCTCTCTTCCCAGATACAGCCCCCTAGTTACTGTCTGGAAGTGAACATTTTCCTCCTTCACCCATAACTCTTAGTCAAATGTCTACAGAAAATAAGTTTTAGAAGTTAGCACCATTTCCCTCTTCTGCATGGTATCACTTCGTGAAGAAATACAAGATATGCTGCAGAAGTTAAAACCCTTCCATGGTACCAACATGACACACAGCATAAACAGTAACCCTGCCAGACACTTTGGGCTGAATTAATTCCTGCTGTAACTTCGATGACATCCTTGGAATTTCTCAGGGAGGAAATCTGATGCTTACAGCCACAAAACTGATTGGCTGCCCATGAGGATGTGTTACTAATTACAATTACTAAATGGTAATAGCACCAGAGCAGTATTGAGAGCGCCCTACATATAAAAATATTTTTGTAGCAGCTAAGGTTGTAAATGTACCTACTAATTTCAATTTAAAAGCAGAAGCCAAGAGTCTGTAAGTTTGCTGAGGGGCCTCATGTGGTCTAACGCAAATCAGGTAGGGGCTGCTGGCACTTGGAAAATCACAGATGGAGGAGAAAGGTAATTGCTAGACCTGACCTGTCAGAGCTGCTCCTTTGTGCACCAAGGCCAACTTCCTCTTACACTTCCAAGTTATCTACAGCAAAATTTCTTCCAAGCTAAACAAAATCAGAGGCTTTTAGGAACTTAGAAATGTCTGCTTAATTTCAGTGTCGATAAGCCCCTACTCCAGCTCATTCTTAATGTATCAAAATTAAACATTTTAAGCATATTTATCTAGTTGCTATGACTTCACCTGGTGCGTCAGACACTTTATCCATCAAATATGACAATTGAATAACATTTTTATTTTTAGATATGGGTCACAGATCCTTCTCTTCATGCTATTCCCTTCCCCCCCTTTCCTGAGTTTTGAACTCACTGGAAAATCTGTTCCATAATACGGTGGGTAAATGAATTACAGTCACAGATGGGCTCTGGAGATTTCATACATGCTGCAATTCATTTGTTAAGGAATGAAAAAAAAAGAAAAAAAAGAGAGACCCTTGACTTGCGAGGGTATTATAAGAGACAGCAGATCAGACACTGTAATACTGCACTTGCACTTATGACTCGGCGTTTACTATTCCTGGATTTGAATTTTTTTTAAGTGGAACATCAAAATCCACAAGGAATGATTGAATGCAAGGAGTTCTGGCAGTTACATGTTATAATTTATTTTTACAATTCTGAGTGAAAGTATCATGTGTTTCTGTAGAGAGAAGCTCAAGAAGCTCTGGCAATAGTACTTTAGTTGTAATTAGCAAAAAGAACTTTATTCACACATGACTGTTGGAAAGTAGAAACATGGAATGGTTTGGATTGGAAGGGAGCTTAAAGGTCATATAGTTCCAACCCCCCTGCATGGACAGGGACACTTTCCACTAGACCAGGTTGCTCAAGGCTCCATCCAACCTGGCCTTGAACCTTTCCAAGGAGGGGGCAGCCACAACTTCCTTGGCCAACCTGTGCCATTGTCTCATCACTCCCACAGGAAAGAATTTTTTCCTAATATCTGACCTAAATCCCCCCTCTTCAACTTTGAAACCATTTCCCACTATCCTCTCACAATATTTATTAATAAATTAGAATTAGTTAAATTAGAGTTAGCTAAACCTTGCAATGGACCTTGAGATCCTCAGGAGGAAAATAAGAAACAAAATATAGAAAACAGTATATAATTTTACTGCTTGGGTGTCTTGTTCAGTGTAAGTCATAAAGCCTATTTGCAGGCAGGCATTAAAGGTCAGTGCCTGACACTCACTTTTGTCTCTCAGTTCAGGCCAGAGGTTATGGGAAGAAAGGATGGGATGATAGATGCATCAGCCATTGGGGAAATTTTCATCCTGAAATAACTCCAGAGAATTTGTCTCAAGAGTGAATTGGATAAACCTGTTTCTGTTTGTGAAATGATTTAAAAAATATTACCTTGTGATCAAACCTAGGGTGGTGGTTTAACTATCCTTACCAGCACCCCATCACCTCATTGCAGGCCCAAGCTGCAAGAGGCTGATACATCTTTATTTAGCCCCTTCTGCGTGACATTTCACAAGCTTCCACCCCACCCTATGTTTAGGCCTCTCAGCTCACACAGGGCAATGGACTCCCTGTGTTTTCCAAACACCAGACAAACCAGAGGACCCAGACGTTTGAGCCATGAAGTATCAGCCAAGAGGCCCCACTCTCCTGGGATTTGCTTTGTATTCGGAGGAAAACACACCAAACCTTTGGCATTTCCACAGGCGGACACACAAGGGAAGGCTGTGCATCCCAGGGGGGAATCATGAACCCCCCACAACCTCTGCCCCAGACTGAAAGTCCCTGCATGGAGCTGGGTTGCCCATAGCTGCCTCTGCCAGAAAGGCTGAACGCTTTTGCTCATCCACTTCATCAGGAGTTGATGACCTTAAAGGTCTTTTCCAAACAAAACAATTCCATGGTTCTCTAATTCTATGAGTTGGGGGAACCGAGAAGTTAAAATGCCAGCTGAATCCTCCCAGGGCTGCTGTCCCCGTTCCCCTCCCTGTAAAGCCAGGGTGATTAAAGAGACTCTGCTCTGTGGTGTAATGGATGGCTCTGGCTGCAGTGCCTGGGGACCCTCTGACAGGGCACTGAAAAAGGGCAAAGGGGTACTAATAGCTGCTGTGTTTTCCAGCAGCCCCAGCCAAAGATAGTTCTGTATGTAGCTGACAAGCAGTCAACATCTGCTCCCTGTCTCTGTTTGCACTTCATCGAGTTATCTCCTCACAAGCAAAGAAATCCCAGATGATTGAACAGCACATTCATCATCTGGATTTCCCCTGTATCTTTTCCTGTATCAATGGTGCCATAAAAGGCCCACCAGAAAAGTCACCGGTGATCTGCTCTATCTTCCATTAAAAGCTTTTGCAGAGACACATTAAGATCTAAAGTAAAGAAAAGAAATCAAAACAAACCCCAAGCTTTTTTTTTCCCCCACTCAAATGTCAATCAAGGAACATTAAAAAAAAGAAAAAAAAAAAAAAAAGATTAGTTCTGCTTTTATTTGTTTGTAAAACAAAAAGCATGAAATATTTAGCAGCATTGTAATGCAGACCAGATGGGAATAATGCTGGCTTTCAAGGTTGCTGGAAACCACCTCCCTTTCATGCTGCTGTAGCAGTGGGACGAGGCAGGCAGCCCATTAGGACAATTTATGAACTGGACTTCCACAGAGGGAGTTCTAGCAAGAGGTCCACAGCTCGTATAGAGCAACCCTGATAACATCTGTTAGGGTTATTCATTGAAGAGGATTATATTACAATCCCTCTTAATACCACAAGTGCTACAGTAAAACCGGATGAGCCTTCAGTTTCATTTGCTCCAGTAATATGTGTTTATCAGAGTGTTTTTCTGCAGTTGGAAACCAAAGCTGCATTCATGGTATATCACAGAATGAAATTTAGAAAGCTTGAAATATTAACCTTGAAAAAACCTCAGTTCTCCTTTTAATCTCTCATGGCTGTAGTGCTCAGCTGTTCTGTGCAGGATCAGCACAGCATCAGCCCTTTTCTATAGAAAGCTGCTCCCCATAAAATCTCCAGGTCTGAGATTGATTTTATTTAAATAGTTCTCACTCAGTAACCTTGCTGCATTCTTTTTTATTTGAGACTTTGCTAACGATGTGGGCTTTTTTCTCTTCATTTACTTAAGTATATACTGAACACTCACATCCAAAATAACCTCACTATACCATGAGGACTTTTGTGTGGATACAATTTAGTGCATAGGCAATTAAGGCAGAGGAAAAATCTCGAAATGGAGAGGTTTTAAGCATTCTGTAAAATCCCTGTTGACTACAAGCCAGATTCTTGCTTCTGTAAACTGACCTATTTCAAACAGTTTCAATGCAGCTACACTGGTTTACTCCACCTGAGCATCTCACTCTATTATTTTTATTTATTGAACTTGCCACCTTTTGCTGTGAAAACCTAAACAGATACTTCCATCCTCTAGCAGCAGGCTTGCTATCTAAAACATGTGTTTCTCTACTAATGTGTGACTTAAGAGATTTATAACTGCCCAGGGTATTTCATTGTCCTCTAAAGTGTTTATAATAATTCTCGTTGACTGTCTCAACTTCCACCCATCAGCTGTAGAGTTGTTTGCAGCCTGAACCTGGTCAACGAAATATTTATTCACCATACATGTGTGAGTTGTTTCACTTATTCTTAGGCACTTTTCTCTCCTCACTGCTGCATGTCAGTCTTTTCTGGTCTATGTACAATGTTGGGGGCAAAATCAAGTCCCAAGTTTGTTTGCTCATTCCAGAAGAAGAGGCCTGATATACACAAAGAAGCCTACTGTCTGGCTCCACAAAAAATAAACTGCAAGATGGAAAGTCACATTACAAAGGAAAAAAAAATAAATTAGTAAGAACAGAAGTTTCTTTTGTGCATTGATTGTAGCCTTTAGGGGAATGTAACTGCCCCACTACCATACTCTGCATTTCCTAGAGCCCTGGACTTTCCTTACCCCATTATCTTCTGGGAGGGATTCCAGCTGCTGATCTTGACACAGCTATGATCAGTCGAAGTGTTTGCATTTGTACTTTTGGGGGCTGAACAGGAGACAGCTCAGAGGAAGGCACAGGACCACACAGTGACAGTCCCAACACCTGAGAGAAGTCAAAATCTCGATAAAGCTCAGTGTATTCACAAAAGCAACTGGTAATTTAGCCCACAGGTTCACCAAAAAGTTGTTGTGGTTTTCCACTCCTCTAGAAATAACCATCTGTGGAGCCCTTTAATCTTATAGAACCTGGCAGACTCTGTCTCTTAAAGTTTCAGGAAAGAAACCAGCAATTACCTGGATGTTAATGAGGGCTATGCATCCACACATACATGTGGCAGTGATTGCCCTGCAGAGGAATCAGCAGTGGTTACACCAACACACTGCTCGCTTACTGCATGTGATTGCTGTTCACTCAAAACCTGAGGTTCTCCAAAAACTCTTTCCTCTTAGCAGGTTTGGTATTGAGGGGAACCCCCCAGAGACTGTGAAAGGCCAGCGCTGTAAAAATCCGTAATGAACAGTGGTATGATTTAGCAAATTCACATTTTCTTTGGGTCCAGTAGAATTCTATTCAAACAACTGCACAATCTTACAGAAAAGCTGACATTTACTATTAAATCTTACAGGGCCAGAGTGAAGCAGGTAGATTCTGCACAACCTTCTTCCAGTGGCACATGAGCAGAGAAGCAGACAGCAGCAAATTTTATCTGTGCTTCATAGGTCAGTCCAAATACTCTGATGGTAAGAAATAAGCACAGCAAAAATGTGAAACCATCCCCCAGAATAATTTAGAGTCTTTAAAAAGAAATATGTATGTGTTTATTTACTGCATTAAGACTGCAAAATGAAATACAACTATTGCAGTCTTTACAAAAAAAAGGACACATGCAATAAAATACTCTGATTTTATAACCCAGCTCAACATAGTTCATAGGTAACAGTGAAGCTTCACAAACCAGATACAAGCCTAGGGCTTGGGATTATGAATTTCATCTTCTTACCCTACTTGCAAACATTGTATTTTGTCACTGAAGGACTAAGTTTCTGAATAATGTGGCCCAATGAGAGAAGGTCCCAGCTGCCTTTGGCTCCCAGGTACCAAGTCTTGCAGAAACAGATTTTTTTCCTGTTTTAACTTGAGAAAATGCTATGCTCCTGACAAAGCTGAGGAATAGACAGTATTTTTCAGGCAGAGAGCAGAAATCCTTCCATGTTACACCACACCCAAGGTGCAAACCAAGGGCCTCTGCTCTACAGGTGAGCAGCAGCCAAGGCTGTGAGTTACTTGAACTATTGCGCTGAGGAATGAAATCAGGCCATTTTTTGCAATATTTTACTGCAACTGTCTACTGTTTTCATACGTGCACGGGGCTTCAATAGATTTAATGTGGCATGTCAGATATGGAATAAATACAGAATAACACAGGAGGACTCCATAGCCCAGAAAAGAGCACAAGAAGTTCTCCTGAAATACTCAAAATAGTGCCTCTTGGTTAAAAGGCCTTGTTCTTCATTAGAAAAATGCCTTATTCTTTTATTGGTATACACACATCATAGGCTCTTATTTTAATATTTCCAGTGAAATTTCATGGGAATACTTGTGAAATAAGGTCTTAAACAGTGTGAAAAAATTACAGAATCAATCCCCCAGTGGCACTATTTCTAGGATAAGTTCTCCTCTCAGCTGAGACCTTTAAGAAAGTGTCATGTAACGCTGCCCAGCCTTTTGAAACAATGACCTGAGTTCTTTCCGTACATCTTGTGTGGAATACCACTAAGGATGACTTAGCTCTAGCAATTTAAATAAAAAATAAAGTCAGTCTTTCTCTCCAGCTGCATTTTCATACAATTTCATAGAGTCAGTATACAGACACTTGCAGCTTTTTGAGATAATTCTAGTGAGTAGGAGGATATATATGAAAACAAAGAGTTTCAAAATGACAGACATGGAAATCCGTAGAATAAAATATATATATATACATATATATATATAATTTCCCAACACAAGCAATTGGCAGTTTAGAAAAATATGATTGTTACAGTCTTTCTGACTCAATAATTGTAAAAAGAAAGATTTAAAAAATAAGTTCAACTTTTCCAAAAACCTGTTCTTCAATAAGAAAATAGACTGGTCCACATTTCCCTGAATAAGCCAGAAAGGTTAAGGAAAGGTACAAGCAAGACACAGAGTCTGACTTGGACTTGACATCAGCTGTGATAACATGCACATGTACAGAGACAGCTGCTTGGCTCCAGTATTGTTTACCTTAGAAACAAGCCTAATTTATCACAGAAGTATTTAAAAATCATAAATAACATGACAAAAGTGGAACTGGTCCCTGCAAAGCAAGTAATTATATGCATACAAGCAAAAAGTGACATCAATCCAGTTATTTTCTTGTGACAGTGAGAAGGTATTTTGTACCCAAATGTTACATTGACCAGCAGATGTATAAGCAAAGATTATTATTACAGGCTCTGCTATCAGCTACTTTACATAAACAAGAAGAGATGTTCATGCTGTAATTGCCTCTAACATTATTGTTCTGCTCAAATATTAACATTTACAAGAAGCTGAGGTGGAGACCTGAATCCAAGCCAGAATTTCAACATGCAAAATGCACAGGGTTCATGGGAAAGTTTCTGATCCTCCGTTACTGATGCCTGGAAGTGGATTGGAGCTCTGAAGAATTTTAAAACCACTCACAATATGATTTTCTCTCGTGAGCAGTCCTAAGTCTCCTGTCTGCCTAGGGGAGGGTGATCTAACATGGGGCATACTGGTGAAATTCAGATCTGCATTAATAAACCCTCTCTTTGGGAGGATTCACATTTTAGTTCCAGGTCGCTTCTAACAGAAGGTGGCAAAATGTCCCTCAGTGTTTGCAGATTTTTATATTAAAAGCAGAGAATAGTTTGACTGCAAAAACTTCACTCCAGGAAGTTTTTAGTAACTGTTTAAGACATCAGTTAGAACTTTTTATTAATTCTGTTCAGTGTGAAAGTAAAACCCTTCATTTTGTTATAATTTTTGTGAAATATATGGGGTATTTATTTACCCTATATGGGAGTCCTAGTACATTTGTTTAAACTTTCTTCTAGTTGGAAACTAAACAAATGCACAGAAACTGATGGAAGCAAGACTGATGGAGTGTTAGTGAAGGAATCCAAGATTGTTTATACTCCAGACTTGTTAATGAAATTGGGCACAAGACAGACAGATGCTTTGAGAAGTGAGGACAGGTTCCCTGTAAAAGCACTGTACATTGGTTTTATTGCTAGTAAACAGCAATGCAGCTTCTGGGTCTCCTACCAGCTTTCAGTGTCAATAGATTGATACGGCTTAAAAAAGGCAATGACAGAAAAATGCAACACCCACATTATTGCTGTGTAATTGCTTCACAGTGCTCCTGTACACCCAAGTAAAAAAATGAGTAGAAGGTATGTTGCTAGAAGCAAAGCTCCAAGGTTGGGCAGGTGGAATGTGTCCTCCCAGAATCACTCAATAAACTCAGCACAAATTTGAAGAAAAAAAAATGGCAAGAATGACACTGATCAAAAAGAATGCATCTTCTGAGACAGTTAGGATCTTGGAGTAAGACAAAGATCTATCTTTTGGCTTCCAGTCAAGCACGTGTACAAAATAGAGGTTGGCATTTGAGAACAGACACACATTCAGTAGATGCAGCATCCAAATACCTTCAGGAATAACCAGTGCTCAAGCTGTGGCTCCCAGATTAAACTCTTAGAGGGTCTGATCTGGGAAGATGATGGGAAAATCATCTTCGGTGCTTTTCACCTTAGAAGCTGAAGCTCGAACTCCAAGCTTATCAAAGCTCATTAAAGGCTGTTAAAACACATACCTCTAAACTCTTCCAGCTTCCTTTTAAGACACAATTTCTTTTAAAAGCTGCACTTGGAAGTTACTTTGAAGTGGAATGTCACCTTTCTTTAAGTAGAACAATAATTACACTCCCCATTACATATATATATACATATACACATACAGATATTTCATGTCAATGGGAAGTGCTGTACAGAGGTGTTCATTTATATCTGTAGTGAAACCAAGTCTGTGGTGTTCAATGCTTATTGGACTTGACAAAAGAAATAATTTGATTTTGAAGGTGGGTGTCACTTCAGGAAAAAAATAGCTCCTGCTGCTGAATTCCAGCTGGAGGCCTCCCAGCAAAATGCTGGTGAGGGTGGGTGGTACTGCAGCCTGCCTCCTTCCCAGCCTCTCCAAATTCACCTCTCCCTTTTAACATACAGCTTTTGATGGAGCAAAAAGGAGCTAAAATAAATGGGTTGCTAGAGGGCTTGACAAATGAGTTGTGAAATCAGTTCGTTAAAGTGAACATTTTTTTTTGTTAATTTTTCTTCTCCTAGTTCAAAAAACTAGGGTCCTGGCTTATTAGGGTGCATAAAAGCAGCATTCAAACACTTCCAGCAAGTCAAGTCCATGCACCCAGGAGCACAGCGCCCTGGGCCCTGCAGCACACCCAGCCACTTGCATGGTCAGTGACAATGCCAGGGTAATGGAGCTGAAACTGAAACACTATCCCTCCTCCCTGATTAAGGAGCAATTTTCTGCATGCATTAATTGGATTACATGTTTAGAGAGAAGAAAAGGATATGGACAGGCTATGTACAATGCTAATGCAAAGGCTTTCATTTTTAATAATTGTTAAGGGACACCCTCACATCCCCATCCACAGATCTGCATATTAAGGGCAATCCCTGAGCCAAGATGGAGGGCAGGACATGGCCAGAAGACTTGGAAGAGATGGCTGGCAAGGACCACAGTCCCTTCAGACAGTGATGAAGGCTGTTTTGACAGAGGAATCAGCAGAAACAGGCAGAGCAGCTGCAGGAGGAACGGCAATGGAGGGAAAATTGCTGAATTTTAATTTTGTTGAAACAGGACCAGATTTTTTTCTCTATGTATAGAGAAGAACTGGCACTGGAGACAGTTAAGAGAAAGGTGACAGGAATGATCAAGGGTGTGGAAGAACTGTAACATGGAAAGGAGCAGAAAAGACTGGGATCATTTACTTTAGAAAGGAGTCAAAGCCAAATCTCCTCTGCTCTGATAAAAGAAGGGAAGACGAAGCATGTTCTGGAGAGGGTAGTCCTGATCTTTTTCCTTGAATTCAACACACAAGGGCCAAAGAAGGAAAATCAACAGCCCCCTGCCCCAGGAATGATGTGAAATTCACTGCCGTAAATCACTCTGAAGCCAGAAATCCATCAGTATTCAGTAAGGCACTGGAAAGACTCTGTCCCCAAATTCAGAAGACTAAAGGCAACACCTGGCATTTACTTGCAAAGGAACAGAAAACCTCCTGTTTCAGTTCTATACTATCTCTAATTCCTGAAGATCGACCCTCATGACTACCTTTCTATCTAGAACAGCATTTCCTCCACCTTTCCTTGGAGCATCAGTGCCTACCACCTACCATTAATCTGTCACTGAAGGTTGATTTAGCAGTTTATTCTGTATTTAGTGAAAAGAAAAAAAAAACCCTCCCAAGGCTGAAATCTTAGCTGAGATCAATCACCCTGAGGGGAGCCTCCTTCCACAGTCAGGGAGATGAAACTGAACAGTGCTGATGACTGCTACCAAAATTTTGTCTGTCAGAGCAGGAGGTCAAACCCTTGTTCCTGTGTCAATAGTCCTGGGTTGCTCTCATTATGACAAACCCACATTTTCATCTCTTGCATTAAGATATCAGGCTGCCTTTTGAAGAGCTCATGTCTCCTGCAGCTCCCACTGGGATGTGATACCTTCACCTGTGCACTTTCATCTCACCCACGGTTTATCAGGAGGAGGGTGAGTAGCTCAGAGAGACAATGAGCTAAATCTGGCAATTGCTGAAGTAGGTTAGGTAACAAGTGCTATTTAGGCTACTGCTTATATTGGTATAGTACTGATAGATATTCTTTTTCTTTACAGATCTACAGGTACCTCTCTGGTAGACACATGTTCATATCTGAAATTCAATAGAGAAGAGATAATAAAAACCAGACTGCATGGCAGATTATGTTTTGGGTTTTGTTTTGGGTTTTTTTTAATCTATGTGTTTTTTCTTTTGTTTTTTCTTTTTTTTTTTTTTTTTTAATGCTACACTGAAGCAACTTTGTTTTATCATTGAGCAAGTACAAAATGTACTCACTTGTGCAAGTCAAAAAGCCTTGTGCCTAAAACATTCCACAGTTACCCAATACTAATAACCCCCATGAGGTTTATAATCCCATGTAACCAGTAGCTAATTAAATATGGCAAAAGGTTTCTGAATGAATTGTGATGACTGTACTAACAATGTTATCTTTAGTATTTTAATACACTGGTTTCTGAGAGTTATCATTAATCTGGCACATTATGCAATAACCTTGTAATGGCTCAGAGCAGGTCAGTGATCTGAGAACTACCAAGAGGGTCCTTGACACCCCCAGCAGCTCTGGAAGAAGCTGATATAGTTCATTGAGTTAATGTGTTAGCTGCAGACTAACACCTGAGACTGTCCAGTGGATGGTAAAGTCTCCAAAAGAAGTTCTTACAACCAGCTGGGAACATAACCCAGCTATGACTTGAAAGAAATCTATGATGCCAGGCAAAGGTATGTTTATTGGGGTATTTATACCAGAATTTTTTGAAAGCCAAAACTATTTCTCCATTTTACCAGGGTGGATAATTTAATTTCAGTCTGTAATCTTCAATTCTCCCAAAAGGTTTTGTTTGCTCTGGGAATCTCTACCAAACAGTGTTTATTTGGTTTAGTTTTGGTTTGGGTTTTGTTTGTTTGTTTGTTTTGTTTGTGTTTTGTAGTTTTTTTGTTGTCTGGTTTGGTTTTTCCTGCAGAAGAGAAGTACTCTCTTGTTGACACAAGTTGAAAGAGCTCCTGTATATGATCTCATCCTTCAAATCTCTTTAGTGCTAAGGAGATGTATATGCACACACATCAGAGTAAAACATTCCTTATTTAATACTGAGGAGATCAGAGCAAACTCCCAAGGTACTGGAACAACTAAAGAGAACTTACTGCTTCTTCTGATGAATAGAGATGACTATCTGCCTATCTAGTGATAGCCACGTTTGGAGACATTTTTTCTCTCTGAGATCTTCAACTATCCCAATGAAAAAAGATGAAGAAAAAGCAGAAAGCCATTCTAAAAGCTCCCCAAATTATTCAGTGATCATTAGGTTATTTTACTCTTTAGTAGTAGTTTTCAGCTCCAAGTGTTTGAGTTTAGTATCTCAGTCAGGGCAAATAAACCAGTGCTTCATAGAAATCACGGCTGCTCTGGAGATTCTGTGCTGAACATGTTTGTCACACAGAGATGTATGGAGAGGAAATATGTAAATAACATTGAATACAATCTGAACTGAATCAGAGGAAGGGCTATCAGTAGACATGATGCAAAGCAATTTTCTACCTCACTGTATTGCAGTTGTAGAAAATTCTGTTAAAAACACCTGGCTACAAAATCAACTACAATTTATAAATCAGGCTTGCTTGCACTCCAAAGGCTAGATCTGAAACGTGCCTTTTGGGCTGGGCAATGGCTGACTCTAATTCATGGGCACTGGAGTGAAGGATTTTGCCTTCAGCACTGAAGTCATTAATGTAGTCAATCAAACAATGTGACAAACAGTGCTGGCAAAAGAGCTTGAAGAGATGCACAAGAGCTCTGCTCTGTGAACAGGCTGCAGTATAGGCTATGTGGCCTGAGGCAGATGCACAATTTACAAGCTCAAACATATTAAATCTATATTATAGGGTTTTAGCACCCTCTGAGAGTGGTTGTATTTGGATTAAAGTAGTGAAAGCTCTCAGTTGTAGATACATGTGTGTTTCGTGAATCTTAGGGTTTCGGCAAGGGATGTCTTGAGGCAGTGGCCAAAGCTGAGCTATAACACATCTTAGTTATGTATGGGTGTCAGAGATGCACGAGCTGGAGATTTTATAGGCACAAAAGTGAAGGTGTAACCCCTTGTGTGAGCAAAGATCCAGGCATGAAGTACAGCGCTAAAGATTTTAAGGACTGATTTGGAAATGGCATGATTTAACTTGTGTTTTGAGGAACCTGAGCTTAGCTCAGTTTCCTGGAAGTTGAACTGAGCAGTTTGTTTTCATTTCAGCTACTGACTTAATTAATATTATCACACGCTCAGGGATCAGTATTACAAACTTTTCAGAAAAACACCAAGAGAATAAAAAAGAAAGTGAAGTTTGGATTTACATTTCACTCTTACTTCTATGATTTCTTTTTTTAATTCTTAGAAAAATCTCACACCTGCATTGGACAGGTGAGGTTAATGACATTATGGAAGAGTGAAATTGCTTTGAGTGAGATGAACACCAAACTCTTGTGCTTTGGATAGTTCCCATTCCGAAGAAAAAAAGACTCATCACTTATGTCGGATCTTTAGATTACTTAAATTAATGAGAATGGATTTGCTAAGACTCAAAGCAAAAAAATCCAAGATTACAGACAGGATTTATAAGTGTGTTTCTAATTTAGTGGTGGTTTTAAACCTGCCACAACACTGAAAAATCAAGGTGACGACGCAGTTGTTCTGCTATGGTCCTCTATGTAGAATTTTTTCCTCCCCAGTTGCTTACTCTTGTGGTGTCAAATGTGCATTTGTGAACTCATAAAAATCATCCAGACCAGAAAGGCTGGGCAGAAAGAAATCTGATGTGAGATTTTGTGCTTTGTAGAAAAAAAATCTATCTCTCTACTGATTTTCTCTTGCAGCTATGTTATTCCTCATTATTTTTACTTTCTCTTTGGCATTTTACTTTCACCATCTGGACTGGCTCAGCGAAACTTAGTAAGAAGTTAGCAAAACTTTTCTAACTGCAGTGTAGCTATAGCACAGAAAAGCACACACACAAGTACAAATCTATGCTACCACATACAGCAGGCTTTGTTACTGCCTCTCTCCCCCCAGTCTCCCCCCGTGTCTTTTCTACTGGAGCATTGAATGTGACATGGAGATGTGTGTGATGATGAGCTGCTCCTTGCTGCACAGCCACAGGGTTCTTCCCTCAGGGCTGGTAGCAATTTTTAGAGAAGCACTGGAGGAACGTGCAGGGCTCTTGAACAGCTAATCAGGGGAGAGAGGGAGGATCATCTTCCCCTGCCAAAAAGAACGATTGCAAAGAAGGAATTAATGTGTCCTATTCCCTCATGAATTATAGCTCTTCTCCATCTGGCTCGTTCACAAAAGTAATTGCAGGCCTTACCTTCCTTCACTTCTCATTAAATGTGAATGTGTTATTACCTAGCATACATCTTCTCTCTTCACCCTTCTTTCAGCCCCCCTCTGCCTGCTTTCTAGAGTTTCTCTGCTATCTCCTGACAGTCAGGTTTTAAGCTGCTACAGTTCAGCTCCTCCTCACACTCACATTCACCTTGTGCTCCACCAAAATATCTTCAACATCTTTTCTCCCTATTCTCTAATTGCCACCCTTCTTTTTGCTTATAGCAGAAGTTTGACAATTTTTGTCAACTCTAGCAAACCCAATGTAGTCAGAAGCATTACCACAAACAGTGACAGAGTCCTGGTGGTGGAAGGGTCTCTTCAGTACACTGGTACAGTCCCTGCTACTTGCCCCATTTTAAACCTTACTAAAGAAAAGTTGTTTAATATGCAGAGTAGCAATTCTGCAGCTGGGAGAAGAAATTAAAAAAGATTCAGAGATTTTTTTTCTCCTTAGAGCCTCTCTGCTCATCATGACTTCATTTTTTATGCTTTATAAATTATTGGATACCTTTGTTCTCTCTCATATATGCATATTCTCCATAGCTCTGTGACCATAAAGAGCTCCCGGTTGCTACACATCCCTATTCTACCCAAGTTTGCGTTTACAGCAAAACTTTCATGGTTTTATTAAAGAAGTATGGCTTTTTCCTTCAGTCTCTCAGCTACTAAATAGTTATTCTGCACAACAGATTTAGTATTATTTTGGAACCTTTTAAGAAAACAACACTGAATACACCACACTGATACCCAGAGGGCAAGTTCCTCCTGCTTCACAGCCCAGATGGGAAAAGTCACTGTTTCTTCTGTTGATTTTTTTGTTTTTTTCATGATTATTACTGTGGCTAAAAGCAGGGGACAATAAGGGATAGCTCTCAGAAATGCCCCAGAACTTTAGAAATTACCTTTTTGCTCAGAAGTCCATTAGATAAAACACCACTAAGAATGGTTTCATCACAATAAAGTATGAATTGGTTGTACATTAAAAAGCCATGTTAAAATGTACACCATTTGATCAATCAGGCAGAAGGTTAGGTAAATAAGATGTGATTATCTTAGAATTTAGAGTATAGAAAAATCAAGGCTTGACTGTTTTTGATACAATCAGTTCACATCAGTTCAACAAACCATTAATATAGAAATATCCTAGGAAAGAATCTTGTTTCCAGGGTGGTATTACCAAAGTACCCCCAACTTTTGCTTTTTTGAGACTTAGCCAGGCTACATCCCATTGTTCAGGCTTGATGATCCATAACCAAATCTGTATTTATAAAGTAAAAAGCTCCACAAAAAAAAGCCACAAAATCCCAGAAACAAAAAACCCCACTACTACTGCTGCTTTTTCTAGACAAGATCACTGAAACAAGGTTCAGACAATTATGACCTGAATTTAAAAGTTCTTCTTCTAAAGTGATGCTAAAAAAATGTATATACTCTTTTTTCCCCCAGCTTTCTTCCTACTGCTTTCTACTTCTCCTGATTCAAGTGGGCTGGAGAACACAGTAATTGCAAAAGAAAACTGGTAAAAAATGAGAACAAAAGGAGGCCCACTCCTACTGAAGTCATACAGTAGACTACAGTAGAAAATTTTCAATTACTTTCTGCAATTCCTGCATTCAGATACTGAAAAAAAGTAAGGAAGAAAAAAAAATAAAAGCTCAAGCTTTCAAATAGAATCATCTCAATTTTCTTTGGGCAGAATATCACTGACTGTATTCAAAAATGATTCTACTCTATTTGCTCTCTGGTTTGCACTTTGGTGCATGCCCATATCATCACCTACGTGTTCTGACTTCAGTTGTAAACAAGAATCTGATTTTAGAAATCACCTACTATACCCCAAAACAAAACCAGCATTCAGTATTCCTTGCTGAAAGATGGTAGAAACAGAAATATTGGAGGATTATCCTTAAATAGTGGATGAGTGATTGGCAGATGTGAGTTTGATCACAGATATGCATTTATATATATATATATATGTACATACATACACATACATCATCTCTATATACACATTATAAATATAAGAAAATATTGTAAAAAATATTAATTTTGCTCTAATACATGATTAAAGTGGACTAATCTTATGTTGCATTTATTTGACCTATCTGGTTGATATGATGATCTTGTTAGAAGCCATAAAATCTGTAATACTTGCAATTGTTAAAAACAAAGAGTCTTTATTTCTGAGTCACCTCATGCTAAGAAGTTAGGTTGGAGGTGGGCCCTCATATCTCAGCATCAACTTGAAGGACCGAGCAAAGTTGTTGGACAGTGTGCAGCTATGGCTCTCTTCAGCCAGGGGCATGAGGACAGCGAGGAGCAGGAGGAGCAAGAGGAGTAGCTGCAAAGGCAGTGCTGCCCAGCACACTCGATGCAGGAAGGAGCACACACGCCCAGAGCGTTTCTGAAAGACACAAATCAAAGAACAACTTAGAAAAATACTGACCAGGGGAAATGCATTTTAATTACAACAAACCTCCAGATAGTGGGGCAGAAGCTAGATGCTTTGTGTGCTGCAGCTGACTGAATCGTACTGAAATGATTTCTTTTAGGACAGTATTTCACTCTCCTGAAGAACTGACTGCTGCAAACTCATTTCTTCTAGCACGGTTCTAATCAGAATTAGTAAAATCAGGAGAAAAGATTTCTGGGGCTACTGAATTCAGGAAAGATTAATTAATTGGAAAGATTAATTCAGGAAAGATTAATTGGCATTGGAATGGGCTGCCCAGGGAAGTGGTGGATTCTCCGTCCCTGGAGATATTTAAAAAGAGACTGGATGTGGCACTCAGTGCCATAGTCTAGCAACTGCAACGGTGGTTCAAGAGTTGGACTTGATGATCTCTGAGGTCCCTTCTAACCCAGCCAATTCAATGATTCTATGATTCTATGAATTTAGAAGTGAGATTTCCACTGGCAAGATTCTTGGATATCTCCCATCCATGAGACAAACGATGTGTATTTCACAAAATAAAAGATCAAGTCAACTACCTTTAAGGGAGTCCTGAGAAAGAGAGCTCAATAATTAATTCATTTAATCAAAAGTGGATTTATACTCAAAACAAAAATAATGCGTAATTGTGCTACGGCATTAAGTACCAAACTACATCACAAACATCAGTGCAAAACACTCACTGAAGTGGGACCCCCTTTTTCCATGAGGTGAAGTTAATTTGTTTTGTTCAAGCCACAGGCAATGTCAGTACTGCAGCAAAATCAGTGCTTCTGGCCTCTACTGGATGCTTGACTCAATGGGCAATGCCTTTGCCCCACTAGAGCACCACATGAGTAGTCTGGGGGAAACATCAGCAGAGAAGATAAGGCACAGAACGATTATAAAGTAATTATAATTTTCTGATTTTTAAGGGTCTCTCCCACTGTTTTCTAAATTTTTCAGTCATTTGCAGCTCTGTATAAATGCTTACAGAATTATGAAGGCAAATATATAGCTGCAGCTACAGATCATGAGACAGCTGTGTTGTGAGATCCTTCCTTTGTTTTCATTGGTTCTCTTCCATGATATCAAATAACTGAGATTTCTCTATTGTGTCAGGCAGATGCAGAGGCAGCAGAGCAAGACAGATGCTTGCTCTGTCATTCCTGGCCCACAGTATCCGAGCTGTAACTTGTTTGCTGAGGCCAATGAAAACTTAGGTCTTTGGCAAATAAAACTTTCAGTAGTTAGTGAGCAATCAGTAAACATCAGGGAGAAAGAAGGACTCTTACTTCAAGCACCACTGAGCAACTTCTCTGGGTGCAGCTTCTACCCTCCAAATATTGGCTGCATCACAGGAGTCATCTGCTCCTACTGTGATCTGTTCTCAAACACTAGCAAAAGTACTAAAAGGTGTAAGCAGCTGTACTAATGGGACTCTCCCTTCTCTAGTTCTGTAGCCCAGACATGAAATCCTTCATCTCCCCTAGGGTTCATCAGTTTATGGACTGAACAAAACTTGTAAGATTTCTGTGTTTATGGCCAGTGCTAGAAGTGTTACATGGAAAAGCAGCAGCTGCAACTCTTGGCCAGAGCTTTCTGGGCTTGGCTCTGTAATGCCATGAAAAAGCTACTTCTTGGGGCCATCAATATAAACCAACATACTGTCACTGACAGCTTCTGTTTTCATCAACCATTTCTCATTGTTAATTCTCCATTGCATCCATTAAATGCAGCAGTAGACTAATACATTTATTATAGTGTCCCATTTATAAAGAAAAAAGTCTTTCCAGGTTCCAGAAGCAAAACTAAGTTTGTTTGTATTAACAAGTGTAGTTCTGATGGTGGAAGAGCAGATTAGAGTTACTTCTGCCTTGGGACAATTCAAACCACTCTCTTTCTTCTCCCAGTAAGATGAAATAAGATTTAATGCTGATGTTGTTAAAGAGAAGGATCCTGTGACTAACTGCTCATGTGACTAATTGTTCATTAAGGCTGAAGTCTCAAAAAATATCCTCACAGACTCAAACTGTTAATTAGAAGCCCAACTGTCACTGATAGCTATGTGGACTGCTAGTCTTCCCAGCAGCACCTAAAATTTATACTTTATAGCTGTCAATCCTTTAGTGTTGTGTTTGAAAGCTATTTAAGCTATTTTTTTTTACCAGTAGACCAGATGCAACACCTGCCTTCCCAATAATCCCCTTCTGCCTATCAACTGGTGGGAAATACCAAGCTTTTCCGATAGTTCCTCATCTCTGGTCCTGTCATAGCCCAGAGACCAGATGCTTTATGGTTTTATCTTTGATGTCCTATGATGACCACATAGCCAATTAGTCATTCATGTTGTTCCTACCCTGTTCTTTCTCATGTTGTTCCTACCTCAATTCTTTATTGCCCCGGTATTTGACTCAGAACAGGGCACTAAAGTACTTTTCCAGTCAAGACTGTTAACTAAGTAAAGTACATTTTTGTGAAGTACAGACTGTTAACTCAACTCTAAGAAATGGAATGAGATTGAAATCTTATTTGTTAAGTGCCTTGCTTTTAGATCTACTGTCAGGAGCAGTAAAATACTATTGATTTTCAAAGAAGCAAATTCTTTCTCCAGAAAGGTTTTATGTGAAATGGACTTACTAACAAGCTATCATTTACTCTCCTCAGAGCCTTCTGGAGGGTAAGATACTCAGGCTTTCCATAGCAGATTCTAGCATAAGAAAAATCTGTGGAGGGACATCTGCTTGCGGGTAGAACTTCAGAGAGGGAGAAATATTTTGTCTTTTTCTGCTGCTTCCCTTCCACCTGCTTCTGGGGTTTATAGCAGTTGTGTTTCATGAACTTTAGTCTTTGCTGCCCAGCTTCTCTATTTTGTTTGATCACACAACAAGGTCAGAATCTTGCATTTCTGACTCTATGTGTTGCTATGGGAATGACTTCTATCACAAACATGGTATGATGTCTCTGCAGGACTGAAGATGAGGCACAGAGGAGTTCTGAGGGTTTGGTGCTTTCAACAAATTTGCAATGATAAATCCTTAATATATGAGAGCCCCAACATGCACACACTGAAATCCATGGGAGATTTACCATTAACTTCAGTAACTGCAGTAGGATTATGCATAGAGACAACTAAATAAAAATCAGCATTGTGGACTACTTACTCAAGGAGTTCAGCAGATACCTTTACAAATGGATTCATTACTTACATGCCCCAAGGTCTGGTGTTCTTGTGCACATGAATCCTACATTAGTTCTGTTGTTTTGTGCTTGCTGGGACAATTGGTGGTATTTTGTCTTCTGGGTTTTTTTGTTTGCGGGTTGTTTTGTGTTTTTTTTTTGTGGTAGTACTGCTAGAGGTGATATAGTTTAGGGACAGAAAATGTTGATGGAGACACAGTAACTTTTACTAGGAGAGATGACACAGCTGGGAAAAGCAGGGAAGCTTTGGGGCACGGACTCCTTCTGAGTGTGAAAAAAGCAGCATTTAAATTTCTCTAAGACTAAGTTGGGGTATTTTTTTAGACCTGAGAGATAGAGATGCTTTCAGGCTGTTGTGACCTGAGACTGGCACCAACAGGGAATCCAGGAGGACAAGGTGCAAACCATTGCTCCGATGAGCTCTGTCAGAGTGATCAAGCCTTTATGAGTCTGCTTGGAGCCAGGAGCACACTCCAACCCTTTAGCACATTACTCTGGGTTAGAAAAGGACTGTCTGACACTGTTCCACTTCTGCAAAAAACTGTTTGAACACTTCATTTCTGTATGAGATCAAAGGTAGGATTCAGAACCCTTGTTACACAGTAGAATTCCCTTTCCCCAGTCACTCCAGCGACTGGCATCAGTACAGCTGCTGCCCAGTACCCACAGTGCCTGCAGTGTGCGTGTCAGATCTAGGCCCAACAAAATACTCTGAAATCAAATCTTCCTCTGAGGAAAACTGACAAAGCTCCAGTGAAGTCAACAGAATTTTAATTTCCACCATCTTAGAATAACAGCTGGAATATCTGGGTATCGAGCCAAAGTGTCAGATATTTTTGAACTACACATAGAAAAGGAATAGGTTGACATTTAAAAAGAAAATATACTTTTAAAGTTCACCATCAAGGATAAATGTCCTCCCCTTTCTCCCTTAAAATACCAGGACAAGCAAGGACTGTCAAGGGGTAGACGGCTGTGTTTGGTGTAATGCTAAATGCATGCTTGTTACCAAATGAACTGCACTGGCTGTGAACATTCACTTTTGTATTTGATTCATGTTGGGGTGTTTGAATGACAAGCACTGGTTTAGATCTGGGGAGTCCTCAGCACTTAAATCTGTTTGCAGTTAATAACTCCTTACCAAGTGCACCATGAAAAATCACTTGGATGGGAAACAGCAGAAAAACACTTTAGAGCTTGCTACATAATATTCCTGTGTAAGTTGCTGAAGTGTTTTAATAAAAATCAGTGCAGTCCCTGCTTTGCTATTAACCACATTCCAAGATATGTAAAAACATGGAGTTAATCTAACTATTTGAGGGAGAAGAGGAATATAGCATCTTATAACATGCTCATTAGTGGGTTTTTGCCATAGCTTTTATGTCACCAAAATGCCTGACAAAATTCATGCCTGTATCACTGAATCGTTGATCCAGCAGAGGAAAAAGACATAGCCTGGGTTAATTTCTCTTACCTTTGAGCATTTCACTGAGAGACTATCCAGGGAAATTTACTGCTGTCCAAAAATTCCTGCTCTCCACATGGATAAAGGGATAAAAGTGCCCTCGTGTCCCACAGACACTATCCAGAGATATCAACAGCCATGCTGCTTCATGCCAGTACTGTACTCACCTATCTCATAGTCTACAGAATATATTCTTCAGTATCCTGTATTTGTTGCAGATGCATAGATACTAAAGCAAGAATAAATAATTCCTCCTTAATATTCTCAGTCTCCAACTGCTTTCAGCTCAGGCATTTTCTTCAGCCTGATGCAGCTCATTCATCTATTTAACACTTGGTGAATCTTTGTTCCAGAGACTTCCAGTTTCCCATTGAACCTCCATTACTTTAAAATCCTCAATATACTTAAGAAAGGAGTTCCACAGGTCAACCAACTGGAAAAGGAACCAGCCTCTTGTACTAGCTTTGAACTTGGTTCTTTCTTGCAGAAGAGATGGAGAGTCAGCTCTCATCCACACTTTCTGTACCATGCATGATTTTGGAAACCCCTCAGACAGGATGAATCCAGGCCTCCTTCCATGGTGAGCAGATCACAACATAATGGGCTTAAACTATAGCAATAGAAACAGAGGAAATGCATCTTAAAAGGAAGGAGGGGCCTTAAAAAGGATCACCTACAAAGGTATGAAGGCTACGACTTCACTATTCCTCTGAGAATAATCAGAGCTGTCAAGAAGGCCTTAACAGCACCTTACCATATGTGCCTTTTATTCAGAATAGAAGCCTGCCATCATCAGGCACTATCACTTTTTCTGGTAAAGCAGTTGCCTTACCAGTGATATTTTGCCTCTGAAAGGCCCTGGGTTTCTCTCATTTGAGATTCCACTGGGTACAAATGCAGTTGCCACTAAATTTGGCAATTTATTGCCAGTTGTTGCCAGCTGGCAGTCTATTGCTGACAAGAAGAGATCAGTTCCAGGTGGAGCACAGGCTGCTCTCAAAGCAAATTGGACTTTTACTTCAATTTGAGATAGTTTGAAGCTGGGGTCCTCAGTAGTTCTCAGCTCAGAGCCATGAATATCCCTCTCTAAATAAGCAACATATTGCAAATCACAGCTGTTTTTTTCAAGAGGGAAATAATCTGGGGGAGTTGAATACTACTGTTGCCATAGAACTGAGCATCCAGGGTGCTGTTGGGCACACCTCTGGTTCATTCCCATCCACCACCACAGGAAATAAGAGTTGGATACTGTCAATCAGACTTATGTGGCCTCTGAAAAAGGACAGTGAGCCATCGGGTTCAGAACTGTACTTTCTGAAATGCAATCACTGCCTTGGTTAGGCAACCAGCAATAAGGAATAAGTAAGGATGGTCTGGACTCCTTTGAGTCCTAAGCTTATCATTCTCCATCTCATAAGATGGAATGAATGTGCTGAAGGGAGGTTAACTGAGGTTACATAAGCAATTTTAGCTGACATTTTCTCCCTTCATATTGCTTGATTTTGCAACCTTAATTTCCTTTCAATTCTGAAGTGTATGTACAAAAATAACTAAGCATACAGGCAAACTATAGGTTTTGTTTTCTCCCCTGGGGTTTATTCTGGAGTACCTCAACAAGGATGGATGATAAGCTAGAATCTTTGATGAAAGCTTAGTTTAAAGAGAAACAGAAAACAATTAAAGGGAGCGGTTTCAATGTGAGGTTTCAGCAGTCACATAGGCAGATATTTCAGAATTTCTGCTGAAAAGTCACTAAGGACTTTAAGTACTATGCCATATGCCACTGTGACACAAATGGATGTATAAAGGTTATCTTCAGTCTGTATACACAACATGACGTGCTTTTAGGAGAAGTGTACCACAGGACAAAGGCTACAGCCTGATCTGTTAAAGTAGCACTGATTTCCATAAGTCTCCAGGCTAAACCAGCAGAAAGTCTCTAGTTTGGTCCAATCTTCAGTGCATAAGCAGTGGAAATTAATTTCTTTTTATCTGGAACATGTTTCACATGTGATAGAAGTTCGGAAGCTCTGGGGAAGATTAGTAAAGTGGTAGGATGGATCACTAAAAATATTTTAGTCCCATGTTACAAGGAAAGTCAAACTTTTGGTAAGGTAACTTTGAAGCACATTTTCATATCCAGCAGCAGGCACTGAGTTACAGTCAGTTTCTTAAATATTACAAGCAAAGTATTTGCAAAAAGCTCAGAAAAGGTGGAAAAGGATTTTAAAGCAGTTGTATTAATTTGGTTGGCATAGTGTTAATTTTCTTCAGAGTATGGGCCTATGTTTTGGATTTGTGATGAAAATAGTGCTGATAACACACCCATGTTTTAGTTCTTGCTGAGCAGTGGTTACACACCATCAAGGCCTTTTCTGCTCCTCACACTGCCTCACCAGCAAGCAGCTTAGGGGTGCACAAGAAGCTGGGAGAGGACACAGCCAGGACAGCTGACCCAAACTTACTAAGGAGGTATTTCCTATTCTATGAAAACATGCTCACCAATAAAAACTAGGTAAGTGGGAGAGTTTTGCCAGGGATGCTGTTGGCTGGGGACTTGCTGGGCATCAGCTTGCTGATGATAAGCCCTTGAGTTTTTCTGCATGACTTATCTTCTTTTGGTTTTTTCCATTTGTTTCCTTTTTTTTCCCCAATTATTAGCTTTTATCTCAACCCATGAGTTTTTTCACCTTTTACCCCTTTGATTCTCCCCCACAATATACTGTGAGGGGAATAAGTGAGCAGATGAACTACTCATTGAGTTTAATTGAATCCAACTAAAAACACAGGAATACTCCACCAGCTTTAAATGCATTCATAAGTAATACAATTTATCCTAATAAATCTATTTGGATTTCAGAGCAATCCTGTACTGCTTTTAGCAAGGGAGTTGTTGGCAGCTAGTAGCTGGATAACTTTTCAGCCACTCAATCTGAAATTTAGTAGTATGCATCAGTGTTGCACATTTAATCAGGAAGCCAGAGAAATAAAACAACTTTTCCTAATTTCCAACATCCACTCAGCCTAGCAATTTGAAATAAATTACTTGAACTGTGCATAGAAGAATGAAAACTGAACTAAAGATATCATGTTCTGGAACCTGTAGAAGCAGCTTCTGATATCACAGGGCTGGTTTATCACATCAACAACATACGTTTCCAGCTGCTTTGACAGTGCCTTTTCCAGCTGCTTTGACAGTGCCTTTTCTCAAGACTAAACTTTTCTGAAACTTCAGCAGTCACTATACATATTTGAATAATATCTGCATTTTATTTAAACAATTTTAAAATGTGATGGATTACTTTTAAAAATCTAACACCTATATGGTTTGAGGTATAGATTACAAAATTTTTTTCCTACCCAACATTTTACAGTAGTGTTAAAAAGATTTTTCAAGTATATCCTGGAAATTGGTTTCATTCTGCTACTAGGCAACAGATCTCTCACAGTGCCTTTCAGTTAGGAGGTAAAATTATATCTGCTGAGAAAATAATTCTAATGTGTCTCCTTGGTGAACATCTGCAAATACTTTGCAACATGGTAGGCTTCTAAGGGACACATTTTTCCATCACAGAAAGCAGCGACTGCCAACCACATACCTAGCTAATACCACATTATCAGAAAGTAAGAACCAGAGAACCAGGTATCTTGGGAAGCAAGATGTCTTCTCCATCTTGCACCAGCACTGCTGTAGAGGGAGAGCATCAGCCAGCCACAGAATTGGCAGAACCAGATAACTGACAAAGAGTCCCTGTTTTCTGGAATTTTTGATAACTGTAATGCAGATTGGTAAACAACACAAAATCTACAGAAATGAGAGAAGACAGGTGGGCAGTCTCACAGGCACTGGAACATGAAGCTTGTTAGCCTGCTGGAGAAGGAAGGGTTGATGCTGTCTGGCACAGCATCCTTAACTGGGTCAGAATTAGGAAAAGGCAGACAGGGTTTTTCAGCTTTTGAGGTTTTTTTGCCTAAGTTTCCTTTCTAAGACAATATCACTTCCAATGGAAAAGAAGTTTATCTGGTGATTTTGAAGGGTAAGATGCCCTTCTTCTTGGTTTTGGGCCATAATTCCTAAGCCGGTAGATACAGACTTACAGACACAGTGATGAAAAAATACACATATTATCTATATCTATAAAAGAGATATGAAAAACTGTGTGAAAGATACTACATTTTAAAGACTTTTCCATTTTTCTAAGGATATACTTGTACAGAAGCTTTCAAGTAGCTAACACAGAGCAGGACTTCAGGAAAACAAATGGGCCACGTACTTTCAATAGAGGCACTAATGCAGGGGTGTACACATGATGCTGTGTATTTCTGTGATGTGACTTTCTGCCATGAAGAATTGCTGCCATATCTACCCTTGTGCAGAGCAGAGTGCATTACTGTTTTCTTCCTGGCATGCTGTGGCAGGTCTTGCTTTGCACAGTTTCCTGAATGACTGCATTAATTTGATTGACTCCAGATCAATGGTGTCTCTAAATAAGATTAAATTACACATTCCTTCTGTCTGTGTGTTACAGGATATTTCTCTTAGCAGAATCTCAAAGGAAGCAATTACCTGACCACTGATGTAATGAATCCTAATTATTTTGTTTGTACAAACAATAAAGCCAGAATCATTTGTTTAGTGAGGAAGTGTAATTACTCTGAACACTCAAGAAAATAAATCAAATAGTGCTACCTAGACCTGTAAATAATGAGCCTTTGACTTCCTATTTATGCTAAGAATGCTCATGGAATATTTTCAGGTAGCTAGGAGCCAACCTTTGAAAGTAACATTTATCATGGTTGTTATTGAGCATTTACTTGATTATGTTGTTGGGTGTGCTAGGTGCCCTGCAGAAATATCCATCTACATTGCCCTGTCACTGGCACCTGCTAAAAATTCAATGCAGCCAGTGCAATTTCCTGCAACTGCTTTTTGTTAATCAACAAGAACTCGCTCACATTGCAATCATTAGCCCATACTGTTCCTAAGGGCACCAGTGACTAGGGGCATGTCCTCTAGGATGAATGATCAGGAAAAAAAGCACATTTATATACATGGAGCAAGCTTTATGCTGCCCAACATTTGGTCATGCAGGCTAGAAATGGAATAAAACCAGAAGGCGATGGAATGAGACTAGCCACAGCTGCCTCTTCCCCTTCTCCAGGTTGATCTACTGCTGCTGCAAAATGCTCACAGGAGAGAAAAGCAGAGTCACTGGGGACACTGTATTGCAGAAAGCAGAGATGAGGCCAAAAATAGCTGAAATTCTGCCACCTCTTCTGATTTTGTGTAACCCAAAAGCATAAGGAAGCTGACAAATCAAAGATAATTGAATTCCATTGCATGCAGACTCACTGGATGTTGCAAGCACAGTGATGCAGCACTTAACTGTGTGCTTTCTGCATTAACTCACTGCTCAGATCAGCCATACTCCTTGGGTACTTGGTTTCCTTCACCATGGTTTTAAAAAGATATTCAAAACACACCAAAATTGTTCTCCTAATCTTTCTTTCATTTCCAGCCACACTTCAAGTGTTAAATCAGTTTTTAAAATTAACTGCAAAGTGATGAACTCTACAGATTATTTGTTTTTTCTTGTTTTCCAGCCTGAACAGTGCTGCACCCAAAAGGGATCTACATTATATTCTGCTTCTCCTAAGTGGTGCTCAAAAATCTTATGGCAATATAGGCTCCCAACCTGATAAAAACTGTAGCCTGAATGAAAACTACACCTCTGCTTACAACACTTGGATTCACATTGTAGTGACACTGTTTAAATACAGAATGAATGCTCTGAAGTCAGCAAAATTACACTGGAGTGAAGATGGTCTTATGCCTAAAGATGTTGCTTTGTTTTGTTTTCCCCTACAAACAACTTGACCAAGAAGCAGAGAATTCCTGGGTCAGTCTTCTGGAAACCTGGGTCTGCTTTTCTTTAGGGAAAAGCAGCACTACTAAATGTTTTGTTGCCTCTACATCTACCATTAAAATGTCATAGTACTGAAAAACTAATCCCGAACCAGACAGGCAGGAACAGAAACACTTTGGGGGTTTTCAGGAAAGCCGAAGTGAGGCCACAACTATTCAGGGAATGTGTGAGAACTACCTTAAATTGGTCAGTATTTCATTGGTGAAAAATATTGTAGATGCTCCTCCATAATTGAGTACCAGATGAATGCCTCATCTGAATGAAGAAATCTTGATTTCTGCCCAAGAAGTGCATTCTACTGCACCTTTGCAATATAGGTGCCTTCAAAAGGGATGGAGCTACAGGAGGAATCAAAGGTTTGATTTAGCTTAAGATGATTATGTGATTATGTTCCTGTAGCACGTCATTCATCCAGTCTGTGTTGTGTTGGGCAAATAAAGCCTTACTGTATTTCTTGTGAAAACAATTTTCTGCAAATGAAATGACTGCACAAAGCAGAAGCCAACAGTGCCTATAAAGAAAGGAAATTGTGACAGAGAGCAAAGACTCAGTTAAAAACTGCTCAGCTCAAAATGTGCTGACAGCATTTTGTCTCCTTTAAACTTATCTTCTCCTATATGGTTTTTGTTCTATTATCATCACTTCCAAAAGAAAATCCTCAACAGGAGGCATTCCACTGCTTAGAATAAGGATTTAGTCTAATAGCATTAGACAAATATCTTGACTTTCTGTTTTTCTGTATCACAGAAAAAGTGGAATGAATGACCCAAAGTAATTTTTTTCAGAAGCGTCGAAAGAATTAAAAGTCACATTTTCAAAATTATCTTAGGCATTTGACTCCTAAAACTTTAGCAAGATATTTAGGCTCTGTAACATTTTTCCTTTTAAAATCTGAAGAAAATAAACTCCTTTTTTCTTTGAGAAACATAGTAATCTCAAGAATCTTTAGAAAAGTTCAATTTAAAATAATTATCTGCAAAATGTCAGATCAGAGACTTTTTTAGCTTGATGATAGGAAATTGTCATACCTTTCTGAATCTGCCTGGTTCTTCCAACAACCCAGAACTTTGCTTAAAAGAGAAGAAAGAAAAAAAAAAACAAAACGTCAAGCATGAACTTAAGATCCTACTGAAGTCTGTAAATAAGTATTCAACTCAAAGGAGATGTTACTTTCAAATTCATGATCACTTCAATTAGCAGGAGATATTTTATCACTGAGGTTTTTAATACACACTAGGCAGAAAGCCAGAATGTTTTCAGATTCTTGACTATTTGAATCAGCTGAGTCTCCAAGCCATAGCTTTGACTTTACTGACACCTACTGACCACATTTATGATTACACAAGGTTTTGTAAAGCATAACTCAACTACAGTCAATGGCAAACAATTCTTATAAATATGCTCTTTTTAAATAGAGGTCATGCTTACCTTCCACACCTTTTAAAGGATTTGGATTCTAAGTAATCTTTGGGTTTGAAGAAGGGGCTTTCTAAAGCTGAACATTTTCAAGTGCTTCAAATTTTAGGTATTCAAGTTCAGATACCTTCCAAAGAACTTGCATAGAACTACCAAATGCACACCTGTAAAGCCTAATCCTCTGATTAAGGTATCTTGAAGTTGAATACATAATGTAATTAATTAAGCTAGAAAAATATCAACTATATATGTTTACACTAAGAATATGGGAATATCTTTAGCATACCCTGGAATATCTCATATATGGGAACAAATTCTGCAATCCTTAGCATGTCTTATATATAACAACTTGGTAACTTTAATCATGTGGTTCTCACATTAAAATAACTTGTTTTTATTCTTTGCAAAACCCTATGCCTGTAAAGACAGTTTCACAAAGGAACAGATTCTTCTGTGCACATTTACTTTCTGAGTCCATTCTGTCAGTGGCTGTTCTGATCATTCTATCTCACAGTAAGAGATACAAGTATTAAACAGCAAATCTATTCTTACTGAAGGAACTGGTGAAAAAAAAATATAATTTTGATGAAGAATGGTGTATGGAGGAAGGGCAAAAAGCTAGAAATGCATGTGCCCAGAACTAGGTGTATTTCCACAACAGTCATACACACAAACCATCTCACACATCACACAGATGTGTGCATCTTTGACAACAGCCAACTGTCATTTGGTTCTGAACCTTCCTTTTTTAGAAGTATTCTGAGCATTGCTTACAAAGGGAGCAAGACTCCACTCAACTCTTATTTTAATACAACAATATTCACGTCCATATTTATAAATATATGGCTATGTTTGTTCTGTCTTAGATGGCACTTACTATGGGAGATTTTAATTAACAACAGCACAGTTAAATTATGACTAGCAATGTGAAGCAACCTAAAAAAGCAATGGCAGAGATCACCAGCTGTGAACTGACTGCTGTTGCCTACCAGTGAACTCATGGACTCTTTCAGTTGGGATTTGTAGAGCATCCATCGGTAACGCAGGTCCTCCATGTCCTCAGAATTTCCAACAACAGCATGAAGATGAAGAAGATCCTCAAAGATTTGCTGACCATGAGGCACATGAGACTGCAGTTCCTGCAGGCAAATACAAGGTCAGCAGCGACTCAGAACTGAAGAAAGCTCCACTTTTAAATCTAGCAGTCAAAAAACACTGGTAATAAATCAAACTACAGGGTACTCTGGAATAGTGCTCTATTCTTGTGAACACTTCTTTGGTCTAAAATGATACACTGATTTGCAGGACTCCTGGCAAGCCTTGGATACTTCTGTTTAATTTCCTGCAATATCCATTGCCATTGTGTCTGGCTATAGTCAACAGAAAGAGTGAGACCAAGTATCAGACACTATTTTTCATCAGTTTCTTTTTATGGACACTCTTGCCATACCATACTGGAGACGCCCAGTCCTGCTTGATGCCAGGATGCTCCCTTCCCTTCTATTACTCTGGCTCTGGCAGACTGTTTTTATAAAAGGAGAGAATTACTTGTCCTAAATTCCCAAGCTTCATCTAAAATTGAGCCTCCTAAAGCAGAAACTGTAGTGTTTGAAGGGTATTTTGGGGGGATTTTTCAGTGTGTGTTGTTTTGCGTGGATTATTTGTTTGTTTTGAGGTGGTTTCTTGTTTGTTTTTTTTTTTCCTTGGTTTGTTGGGAGTGTGTGCAGGTGTTTTTTGTTTGCTCGTTTTGTGTGTGTGTGGGGGGGTGTTGTTTAGTTTGGTTTTTTAATTCTTCAAGAACTTGCACTAATTGTAATCTTTGTCTCCATCATCATCCCCTGGAAACTAACCTCCAGTTTGCTCTCGCGTTCCTTAATTTCCTCTGTGGAAGGTGAAGTCCCAGCAAGAATTTGGGCCAGTTTGGTGTTTTCGCCTTGTAACCACTCTTCAAAGCTGTGTAGGAGCTTCAAGCGGCTGCTCATATTTTGCCCTTCTATCCCCTCCTGGGTCACAAAATGACAGAACAAAATAGCCCTTACTGTTTGTCAGATATTTCCTCTGGAGGCCTGATTGCAAGAACTTAACCTCCAACTTTGTAACCCATAATAACACATTAATCCAATAAGACTGTTCTTGTGCAGCTGATATGAAGGCAGATACAGAGTTCTCCTCTCACCTGCTTATGGTTGGGATCTGCATCTAGAAGGTGGAAACCAGGTCCAGACATCCATCTGCTGTCCACAGAATCTATTTTCTTCTTCTTATCAGTCACTGGTTCATGTAACTGCCACTGTTTGAGAAGACTTAAAACACAAAACCAGAGACATCAGTGTGGTGAAACACTGAATGAAGAGACATTCACATTTTGGGGTCTATGGGGGATACCCCTGACAAGGACTGGCAGTACAAGGGTGAGCCAGGTCCCAAGGACATATTGCCTACTCCAGGTGTGAGCTAAAAACACCTTCATAGATTAATCTAGTCTCTGAATTCTCTAAAACAGTTTTCTTGACAGTAACTTTTTCCAGTTTACAAATGGCAAAATAAAATCTCATCTTGCTCCTTGGACTGTAACATAGAGTATAAAGCATGAAGTGTGTCTGGTCAAATAGCAGCAAAGAGAATTCCCTTGAAGGAATACAAGTAAGATGCACATGAACACTTACCCTCTTGCCATCTCCTTCAGTGATCTCCATGACTTCTTCAGCTGATCCAGCTCTGCTTGGACATGGGCAGTCTCCTCTGGGGAAGAATTCTCCATGACCAGCTGGCCATGAGCTTCCACAAGGTGCAGCTGGATCTCCTTATCTGGAAACTCAGCTATCCATCTCTGAAACGTACAGCCCTTACAGTTACTTCTAGGTATCCTGGGTAAAGCAGAGGCTATGTCAGACTGAAGGCCATGTTCAGTCCAGGACTATGCTGGTTCTGTTGGCACTAGCTAGAACATACCTAGCAGGAAAAAAAATATGCTGTGGATTCTTGCAAAGAGCCAACATAGGTCAAAGAGCTAATGGCAAAACTTAAAGGGCACAAGCTGTCAATGCACACCTTCTGTAGCCTTCCCATGAGATATCTTGGTTTCCCATATGAAGGTGAAAGCTGCCAGGTGAAGTAACCTGCCAGAGTGAATCTAGCATGCAAAATACTCCTATACAGGGAAAAGCTAGCAGCTGTGGAACAGTTCAGTTCAGCACAGTATAAGTTTAGCTAACAAGGTAATAATGTTCAATGTATCAGTGAGTACACACAGGCAAAGGTAGGTATTGGCCAGAGAGATCAACCTGGCAGGAAGAGCTATTTTTAAAACCAACTATTTTGGTAATACTTTATCCACCTCATTCTTCACCGTTCTTCTCTTTTACCTAGCTCTGCATCTCAGAGCACATGACATAGCAGGGAGGCAGCAGCAACCAACAGTTATTACAGGAAGAACAAATCATCATTAACCTCCCCAGTCAGGAAACCCTCGCTATTAAAACCCTGCCAGTCATATCTGAATGATGCAAAGTGAATAATTAACATCTTACACTAAGATGCTTTTCTCACCTCAAGGTCTGTCATCCTTCCCTCGGTGTTCTGCTCCTCACCAGCACCCTGGCAGGAGTCAATCTTCTCTGTGGTTGCTGTGATCCACTGCTGGAGGTCGGAGAGTTTGTCATTATATGCCCAATGCTTCTGAACATGCTCTTCACTTTGTTGTATCATCATCTACAAATGATAAAAATGTCAGAAAATAAATACAGAAAAAAACCCTTTTTCATTACTGTGACTACTGGAATAGAATGTCATGGTCCAAAAGGAAAAAAACAGCTGTTAAGAAGACACAAAAAACTTTGTCCTTCAGCATCAGTGATATAAAAAACACCTACAAGTTCCTGCAGGCCTGAACTCAACCACACGGGGGGGCATTAAGCACCAAAATAGCTCCCTTCAATTTCAGCTGAAACAGAATAAAGAGTTATGTTTGGGATTTTTACACCCCAGTCAGCATTTACTACATCTTACTCTTCCTTAATCAGAAATAACAGCACAGACTCTTTCTGGCAAAACTCCAGTTCAGTGATAAATGGGATTACTGAAAATGAAACTAGAATTCCATAGTGCATATTAGGATACTACTTTATCATATGTATTTTTACAGTGACCTGCATAACACAAGTAACTTAATAAGCCCTTCTTCTGAGACTGCTTTGGAAGCTCCTTTTATAGCTATGCTTACAAGTTACAAAATGCCTCAGGTTCAAAGAAATACTTATGCAATGGCAACATTTTTCTCTGATTAGCTTTTAGGTGACAAAGCTATAAAACCAGTTATATAAAACCAGCAGTTTAGTACCAAAACACTATGTAGGCATCTGTGAAGAAGTAAAAGCATCTCCATGA
Organism: Calypte anna; assembly: GCF_003957555.1. Taxonomy (NCBI): domain Eukaryota; kingdom Metazoa; phylum Chordata; class Aves; order Apodiformes; family Trochilidae; genus Calypte; species Calypte anna. The sequence continues at coordinate 28,764,462 of NC_044251.1, forward strand.
TAATACAACTGTGAGGAATTTTTGTTAGGAACCTTAGGCCTGCTCCAGAAATAATTCATACCTATATACAATCTGTATCGATGCTATCCTGTCATGAAGGGAAATCACATTACAAGATAATCAGAGAACCCTGGGAGAGTTAGCAAAGTCATAAGAATTCAGTGTTTTCTTCTCCTGAAATGAAAATAGCTGTCACTCAAAGCATATTATCTGATAAACTCCAAGATCTGGAAAAGGCTTAAATAGTGGAAACTGACAACTGCTCAACTAAAAATTCTTCCTTACATTACCTCTAATGATCTCTTCAGGGCCTGGGCATCAGATGAAAGTTGGTTCATTTCATGTCTGTGTGTGGTATTTGACTGGACAAGCTTCTCTACCTCCTCCATTTGAATCACAAGCTCTGCCAACTCATCTTGGATCATCTGCAGAGAAAAAGACAGATTCCATATATGTAACGTGCTAGAAATGGCATGGACCTCCACAAAAACCATACTAAAGATAGTTTCATTTGGCAGTGTGAGGACAAAAAGAAATCAGGAAAAATCACTGTCATTAAGAATATTAATTGTTCTGTCTAGAAGTAAATTTTTCCAAAAGAAGTGTCTGGAAGTCTTTACATGTGACTGATTGTTTACAAAAGTAAGTTGCTGAGAAGCTGACAGAGGAGACATGGTATAATCAACTGAGTATTACAAAGAACTATGGTGATAACACTGCTGTGGGTCACCCAAGGTGAAGTGACACTGTAGAGCTGAATCACTGTAGCTCACTATGGCAAAAAGGAATAGTCCCATCCCCCCTGTCTCTATTCCCCTCATTCTATCTCCAAGCAATATAGTCCCACTGCATGCCTTGAGCAGGCTCTACTACTGCACGTTGGACCCCTTGCTGAATCAGTTCAAAACACTAAGTGGAAAAGGATCATATTTTTCTGTTGATTTTTTTTTTTAATCTTGTCCAGTTGAATCAGCCCATGGAGTAAATCCAGCAAGTGTCAGCACTGTGACTAAGAAAAGAATAGGAAGGGAGGGATGCAGAAGGAGGTGAGACAAAGGGAACTCCCTGTTTTTGAAGGGCGTTAGATTGGTTCAGGTTATCTTATGCAGTTTCACTCCCAGTGGGAAGAATCAGGATACATTTTCTTTAGCTATAAAAGTAGCCCAAGAAGGTGTGGCACCAACAGCGTCCAGCTGCTCCTTCCTGCAAGCCCTATTTGTCAATTCTTCAGCTGCACTGCTTCTGTTTCATTTACTCTGTGCTAAAAACTGGGCAAAATGAAATTATCTGATACACAATGGGACAAGGTACCAAATTCCTAATGTTGGTTAAATTTCAACAAACAGGACCACTATTAACTGAAGATATCATGGTCAGACATTACTGTGATGTACCTGGAGTCTCTGGAGTTGTGTCTTTTTACCCAAAAGGTCAGGCCGTGGTTCCTTCTCTAGTTCTAATTTGGCTTTGATGGCAGATAATTTCTTCTGCAAAGGTGCAAAACCAGCATCAAAGTCCCTGTGTTGTGATATCAAATTCTAGATGGAGAAAGAAAAGGGAAAAAATCCAGCATTTGACATATATCCCTCAGCATTATCACAGAATCACAGACTTGTCACGGTTGGAAAAGACCCCTCAGATCATTGCGTCCAACTGTCAAGCCCTCCCATGTAGTGGAACAGAGCGACCAGGTGCCTCTGATCATCAAGAAGTGGGTGTGAGCCGCTATCAACTCCACCTGTGCCCAGCCAGGGCAGGGCCCCTATGGAGCATGTGCAAGACCATGGGGCCAATAAATAGTGAGGCTCACACTCACCGAGGCAGCTCATTCTAGAGCTAGCTAGAGAGCGGCTGGTTGCTTCCATAGCAGCAGACCATCTTTGCTAGTTCCACACTGTGGGCAATAGACTCAGATCAAACCCACGAGTCTATATCACCGTATCAACGCGTCGATCCCGGACAAGAGAACTCCTTTCCGGCTACACTCCCACCCCCCAATGAAATATATATTTTTATATCTGTATCATCCACAAGAGAATGTCCTGAGGTGCCTCATCTACACGGTTTTTATATATTTTCAGTGACAGTAATTTCTCCGCCTCCCTGGGCAGCCCGTTCCAGTGCCTAACTACTCTCAGTAAAGAAATTCTTCCTCATGTCTAGTCTAAACCTCCCCTGGTCTCTCTCAGCCTCTTCTTCTCCAAACTAAACACTCCCAGTTACCTCAGCAGCCCTCACAGAGCTTGTTCTGCAGACCCTTCACCAACTTGGTTGCTCTTCTCTGAACTTGCTCCAGCAGCTCAATGGCTTTCTTGTACTCACAGTATTTGAGGTGAGGTCTCACCAATGCCAAATACAAGGGCACAATCACTTCCCTTCTCCTGGCCACACTGTTCCTGATACAAGTCAGGATGCTGCTGGCATCCTTGGCCATGTGGGCCACTGCTGGCTCATATTCAGCTGGATGTCACTCAGCACCTCCAGGACCTTTTCTGCCAGGCAGCTTTCCAGCCACTCCTCCCCAAGTCTGTAGCATTGCATGGGGTTGCTGTGGCCAAAATGCAGGATCCAGCACTTGGGTTTGTTAAATATAATCTTATTGACCTTGGCCCACTGGTCCAGACTATCCAGGTCCCTTTTGTCAATGTCAATTTCATACTCAGAATACCAAGCTACACTATGCAACAGACCACAAATTTATTAGAATATTATATCAAACTTGAAAAATGGATTAAGCACAGCTAGTTAGCACTAAATTTGTATCTGTAAAACTGGCTTACTGAAAGATTGATAATTGTCTCTGTCACAGGAAAATACTCTATATAGTCTTTGAAGCCCACCTGGAGTTTGCTCTTGCTTTGCAGCAGCCTTTTATGTAGAATTTCTCTTTCCTTTGAAGCTTCAGCTACTTCTTGCAGGAAAGACTTTGCTTTTTCCTCACCAAGGATGTTGTGTAGCAAATCTTTCTTCAGCTGTAATGTCATCAACTTCTCTTTGAATTGGGAGCTTTCAGCTAGAGCAGCCTAAAGGAGAAAAATTCTTCCAGTGAAATCATATCAGAATACTAAAAACCATATAACTATATTATTCTCACACAAGTCACACAACTAAAGCAGTATGACAAAGTCAGGTAAAAACAGCATGCTGGGCTGACAAGGGGTAACAGAAGGTACCTGGACAGTGCCCAGTTAAAGGAAAAGTCTTCCTGATAATGTTAGAAGCACCAGGACTGCATCCATTTTGTGAACAGAAATAGAGGAAAGCTGTACTATGGAAAGAGTTGTCTGTGCAGAGGAGAGGCCTAAACAACCAACAGAAAGGACAGCTTGAATGCTCATCCCGAGGAGAAACTCCATCCCTGTTCACAGACACATTCATTCTGGAAATCACAGGGATGACAAAGTAACAAACACCTTCCTGGGCACATGCAGAAATCATGCATTTCCCACAACTATATTACTACACAGTTCTTAACAAATTCCCCAGATTTCCTCAGCAGGGAGATTGGGCTATGCTAAACAACGTTATCATTATGACATCTAACACTTTAATTCAGCCAGCTCCATTAACAACTCCAGTTAACCATACAAAGGCCAGAAAATAAGACATTCTGCTACAGCTAGATTTAAGTATAAACTTCTGCACTCTGGGGTTTCCTGACTTACTGGAAAGGCCCTTCCAGCTGCTGCTGTCTGGCAGCTGTATGCAGGCAGCTGCTGGCATAGTTTGGGAAAACAGAAACCAAGTATCAGTTTCTGAACTTAGTAACAGGTTTGCTACCTCAATGTGAGCCAGCACTGGCTCCGGAGTCTCCAGGTACATCTGGACTGATGGCTTCCACTGTTCAAACTCTTGCAGGGGGTTTTGGAAGAGTCTTCTCAGTTGGCTTTCTATATCAGTGCTCATTTTAGATGTCTTGCCTTTAACACTGCAAGGATAAAGGACAGCCGAGAGAAAGATTATGAAGAAATCCAAGTCCAAACATCCTATTCATCAAGGCTTGAATTGACACAACACTCGTGTAAACTGTATCCAGCACAAAAGCCTCAGTCTTTTTTACTGTCTGAGCCTGGTAGTGCATACTGACAGCTGCTCTGTCAGTCAGACACATCCAACCAAACTTTATTTAGATGCCATAAGACACATTTGTCTCTTGTGCAACTGTGTATCTGGTATTACTTCCACTTTCCAGCCGCTAGCAGCCTCTCCTTGTACGTGATCTTTCTTGGCTGCTATCACCAGCATTATTTAGCAAAACTTATTATCAGGGGAGCCTCTGTGGCTGATGGGAGGAACAAGACAGGACTGTCTAGAATTTAACTGTAGTTGTACTTATTACTGAGTCTTTGTTCCTTTAAAAATTACATAAAGAAATCCTCGATCACCCTATGCTATTATGAGAAGACATATTTTATTCAGATACATTTTTTTTAAATTTTGTTTTTATATTAATATATCTAAGTGATTATGAGAAAAGCTTTGTATTAATAAATATATATTCACATACATGCAAGAACTATGTGTGTGTGTGTGTGTGTGTGTACATTTTGGAAAAAACAATAATAAAAAATTAGCACACATTTATTAAATAATCAGGCTTCTCTTTAAAGGCTTATCCAAAATACAGCTGAGTTAACAAGGCCTAGCAGTGACACACCCCAGGCAGCTGCCTCCTGTTTTTCTCAGCCTTCCTGGTTTCCCACTTTGCAGAATCCTCTTTGATATGGCAGATTGCAGCCCAAACTGTACATTCATATGGGAACAGTGCCCTCCAACTTCAAGACACGAGGGAAAAAGCAACGCCAGTCAACATTAATACTGCCTTTCTATAAAAACAGAAACCATATTCTTACCTGTGTCACTGCGACATTACGGACCTAAACAAAGGCAAGCTTGCAGAGGCCAAAAGTTCCACAAATAGAAAGTTCTGACATTACATATCCTTTGCCATTTGCTCTGCTGCCCCTGCCAGGCTCAGCAGAAGCTGCCAGACTTTGCAAAGAAACTTTGGAGAGAAGCTGGCAAAAGAGCAGCTTCCATTTTCTACTCAGAGGGCAGTCCCTGCTTTATCTGCTTCTCTTTCAACATCGTTTACTTGGTAGCTTTTGAACTGAAAGCTTTTCCCATAATGACCTGTAACCCTTCCAGCAGAGCAGCATACTGGACAGAGGAAAATAAGCTTGCATATGGTAAAACTGACCTTTGTTTTCCTTTAAAAAAAGTGATCTTCTAGTCTGCAAAATTTGCTGCAGCTTCTTTACTTCCTGATTCCAGACAGCCTGGAAACGGAAACACTGAAGTCTGGGGAGAGGCTAAACTTTCAGAGTTTCCAACCCTGGGCAAGTTGAAAACAGGAATCATGCATAAATGCTGCCAGGAGAAGGGGAGGAAAGCCTGCCAAGTAATTGCTAAGGCTGATGAGTCACCACAACAAGCTCAACAAGGGAGGGCCATAATTCTTTGGAACTGTTTACTACTACAGCTTCTGTCCTGATTTTCTAGTTGCTGTCATGAAAGGCAAGCAAAATACATAAATTGCTATTATAAAATGCTAAGAAGATCAAATTAGCTGCCAACAATCTAATTTTCTTCAAACCATACACAATATTAATGATGCACGAACACTGCTTGAAAATGGCCAGCAGCCTACAGCTCCTAGCAAATGGCTGAAATTACAGGCTTCCTGAAATGGGGAGGCAGATGTAATTAGCAAAGGCCTTTCTTTCTTTTCCCTTCACCTACAATCAAATGGCATATAAATTTTTTCTTAGGCTCTTGTCAATCTCTTCAGTGTCTGAGGGAAGATTTCCCCCACCCCCCAGTATAATCAGATTTCCCATTACCTTTGGTACTGCTGTATTGCAGAAACAACACTCTCAGCATGTGGCTGCACATCTTGGGAAAACCGTAGCAGTTCCTTAAGCTGACCCTTCAGCCTCTCAACCTTGGACTCTTCTGCAGCCAGAGCTGCTCTTGTTGCCTTGATTATAAAAATAATGAACAGATCACACCTTATGAACTGTGGCACATGTCTAGGACATGAAATTAAAAGATAAGGCTGTCTCTCAGGTCAAGTCCCCTTTCTGCTGCCTTTTTTCCTGGTTGTAAGGAATATGGATTTGCAAAGGCAGAAATCATTCTCAGAACAGTTTTGCTCCTGCAGGCTTTCTCTCATCTCTCCTCACACTGCCCAGCCCCTGCATCTGATCTTCAGGGTGCAGTTTGAACAGAGTGAAACACAAACAGGTTCCAGTTTCCTTTCACTGCTTACAGTATATAACATCAGATGCATTTCTGAAGCACTCTTAACTGTGTCTATTTGCATGAACAGACCTTTCTCAAAGACTCATATATACAGAATTCTAGGGTCACATAAACATAATTCTAGGGAAATAAAACCAACAAAAATCCCACACAAATGTAGTAGGATTGAACCAGCTTGTATTTTGTGGATCCTTTTTGCATATAATTTTCCCAGCTAGTCCTGCTGGGTTCTAGACATACAAATAGCAAAGAAAGGCATTTTGAGAACAGATAATAAATGCAAAAAACAACCCTCAAATAGAAGTGGTAAAAATTCCTAACTACTCTAAGTATGACAAAATTTTTTCACTCATTTTTGCAATAGATTGATAGTGGTGTAGATACTGAATTGCTACAAACTTCATATTTCCTAGGAATGAAGATGTGTTTGATTGTAGATTGGTAACCATCCTACAGGGATTAAGGATATAGCATAGAAATGGTCTCACCAAATGCCCAGGAAATATGTGTTTGTGTGTACATGCATATATTTGTACATACAGCAAAGCATTATTTTTTCTGTTTCTTTTTAAGTAGAGCAAATTGTGTTATTTTTTCTGTATTGTGCTCTTTTTGTACATGGTCCCTTTGAAAGACAAACTCCAACACATCCTCCAATCTTGTTCCCTCTGTTCAAAGTGAGATACAGGTTAGAATAGTTGATTCCATTGTTATTATTTAGATGTTCCTCAGTTTTCTCCATACATGCTCATGTTCTCCTTATCAGCTTTAAACAATGGGACAGACACCCACTGGATGTGCCTATGTGCAGTCAATATATGACTGAACTTGATCCTGATGATTTTAGGCATACAAGGGGTAACAACTTACATTGCATTTTCTCCATAGAGTTACAAATCCATCTTCAGTATTTTCCCCTTTCCCAGGGTCCAGGTCATTTTCTAGTCTCTCTAGGTCATTTCTCAACTCCTGGACTTCTGCATTTAATTGTCTGGCTTGGGACTTGTACGCACTTTCTGACTGCTGGATCTTGAGCAATCTGTCCTCCTCCTCACTACCCAGCAATTTCAGCTTCTCTAAGGCTTTTCTTAGTGCTTCAAGTTCATCCTTCATTCTGTCAGCTCCAAGTGGGGAGGTATTCTGAATCACCTCTGCACACTGAGTTTCAAGGTGCTTCCATTTCTTTCCACCGCTCCTAATGGTTTTGGCAATTTCCTGCAGAAAGATGTTAAATAAAGTTTAGCTGTGGGAATGGTAAGTTCAGGAAAAAGCTGAAAGCAGTAGGAAAAAAAAAAAGACCACCTCTCCTGACTGTACATATTTTGTTCTTCACTTCCTTCCTAAGTACTTTTGTTTGGTTTTTTTTTAATTTTTTTAATTTTTTTTTCAGAAAACCAGAAGCAAGGGTTGGTTATTTGACTGCCTTCTGAGAAAATACTTACTGCCATGATTCTGAAAATATTGGATTGATTGTTATAGATGCTTGTGACCTGAGATCCCCAAGAAAGAAAACAGGAGCTGCAGGCACCAAGAAATACTGAAGTCAGATCTCTGAGAGATTTAAAACTAAACAGTGGCACCAGAATATTGGATTCTGTTTTGAAAACTGGTATTTTTATCACCAGCTCTAAACTCTTGAAACCTGTGAGACTTCAGGCTTCTTTTGGCTCATAATTACCATAATTGCCATTTAAACAAATATAAAGGGCAAGATACTCAAAGAACCACGTAACTGTGGGAGATCAGGCTTTCAGAAAAACAAGAGACCAGCCTGTGACTCCTGCTACAGTTGGGAGAACCAACTAAAACTAACAGTTTTAGGACCTGATACAACTGTTCTCCTCTAACCTGTATTAGAATTATGACCTTATTTTGTTGGGTTTTTTGTTTTATGGTTTTTTTCCAAGTACAGTGTTGAGCAGTTTGAGAAACAAATACAGGAATGAAGAACACACAATCCTAGTTCCTTGTTAGAATTATATTGTGTCAGGACCTTTAGTGCCTTTAACCTGTCCTCTGCTGAAGTCTTGGTTGCTTCTCCAAGGCAAGAGTTTAATCTTTGTGTCACACCATTCAGCCACAATTGAAACTGGTTGACGTTAGCGCTGTACTGCTCGTGTTCCTTGGTTATCTTTTCAAGCAGTTTCACTCTGCGCTGTAACAAGAGACATCAGAAGCCATGAGGACAGTGCTTATCTGGCTCTTTTTTCTTTACACTAATACAGAATTTATAAACAAGAGTCCCTTTCCACAAGCTCTGATAGCAGCTGGCCCCCACAGGAATTCACAGTTCACCTCAAGAAAAAGGACACAAAAGACTTAAGGCTTGTCTCTGCCTGGGCTGTGCTGCAAGCTCCCAATGGCTGCTCTCTGAGGAAAGGAGACAAACTGCAAAGTCCTCTCAGGTGAATTTCTAGCTTCCTCTTTCCAAAGCTTCCTATACTCTCATTAGAAAAAGAGACAGAAGAATGTTTCTGGGTTTGACACTAGAAGACAAGCAATTATGTTCCTCTCACTGGTTTAAAAGGAAGATGACCATGCAACAGATTGAATTTGCCTGTGAAAAAAGAGAGTATGAAAGTCTGTGCTCAGGGCATGCAAGTTGTTTCAAAGTGTTTATTACTTCAACAGGCTGTATAAAAAGTGATCATCAACTTCAAGGTACCTTAGAAATCATGTAGCCCAGGAACTTCCATACTTACCTAGCAGATCACAAACTATCCTATTGTGGTATTGCAGACCCGGGATGCAAATTTAAATTTAGAGACCAGACTTCATTTTCTGAGTTACTGCATGTGTATCTCATAATCAACAACCCCTGATGCTGCAAAGCCTGCACATCATGAATGGCTCCTCACTGATCCAGTCTGGCACCCCTCACAACAAAGCAGAGTCACATTTTCTTCGACTATCCTTATTTGTCAGCTAAAGTTTAGACCTGCTGAAGAAAATGTTACATAAAGCACAAGGAATCTTGGTTTTGTTGTTTCACTAATATAATGCCCAATCTAAGTATTATCTCCTACAAAATCGGACACTTTTTTTCTTTCTCTTCAATAGCTGACATGGAGAAAAATTGAGGTTCACTCCAGTTACATTAGAAAAAACAGTTCCTTGCATCCAGTGCCTGCAGCACCCTTGAAAGGCTTTGCTGTCAGACAAGTTGAGTTTCATTTTGAATAATATGGGACACGTCATATGCTTTTGAGCAGAGCTTGATCCCAGCTGCCTTCAGCAAAGAGCAGGGTGATAACTGCTATTGCAGGCAGAGTTTCAAAGTTCTCCTGCATTTCCCTTCTCACTTTGAGGCTCTGGGCATGTCGCTGCATCCATCAACCTGCTTGAGCTAGTAGTGTCCCATTGCTACTCCTGTCAGCCTTTCTCCAGAGCAGCAGAAGGGTGGCATGAGCATCAGTCATCATGGGATCTCCCAGACACTGTGAGGTGATGGTGCCTCTGAGACTTTGCCCTTCACCTTTGGGGAAGGGACCCAAGGTACTGTACAAAGCCACCACTGTCCTGATATCCACTGGTGTTACCACACCGGTCACTGCTTTCCACACTACCACCACACTCTCTACTGACTTGTGCAAATCAGGAGTGTCTCCGCTAAGGCTAGCTGACTTGCTTTAGGACAGAAGATGGACATCTAAGGGACAGCTGCTTCCCATGGAGGATGAAATGCTACTCACTTATAAGGGCAGGACTTTTAATAACATCACCTATGCACACATGGGTTTGGATGAGATAAAAAAAAAAGAATTATGACTGCAAACTTCTGTGGCGAAGATGTATCCAGCAGAACACCTCACTTGCTTCCTAAATCCCCTTGCCTTGATTCTCAAATCTGCAGAGGTGCATACAGGTTACATGATTCTCACCTTGATTTCAAGTTAGGGGCTTGAAGAATGCAATCTTACAGTGGTGTAAATGAGCCAAATACTGAAGTGAAACAACTCAACCCTAGCTATTGATTTCAGAGAATTAGGCTAATTTGTTGGACTGACAGAAGCTTCTAAGGGAGCAACTCAAAATAACAAAGCAGAGCTATTATTAAATTGAAAAGTCTTATGCTTAGCGAGTTAAAAAGGGAAGTTGAAATGACCCACCCCTAGCCAGGCTATTCAGCCAAAACAAAGGAGCACACAGTTTGGACACTCCTGTTATTTTGTGAGGTCAAGGAAGAGATGCTATGGATCTGCACAGACTGTGCTAACTGTCAAATAAAAGGTTTAGAAAGAGCTGGCTCAGGCCCCTGTCGTCCCCCCCAGAGGTTAGGCAGGGAAACTTTCTGGTCATGGAAAATATGGTATCACCTGCTTATGTTGAGTTAGTGTTAAACTCCATCTCCATATGCACTTGGTTAACGTGAGGAGGCATTAAACAAGGACACGACCATGGAAAGAGAGCACCAAGAGGAAAACAATGGGTTTGCCACTGGCCACAGAGGAAGAAATGTGTCTGGGCAGGATATGAGCAGCCCTCGGTACTCAAGTGGAGTGGATGGAGACATAGAAAACCCTAAGCTCCCCCTACAGTCAGGAAAGGCAAACAAGCCTCATCTGGAAGGCAAACTAAAGCCCATAAAGGAAATTCCTTCTTTAAAGCTTGTGGCATCTCAAAGGGAGTCCAAAAATCTCCTGTAGTCCTTCCTGGTGCTTTTAGTCTTAGGTTTAGGGTACATAAGGATTGGCATTGTAAATATTTAGGTTTCACTTAACAGAGACAACATGGACTGAAATTCATTTGATGTGCTCAGATATTTTATATCATAATTTCTCTTACCATTTTCAGTCATCATTTTGTGCTAAAACCAACAACCATCTACCTCTGCATATTTTTATTCTACTAGGCAAGGGAAAGCACATGGGAAATGGCTGCAACATATAAACAATATCCCTGTTGATTTAATAAAAAGAAAATTATGTTTTAAAAAATTTGGGAATAAGGACACATTAGCACCAAGAAAGAAAAAAAAACCCAAACGCTTCCACCATTTGCTCATACCAGAGAAGCAGTGTCAGAGACAAACTATTTAAGAAATGCTGTTCAAGAGCTTGCCTTCTGATAGAGATGGACAACTGCACGGGAGCTAAAAATGGTTTTCAAACACAAGTGTAATCTACAAACACCAGTGAGTCTCCTCTGGCAGGCAGCTCAGACATTCAGCTGGCATGTGCAAGTCACATTTAGCCTGGCCTCTTATCATGCGAGGGGCTGGAGCAACCCTCTTACAACTCCTGTGTCTCTTTCATTCATTCCTCCTTCCCACTGGAAGAGGTGGCAGAGTTTCTCTAACTGGCTTTATACTTTCCAACATGATTCCCAAGATGCTTGTAACCTTGGCATTAGTTAATGAGCTCTGCATTTATTTCAGCTACACAACCCAAGGCTTCCCAGCTCCCTTCTTTGTTCCATACCCCCTGAAAGAGCTGGATTTTCTCATTCCATCCCTCTATGAAATGTGGTATTTGTAAAGAAAAGCTTTTTCTAGTGTCTCAGTTGGCTGGAGACATAAAGACATAAGTTATCTAAGTATTATGAGCCACTTGCTGATCTCATTTATGCCAGCAAGTATCCAAGTCAGTTAGAGAAATTACACTACATAAAAGCAGTCTCAAAGAGGTCACATTCTGGCTTTGAGTATTTAAATGAGTATTCAAATTTCAAATTTGAGAGTATTGTTTTATTAAAATAGTTAATGACTGTCTCCTGCTTCAAAACCAAAGACAAATTGTGGTTAGAAGGGAGAATCTTAATGGCAATTTAGATAGACAACACCTGAATTCCCAAGAACATTCTTATTTATAAATCTAGTTGCCTTGTAATGAGATCTACCTTTAAAAATAAATAATCAGTGTTGAGGCACAAGTCTGTTGGTGGCTTACAGACTCTCAGCAGCAGCTACAGTCACAGAATTGCCAAATATGCTGGGCTTTGGAGAGACTTATTAGCAGCTGTGACATCCTTATGGCTAAAAAAATTTTTAACAGAGAAAGTATCTGTAGAGCAAGCAGAGCAATGACATGAGCATTCCAATCATATTGTTCTTCTAGTGGGATCTGAAGTTAACTTTGTATGACAGCACCTGGAGGGGGTAAGCATACATCCCTGTCAGGATAGAGTTTTGGGCTGGGGTTTAGGTGTGGGAACAGAAAGACATTGTGGCAGAGGTAGATGGCAGACCCCATGTTAGGAAAATTGCTTGGTTGTGCACCAGGTAATTCCTGCCTGTGGGATTTCTGGAAGCTAGTGTTGAGACAAAGACTAAATTTTCATTTTTATATACTTGGGGTAGATGTGTCTATAAGCATTGCAAATATCCCTTTGGTTATCTCTATTGATACAGGCTAGGAACAAACTGACTCTCCTGCCTACCTGCAGAAGTCTGCCCCTCAGTCATGCCACATGGTCCAATCCTGTCTTTACCTGAATTTTAGAAGCGAAAAGAATAAACCTTATCTGAAATCTTTACCCAGGAAAAGGGTAAAGGAAATCACTGGCACTGAAGGATAGAAGATTAGCATCAGGAAAGAATTAGTATCTGTGTGCAGTGAAAATCTTTTAGATACTGGAACTGGCTAGTTAAGCTGGCTCCCACCTCCACATTTCCCACTTCTGCAGGCAGGGAATAAAGCTCTGGATCTGGACTAATGCCAATTCCTTCAACAAGGACTCATGCATGTAATATTCCCTGGCTCCAAGAATGGGTACTTTGCGTCTGGTTATACAAGAACCACTGATATGCTGAAAGATGAGGAAAATTCAAACTTTATGCAGAGATGACCTAACCCAGTATTCACCAGGTTACAGCAAGCAGCTTGAATTACTTTACAACATACTATTAAATGCAGCATAAAAGCATCTCAACAGCTTATCTTGGGCTGAGATGACTGCTTCAAACAGTCCACTGACTGAAGGAACAGGGGTCCTCAGCTCTTTCTTTTTTTTTTTTTCTTTTTTTTTTTTTTCAGTCCTATCAGCTATGCCCCATAGCAAAAAATACTGTATACTTGTGAAATCTGAACACCTCCCACTCTTTATAGGCATACCTGAGCTTCTTCTCTGATTCCTTCATATTCCAGCTTCATTTTCTTCTGAACATCTTCATCAACACTGGGGTCACCTATCCTGCTGAACAAGGAAGCAGCTTCCTCTAGCAGCCTTTCCAGTAGGACTGACTGATTTAAGACATCATTCAGCAGAACCTGAGCGTGGCTTAGCTGCCACTTCTTCTCCTTTAAGCCAAGCTGCAACTCAATGTCAGGCTCCAAGGTCACCTTCATGTTGTGAATCCATTCATAAAACTCATCTTGGGCTTTCAGGTACTCACTCCAGTGCAGCCAAACCCACTCAATACGACTGTTGGGAAGAGCAAGAGAGACAAGTTAGATTGAACTGTGACAGGAGCAGTTGAGACTGGCAAAATCAAAAGGCCTTGGAAGCAAAAGACGAGGTTCTCAGTAATTTGAAAAAGCTCTGACTTCAGAGGATCCAGATATACTTCCCATGTCCTCTCTGCTCTGGGGAGGAAATACCCTGTAGAAGGACCCTGACCCTAGCCAAATTCATCATTCAAGAGCATGAGGTGGGATGTTTGTGAAGGCAGAGATCAGTCTTCTGCATGCTCATAGGACTGGGATTAGCAGCTCAGATTGCTATCTGCAATCCACACAGCAGAGAAAGGCAAGAAGCACTTTCTAAAAACACTGGATGGGACAACTGCCTCAATACATCAAATAGCAGTCTTGTGCCAAATAGGTTTGTCTTACCTGTGACAGTGAGTAATGTATATGGCTGTCTCTTCCCACAAGGCTTTAATGTCTTTCAGTTTAGATAGTACCTCATGCTTCTTATCCTCGCCAATGCTGCGAAGAGCAGCCTCTGCCTTCACAAGAATCAAGTCAATTTTCAAGCTGCCTTCTGGTTCCAGTGCACGTATTTTCTATGAGAAAAACAAATGAGACTGAAAGCATGAAAAGAAGGCAAGGCTAACTGTGCCATATAAACTTGGTTTTTTCCCAAAAATCATGATGTTCTTTCTGTAAAGCCTCTCCTGAACAGAAAATATGAACTTGTCTTCAGATTTGTTTATTATTAAACAACCTAAAGACTGAATGAAAAACCATGTAGCAATTGAAAAACATTTTAAAATAGGTACAAAACCCAGATCATCTTCTATCAAATACCTGCAGCTGTGTTTCAATTGCAGTTATAAAGTTCTAGAACTATGTTGCCATGTGCCAGTTATTCTCCCCCACCTGCCAAAAAGCATAGAAGCAAATCTCCACAGGGTATGCTGCAACATCTCAGTTTTAAGCTCTACTTTAGGAAATCAGGAAACATATTCAAAAAGCTTCCTATTGCAAATCAAAGTTGGCTGAGAACACAAGCCAAGAAAAATTAACCAGTGGTATTTTCTGCCTCCTCCCAGTTTCTGCTTTGATCCTAAATTTCTAAGCTATGAATTGGTGAAAATGTGTATCTTATACAAACTGTAATGCCAGGGACTGAAAGCTAAGCCATTCAATTGAAAGTAGATTCTCTTCCTCTACCACAAGATGGAAAATCAGCACAACTTCTTTAGAACGTAACAGATTAATTATGTCCTGATTTGGATGTCAGCTTTCAGCATCACTTTATCTAAATTTCTGACACCATCAGATTAGCTTTACATGCTGTTCTTCCACAAACCCCTGGCAAACTGCAGGCTCTCAAGTTTGAAAGAAAAAGCTTATATAATGAAAACATTGAGAGGCTCAAAATCAGCAATTACTTTGGAAAGATTTAGCCCAAGTGATTTATTCCCCAAAATCACATCAGTTGTTGCAAAGTCAAGACTAAAGCACAAGCCAGTGCCAGAGATTTCCAATCTCATATTCTGAGAAAGGACTGTTCTTTTGGCAAGGACACAGTCCATGTGATGTACAAACTGGTGTTTGGATGCACTATCTACTATGAAAAGTGAGATTAAAAGAATCCAGGAAAGAAGGGACAAAGGTGGGGCACAGAAAGAAAATAAAAGCCATAGATATCCCCCTGCGGGAAAAATTTAAGGGTAAAGTTGTATTCTAAGCTTCACATTTTCCCACCAAATGAAACAGTCAGAGAGAAAGCAGTGACTGGACAGGCATTTTTCATTTTCAAATCTCTTTTTTAAATGATTGCTATATTTAGATGGCATTTTCATTTACAAATTAACAGAAAATAAACCACAGGAAGGAAGCTTGAAAAAAAAGGCAAGCCAGATGCAAAATGGAACCGAAAAATGATCACTGGATTTGAAAACAGACAATAGGTGAAGCAGTGAGCACATGAGGAAATGTGAGCTGGATAGGGAAGCCAGGCCCAGAAAGTAGGCAGGATGAGGGAGCAGAAGATGGATAAGGTATACATTGGAAGAGAGAACAGGAACTTTTTATTCTTTACAATGATGCATTTCCAAAGTCAGAATTGGAAAAAACCTTCTAACATTATTTTTTCCATGTTAAAGACATCTTCCAAAGCCTACAGAAGCAACAGGTTTCAGTTCAGACTGTATTAAGTCACCACAACCCTCTATACCTCATCTATTGTTACCTATTGTTACCACTACCATGAATGAATCCCTTTGCCAAACTTACACTCCCCCTACTCAAGTTTCTGTGTTTCTTGCATGTTTTTCTGACACTGTACATATCATAGTTTCCCTGAAAAAAGCAAAAAGTAAAAAAAATTAAGGGGCAGAAATAAATCTATAGACCAAGAGGAAATACTTCAGATTTTTCTGACTGACATGCAAGTCTAGCCATCAGCCATCACTCCATGAACAGTCTCTATATTATGCCAGAGGCAAGATTCAGACTCCAATGAGACTCAGCTAAGGAAAAAGGATGAACACATTGCTGTACTACTGTGTAGATTACCTCATCCTCTATGTAAGCCCGTAATGTCTTTTTAGAGTTAAAACTTATTAAGAGGCAGTTCAGACGTGAGTAGACACACAAAAAGAAAGACTTCTGGGTAAATAATTATAAGAAATATTTGGCCATTTAATGTAAAGAAGAGACTAGTTGGAATTCAAGGCAACACAATTATAAAAATAGTTTCAATGTTCATCATAGGAATACCATCGCTCCCTCTAATTAGGGATGGTAGAGATGGGACAAACAGGAGTGTTTCATTCTCTAAGATTACAAGATCAAGATATCATCTAATGAAACTGAAGTTAACGAACATGAAATCCCAGTAAGAGTGCAAACACAATGCAGCAGAATCTCTGTGAGAAGATTTATATAAAAGATTAAGTAAGACCGGAAAAAAAATGAAAACATTTACCCTTTCATTAGACAGATTATAAAGGGGAGCTGTAAACCTACTTCTCACTAGGGTTTATGGAAAAGGACAAAAGGATTACTCAGGACAAAAGGATTACTCTAGAACAGCCCATTACTAGATCTCTGCAATCATTATCTGTGCCAGGGTCCTAGAGAAGATGGAACACTGATGTGATTTGATTCTCTCATCCTGTATGCTGGACTTCTGCAAACAACTATCTGGTAATTGCAAGCAGCAACTCAATTGTTTCAGGTTGGAGCATGCTCATAGGAGAGTGTAAACATTTTTAACCTGCCAAACCTGCTGCTAGTCTTCCAAATAATTCTGTAAAGCTTGGCAGTCTGTGATATCAAATTACCATCTTCTTTTTCTACAATATCTGTAAACATTGTGCAGATGGAAAAATTAGAAAGAATACTGATGTAACTCATTCACTCAGGACCAATATTCCACTAAGCAGGGGCAGCTGACTGCTTCGTTAATGGAAAACTCCAGAGCTCACAGCAATAACTGCAGCAACAATGGCAGCAGTGACATCCACCTCTGAACCACTAGATCACTCTTCCCTTACCTCAGTCTCTCTTAGTCTGGCTTCTAGGGCAGATCGAGGTCCCTTGGTGTTGTCATTGATTCTCAGTCTCTCTTGGATAGCTTTCATCCAAGCTTCTGCATTCTCCACGCTACTGTCAAATTCATCCTGTAGCTGCTGAGTCATTGCATTAGAAGAATCTGAAAGAATTAGAAACAGGGGATTAAGTTTTGGTTAAGACCTGAGCAGGAATTCACTGAAGACAGTCTAAAAGAACAAGAAAGAAAAGCTAATGATGTTATGGCTTTCCTTTTTGATGATAATATCAAAAAATGTAGCAGTATCGGGATTCAGCCAAGCACAGAGAACACATTCACGCTGCAGCTTTCCCAAATGAAAATACACCAGGAAACAAAAAGAAGGTAGGGAACTGTGGGAGGCTCCATTACAGTAAACAGATTTAATTCAAAGCTTTCAAATGAGATTACTTTGGTGTTTGTGGTGTATTCCAGATTTGCTACACCAATCACAAAGTCTTTCTGTCTCTTCCCAGAGCCGAGTCAGTACAAACAACTTCCAGGCTACAATGCCCTTCCAGGCTCACATACCGAGTACCTGAAACCAAACTAGCAGAGCACTTCAGGACATACTTAATTTAGAGTTAAATGAACCCTTTAAAGCTAGTGAGATCAGGATCAGATGCTTAGGCCATCAGTTGTTCTGCTGAGACCATAGTGAGGTTATTCGAATGCACACATAGTGAGTCTGGGATACACAGACAACAGGAACTGGCCAGCAACTGTAGAGACAAACCACCCGCAAGCCACTAAATGGGAGTATCAACAACAATGGGTTTCCTATTTGCCACCTCTCTTTTTCTCTACCAGGCTCCAAGCTTTTAATTTTCCCCTCCCTCTCCCTTGTTGCCCCTTTCCAATCAGCAGGTGGGTAGTTGGCTGCTCTGTTAATCTGTTCCTGTGTCTTCTCTGCTGAGAGCATCAGCTGCTGCCGAGATGGCCTCCTTTGTGTCTGTACCATAGAGGAGATCCATCCTACACGTGCCCTTAGGCACTGCCCTACTAAACTTGACTAATAAGTATGAATCATAACAAAGCTCCCTGTAGGCCAGCACTGCTGAACTGAACAGAAAGATAGCCATTGACATTAAATGGGTTTGGAATGCATCCTACAACTACTGCCAGCCAAGCAGTCAATGTCTCTTGTAAATTAAAAGATTCTTCCTCTTTATTATTCATCACTGAAATATTTTTGCAGCACAAAGTTTGAGGCTTAATTACTGAACCCAAGTTCATTGTGCAGAATTCAGTTCCAAAGCAGTCCCCTTGGTTTCCATGAGACAATTCATGTGGAAGAAAGTGCTTGGTGTGAGAGGTCAACCATGTCTCTTGGTGAAGCTGGACCTTTGGTGTTTTGTTACTCTAACTCTAAAGCTTCATCTTTTTAAGGGAGAGCCATCCCTCTTCAGCCCACTGGCAGAAAGCTTCCCACCATCCCACCATGTTGCTGTTCATGAGGGAAAAGGATTCATGCAATATTAGATGTCCTCCCTTGTAGCTCCCTGTACATTTTCTTCCACATTAGATCAGAGCAAACAAGATGTTAGTGTTCACAACACTAATGCCTGGCCACAGAAACAGCCTAAATTGTTGCTTCCCAGCCTTCATCAAGCTTTAGGCTCAACAGGCCCCAGAACAAAGCAAGAGAACTGCACCTGCAAAGCAGCTACTGCCCTACCCACTGGGACTGCTGGAGCAGGAGATGGGTCAGACCTCTACACACAGACAAGCAGAACTGCATGTGCATGGAAGAGGGAATTCCTCCCTCAGATGGGCCAGAATCCAAAACCATAACTCTCAGATCTAGACAGCCATTTTAAAATGTGTGACCTCACCTTGAAAAGATTAAAGTATAGAACAGGATGTACTGGATTTAGTGAGGGTGGTGTGGCATGGGGCAGCTACTCCCTCTCTCAGATATAAAAAATATGACAGGATATACAATTAGAGCTAACCTCATTGGCTTACACAACAAGAGTCCTAAAGATGAAGCCAGCTGAAGGAGTAATGTTATTCTCAGTGGATCCCTACATAGCTATGGCCTTCTCCAACTATGACTGGTCCAGAACTGACATTTCTGAACTATAATCATCCAACCCTCAGAAAAAAAGAACACATTTCTTCATAGCTGACTGATCAACTCATTTTCACATTAACATTTTTCATTATATCATGCAGCTGTAGTTGGACTATCCCCCTAACTTTCTGTTACATACATGTATTTATAAGCAAATAGTTGCTGAATACTTGAGTTGTGCTGATTCCAGTTATGCTGCTGTGAAACAAAAACTCCTGGTACATTTGCTGGATCAACCTTTGATGAGGATTGGCATTCATTTCCTAGGAGAGGCTTCTATTCCTGGCAACATCCATATCATATTTAAAACTGGCTTCAGGACTTTAGTCATGGAGTAGCCAGTATAGAACATTATGTTATCCTAGTCACATTTCTTATGAAAAGTAGAGGGCAATTATACATGGTTAAGAAACACTGGAAAAATTACTTTCATCTAACATGAAGAAAACTACACTCTGCCCTCATGCTGCTCTCCTCTGACACCAAGACTTTTTGTCCAAAACCCATAGATACCCAGCCCCCCATCCCACACACAGGCATTCCACATAAGCAGACAACGCAGGAAAACATGGAAAATGTTCCTTTGCTATTAAGATCACCTGTTTGCAAAGGAAGAGAAACACTTTGCTGCTCCAACTGCCTGCATGACATTGTTGACTGATTTTGATCAAGGAATTCCTACACCTAGCAGTACAAAAATAATTAAATTTAGCATGGACTCTGACCCAGTGGCCAGGCAGATTTCACAGTAGTTATGACTTGCAATATCTGGCATGGACTTGGGCTGCCTCTTGAGACCAGCTGGGTCCTGTCCTCCCTCCTTCCTCATGCCCATCTGCCAGATCTTGGCTGAAGCATTCAACTACCTTGTCCCCACTCAGCAGGCATTAAAGGCATGGATTGGTATCTGCAAGGAGAAAGTATGTTTCTGACGTATTCCCTGCCTGGGAGGAAGAACAGCTGCTGACTATCTGGAATCTGGCAATATCTGCAATTTCTTTGTTAACAGTCTTAAAGCTGGGATAAATTATTACTTGTTAAGTGTTAATGAATCAATAGTGTTTAAGCCATTTCTGATGCATCAATGGGACTAAATGATTGAGCAATACTTCTGAACATCCAAACCAGAGCCCTCATCAGTACAAGAACACAAAGGAGACTCAGCAGCACCTGAAACAGACCTGAACTGCTGAGCTGTGCAAAGCCAGCTTTCACAGAGCAACCTGCAACAGCAACAGACCACTAGGGCCACCTCTACTGCTGTGTGGCAATCCCTGTCCCAGGCTTCAAGCTCAGTCACTATGACCCAGTTGTCAGGGAAAGCCTCCACCTAATCACAGGTGTGATCCTCTGAGCAATTGGTACAAAATTATTTTCACCACTGTAATTTTCAAATGCATGTAGCTGTTCAAACACATTTTCATTTTAATGTCACTTGAATCAACATATTAAGTCATACAATGGAAGGTGTATTTATATTACAGAAAGCACTTAGCATCTCTATATGTATGTCACTAAATTAGGGTAATAACTGCATTAAGAAATTTGGGCATAGATAATGAGAAGCTGGGCAAAACCAAATTTTATTTATTCAAATGCAATAACACAGTTACTCAGTAGAGGTAAGAAAGAATCATATTTTGGGGTATTGAGCCCAACTAACCCAGGACAGCTCCTATAGCATGTGCAGAGGTTATAAAAAGCATGTTTCAAGACCAAGAAAATGTAAAGACACAAAACTGTAAAGACACTAGCTCCAGAACCCTTTTGCTGAACCTCTTCCCAACACTAGTCATTCTACCTTCTCTGCATCACCCTCCATGGCTCCCTAGACACCAGTCAGCAGTGTCTGGGTGGGCACACATGTTTTAGTGCCACGGAGAGCAAGATGGCTCAGCCCTCACCCAGTTGCTCTGACAGACCCACTGCACACCCACAGCACAAGCAGGGTTTGTACTGGGCTGCCTGCAGCTCTGTTACCACTGTTGGGTATCTGCAGCTTTGGAAGAGGGAAAGATGAACTATGACAGCATCACTTCCCTTCTCTCTTTAAGGCACAAAACCACTTAGTAAGTAGGAATGTCAGAGGGCTTTAACCCACCACATGTTCCCAAACTCCCTAAGGCAGCTGGCACAGCACTGGGGGCACATCTGATGTCCCCTTAGCTTGACTATGGGCCACATACTGAGTTCCCCAACATGAATGTATAAGATCCAAAGCAAGAGCAAGATGGGTTTTGTTTATAAAATCTGCACAGCCCCTGAGCTATGCCCCATTTGTGCTGGGCTAGACTGAAGAGAAACAGAAGCACCCCTGTATCAACTGTGGTTTTGGAGCCCTCTTGATGAGAGGGCAGATTTTAGATGACTGCTCTGCCTTATAGCTCTCAGAGCCACTACATGGAAGCAACATGACTGAAGCAAGAGGAGATGCTTGGGTATCCACAGCAGATCCTGACAGACCATCATCCACCTAATCCACCCTGACTCACACGACCAAATTTCTCTGAGCACTTCTCCCTTAAACACAGTTCCTTCAGCAATCTTTCTAGTGCATCTAATAAATCTTGGTATGGTGTTGCAATATTCACTTATTCCATGCACTATTGAGATATTTTAATGTTCCTTTGTGAGTGCAGTATTATTTTGTTAGGACTTTTCTACTTTGTGATGTTTCCTAACATATTATTTTCTCTCTGCCAAGTCATGTTGTATTTTTTGAGAAAAAAAAAAACATTTCTTAAAATGTTTCCCACAAGCACTCCCATTTTACACATTCTTTTAAACCCTACATTTATTGAACACAGGCCTCAAAATGGTTTCAGTATGTCTTGGGTTCCTATATTTATGTACTATTTGACTAGTTTCCAGAACCTAGTTCTTACAAAAACAGAAGTACAAAAAAGGTCCAGGAAGTTCAAATCACTCACCATTAGGGAGACTGTTTTCCATTTACTCAAATACTTCAAACTTGTCATAACCCCCTCCATTTTGTTCTAGGACTGAATGTTGGAAAAAAAAAAAACCCAACCAAAACCAAAACAAACAAAAAAACCCCCAAATCACTGGGCTGTGTCAAATTTTATACATATACATGTGTGTGGAAGCAACTTTGGTTCTGGGAATTGTATCTAGGACGATTCAGTAACTTTTCAGCTTCCCTGGATCCTTCAAAGAGAGAAGCAGCAAAGCTGAGAGCTCTGCTCCATCTGCTTCAGGCTGGAGCTCAGTCAGTCCTTGGCAGGGACCAGAGGGAGCTTTGCCTTTTCAAAGCTGAGTATTGTTGGTTTACTCCAGGAGAAGCTTTACTGAATCACATTACTGGTAGCTGATGCTTTACCAGCCAAGGGACTGAAAGCTTCCAGGGGAGCAGCACCCCCCAAGAGCTGAGTTAAACTGCCTGAGGAGGTGCAGAAGCCCTCGTGTTTTCAAATAAAAGGTGTAGTTATTGCCAGCATAAACTTTTAGAGGCTCAAACCAGTAATTCTATCACCTTGGGCATCTTCCAACACAGTGTCTTCCTGTGTTATTTGCAATAAGTGTTTATGACAGTCAGTGGTTGTTTGCCCTAATTAATGAGCTAGAGAATAAATAGTTTTCTGGAATAAACACATACATATCCTAGTTACAAGCATCCCCTTCAAGCAAGGAATGCTAACACAAGTACATACACCCTCATGCATACTGTAACTATTTCCTTCCCCTTACCAAACAGTCTATAGGAAGCCTATGGCTAATGCAAGATATTCCACCACAACATGATCACACCATACAATTTCCTCTCTATTTGATACAGAAAAGTGAAAAGAAGAGACATGTTGTGCACAGGCTAAGTCTCAAAAAAAGCTGTTTGTTTTTTTCCAATCATTTATTTAAAAAATGATTTCAGACTTTGGTGAGAGCCAGTGCAAATAAGATACCATTTTGCTTTCTAAGATTGCTGTGGAAATTGTAATTCCCAGGCCTAAGAAGCCATTTCCTAGAAAGAGAGACTAAAATTTTAAAATAGTCCTATATCTGAATAGAACCACCATGTGGAACTAAGACAGAGTTGGTTCCTGGGGCTATCTTCCCTTTCAGTATCAGGAATGACAATCAGTGGATCTAACCACAGCATTTTTATTTTTTATATTTCAATCTGAATTCATTTGGAAATAAAAGGTATAGGTTAGTTCTTGAACCTATTCATTACAAATCTCTTCCCACTCCATACACACCACTCACACACTTCTGCATTTCTAGGTCACTCTAAGAGATGGGCTGGTCTACTCTGAATCAATTAGGTAAGTAAAATGCAGGCTTCAGTACTAGTCTAAAGGTTTAGATTTTGATCTTCAAACCCCACATCATTGAGGTATTAAACAATCTTTAGAGCATTTATTCTCTCAGATCCCTGGGGAGTAAAGCTGTCTCTATGCCCTTTCTACATAATACCTCAGGTTCAAAGGCACTTTCATTCCTGACTCTAGGTAATAAGGAAATACTTGAAAGGACAAGAACTAAACTGACAATTCAGTTAATAAACACTGCAAAGAGTGATTTTCAACCTTTTCTAATATGTATCCTTTCAAGTGTCTCTACAGAGATGCAGATCTCTGCTTAGTGACTTTAAACAAGAAGCTTCCTTTTCCTAGTTACCATTCCCAGACTCCTGTGTCTGGGAAGTCACAGGTTAAACACCTCTGCTCCATATTTCAGCAGAGATTGTTCAGATCCAGTGACTCTACTTCAGAATTTGCCCCTGAAAGACACCTGTAGGCTTACCAGCAATCTACATCTTGTCCCCAGCTGCTGAGGTAGGCTAGGCTCTTCTCATGCTGCCTTGAGCAGTTTTACCATCAGTCAGACAAAAAAAAAAAAAAAAAAAGCACTGCAAGCCAACAGCATTAGTGTCCTGGTCTCTGAAGGCTAGAATTTATGTGTTTCATTATCTCCCATTTGTCCTCTACAGACTGTATGATTCCTCAGTACTGGCTGCCAGTCACAGCACTGATTTACTGACTAATAAACCTCTGGGGTATCTGCCTCTTGGCTAGAGATGAGGGAACAATTCAGAGTGAATAATTTATCTGGAAATCATTGCTCTTTTGTTGGTCATATATTGTGTACCGATAATCTCATTTTCTCAAAGGTGTGGTTATTTCTAACTATTTGCCACATATAGTCTGCAAATTAGTTTCCCTCTGTAGACTGTTCCTAAGTAATTCTTCCATGTGATTCTTAATACCCCAGCTGTGCTGCTTAATTTTGTTTTGGCATCACAACTTTAGTAAGAAACTGTGTCTTCCCCTGACGGCTGGCAGCAGCACTTCTCATTTCTGTGCTGTTTGTCACAGGATATCTCCCCAGGGCCATTTTCATAATCATGACCCCAATGTGTTAAGTCATGTACAGAGTGTGCTTTCACAGGTCCCTGCGGTGAGAAGAAATGCCCCACAGCTAAAAGGATAATACCCCTGTCCTGAAGAGATTACAGATGACATGTGTGTCAGAAGGGGTTCAGCAGTGAAAGGAAGGTGAAAATGTACTCAGGGACAGATCTGGGTGGAGGGAAGAAAGGGCTATTCAAGGCTGCAGCTGCACTTCCAGCTCTCTGTTCAAGCTCTGGTGGTTCCACCACCCACGTCCTCTGCCCACCCCTTGAAGCCATAGATACTCAAAAAGATATCCCTGCCAGATGCAGGTCTCCGCATGAGGCTTGCAAAGAATACTGAGACTCAGAAGTGTGTCTCACACAAGGAGAGAGGATCCATGGCACTGAAACTCAGGCTGTTGATGGGACACCTCAAGCACTGCAATTCCCTGGGGAGTCAGCGCAAGAGAGGAGCACTTCCAGGCAGGGATGCACACCAGTGGGGGGGCAGCTTTCCTTCTGCAGGAATCCTATGTCCTGGAGAGGCCTAAGATTGTAACATGGGCTCTCAGGGCAACAGGATGTCAATCTATCTCCCAGTTTGAATCTTTCCCACTTAAACATTGCTGTTTCCACATTTGGAACTGGAGTTTTTTTACACATACATTTCTTTTCCTTTTACAAAGCCAGTGTTAAATCTTATTTGACCATCAGCCAAATGCCTCTACCTCAGACTGAGCAATAGTGTGCAATCTGGGAGCACTAAGCGCACAGCTCTTAAAATAATAGACCTTTTAAATCAAGTATTTACTAAAATATTTGTGAGAAAGTCACTTGCAAGTACTTAACAAGTACACTCTAAGGGCATGGTATCTTTTGTCCCCTTCAGAAGAACAGATGTTCCACAAAACATGTCTCAGATATATGTTCAGAACATTATCATTAGTATGAGACTAATAAGATGCTTATACAGAAAAACTAAGATTCACTGGATTTTTTTTTTTAAAGAAAGGTAGCCTGCAAGTAGGACATTACTAATTTTAAATACTGGAATTGTTGATTAAAATACACGAATGATTTTCATGGGATGAAACTACATGAATATGAAAAAGTCAGCAGATTTTAATTTGTATTGAATGGACTTAACTGTTTATATGAAGAAAAATGACCACTGTAAGTGCTAAATACTTGTAATGCTGTCAAATATATACAGCAGAATAAGTAAAGCTAGACCAGAATGGCCAACATTCTGGACATAATTTAAAGTAGTATTTGCATTAGGGAGATAATGCCACGTTTTATATTGCCAAAAGGCATTGTTTTGTGTTCAAACTCATGGGTGAACAAGGACTGCTTGTGTCCCAAGCAAAATACATTATCAGAAATGCCAGCAACCTCATCCCCAAGCTCAGAAACAAAGTAGACCACTGCAAAATGGTTGATGTTTAAATTAATTTCAAACAGCTGAGAATATTCCTGGAACTGAATAAAACTGCTGCCTTCTTGTGACTCATTTTTGCCAGAACTGTTGCAGTTTCCATGTCTTCGTCACCCTCCCCCTGTGCGTGCTGGCCGGGCGCTGTGGGTTAAAGAGGGAGATCACATTCTGCTTTCAGACCCCTCCCAGCAGCTGCTGGAGCCAGTGTGCTTTCCTTTCTGTGAAAAAACCAGCATCACCCCAACTCCAGCACTCTGATAGCCCAGGACTTCACAACAGGGGTGTAGAAAGCCTCCGAGATGAAGCAACACTGCCTTTTTTTGTAGTCTTTTTAGTCTGAGGACTGAAATCCTACAGTTTATAAAACTAAAGGGGATTAGAGCCTTCTCATAATGAGATTAATCAAAAGTAAAATGAAGAGTAAAGTGGCAGTAGGACACAGCAGTAAGCCACATTTCTCAGCAGTCTTGTCTCCAGTGAGGACCAGAAGGTTATTTAAAGCTGTGATCACAGATAATTGCTGTGCTGAGCAGCAAGAGTAGTCGATGCTTATTCTTCTCACTTTTACATCATCTACTTTTAATTACCTTTCAGAAATAGAGTACTACAGGGAACCAAAGCTCTTTTTTTCTTGCAAGACATCTGAAAAGATCAGGTGGCTCAGCTCTATTTAGACCATAATGGGAGCTCAGGGTCTACTTCTCAGCAAAAATCCCAACCTAAATATTAAGGGATGTATCTCTGGGGCTGCCAGCTGCCAGAGACCTAACACTGACACACATTCAGAGCAAAGGGTTTTATGTCAGCTGAGGATTTGCACGCACATGCTGGCATATTTGACAAACATTGCCTGACAGATGTGTCATTCTCAAACACTTGAAAGAAGAAAAACATGTAAAGATATAGATGCTTATAACTCAGGAAATATATAATTGTTCTACAAGGCGTAACAAATGCCATGGCACAAACTTAACTTTGATATAAGAGAAATAATCTTCCATCAGTAGTCTCCAAAGCCATCTTTTAAAGATACCACAAACGATTATGTTTTGAAGGCATTTCATATTACTGAAATTTTCCTCCCCATCGAATTCATAGGGCTCAGCAGGTACCTTGCTAAAGGCTGATTCAAAAAACAGAAGTATGTTATCACCATCCCAGAGGAAAATGCATCTGAATCTAACAGGGGATCACTGCTGAACACAGCATAACTGAGTCTCCAATGGCTACGCCTGTGCTCAAGGAGTGTAACACAATCATAAACATAGAACTATAGAATGGTTTATGTTGGAAGGGATCTTTAAAGGTCATCTAGTCCAATCCTCCTGCAGTTAGCAGCAACTAGATCAGGTTGCTCAGAGCCCTCTCCAGCCTGACTGAGTCTTTCCAGGGATGGGGCATCTACCATCTCTTTGGGCAACCTGTTGTAGGGTTTCACCACCCTCATTGTAAAAAATTTCTTCCTGATATACACAATAACATCCAAGACATTCCCAACAGGGCTACTCTCAATCCTTTCATCCCCTAACCTGTACTGATACCAGAGATTGCCCTGACCCATATGAAGGCCCTTGCAGTTGGCTCCGTTTAACTTAATGAGGTTCACACAGCCCCACATCTCAAGCTTGTCCAGGTCCCTCTGTATTGCATTCTGTCCCTCGGGCATGTCAGCTGCACCAGTCAGTTTAGTGTTGTCTGCAAACTTGCTCGATCCCACTGTCCCAACAGTGCTGGTCCTGATATGGTCCTCTGGGGTACACCACATGTCACTGATTTCCATCTGGACATCGAGCTATTGAACACTACCTTCTAGATGCCACCATCCAACCATTCCTTATCCAATGAACAGTCCACTCATCAAATCAGTATCTTCCCAATTTACAGAGAAGGAGGTTGTGGGGTTGTGAGGCCAAAGGTTTTACAGAAGTCTAGATAGAAGATATCCTTTTGTACAAGTGACAGTGCTTGTGAAAACTATATTCCATATTTTAAAAAAATAATATTTCTTTTATCTCTCTTTAATTACACGTCATGTGTCAACAGTCACATATGAGACCTTAAACCCACACTATTTAACAAACCTCAGGGAAAGGATCTCAGCAGAACCAATTTGGTTAACGTTTGGGGGCTGTAAAACCTGGTATCATGTCTTGAATACTAGCACCACTCCCAACACTCTAAACTTCACTGGCTGCCCCTTATCTCCAGCCTTTGTAGTGAGCACCGTACTAGGGATATGGTCACTTCTCTTTTCCTGCCTTAAATGAAAGAGTTCCACATCCTGGCCCATTCCTCACAAAATAGTTTATTGGGCCTTATTTTATTGCACAAGGCCCTTGCCCTTGGATCCTCCCACCCTGAAGCACTGGCAGCAAGCAGCAGGTGAGGTGTGAGCTTCCTCTGCAGACATGCACACAAATGGGCTGCTCTTGTGCGTGTCACCGGCTGGGTGCTGCTGGAGCTTTTGGTAATTGCTCACCTTCAGCTAGCCACTTATTTGTATCTCCTTTTCATTTTAATGCAAATCTTTGAAATTTCAAGGAACTTAGTATCTTAGACACTTCTAGCTCTCTAGAAGATTTGATGGAAATAGGAAGAGGAGTTCAAAAGCTATTAGGAGCTAAAAGATCCTGACACGCTGCGTGGCCATGACTATCTTACTTCCTTATGAAATAAAAGTAACAAACCTCGCAAAAACCTTACCAAAACCCGGGGAATTCTGGAAAAAATGGTAGATAAAAGTCTGTGGTGATTTCATCGAAGTCCCCTGAGAGGTTTTCAGCACAGCATGAGCAATCCTGCCTGGCCTGCACTGGGCAGTGGTTTGGCAGGGCTGGCAGCACGAGCAAGTCTGGCACGAAGAGAAACTGTCAGCTTCCTCCTTACTCTGAGGCAGCACAGGATTTCCTCTCTGCCTCCTATCGTGTAGTAGGAGTGAAAGAGAGGATGACAATCTAAAGACATGTCAGCCCACAAAAAAAAAAAAAAAAAAACAAAAACCAAAAAAAAAACCACCTCAACCCAGCAAAACCAAACAAGCAAAAAAGAAAACCAGCTCAGCATGGTGCCACTGGTTGAAAGGTAGGTAAGATTTAAATAGAAATAATCCCCAGAAACTATCTAGTTCAGGTTATCAACTAACAAGCTGGTTAATTCCTGTAAAGATTAATCTTTTAAATTATTATGTCTGACAGATGTTTACTGAAGAGGAATTAGTCTAGAATTTGCAGCATAAAAAAAGCAAGAAATAAAAATGCAGACAGGCATGTCAGAGATAAGATTTTTAGAAATCGTTAGCTCACCCTCTAACATAATTAAGATTGTCCTTTCTATGCACTTATCTTCCACTCTTTTTTCAGTCTCAGCTCTCTAGCAGGAGATTCCCTTCACAGACTGACACACCAATCTAGATTCTGCTCTGTTTCAATCATGCAATGCAAAAAAGATGTTAGCCACTATTTTCAGGCAGTACCCCTGCTGCACAACGTGGCTGAATGAAATACACTTTGCAGATGTTAGCTGTCTCTTGTGATGGAACACATGAGGAACTCTCCAACTCTGATTCCCCAAAACTATTGGAAAATATAAAGCAGATTTTTGCCAGTTAAGTAGGATCTCACTGGCTACATCTGTTGTCAGATGTCCAGTGAAACCCACTGGTTTGGTCTAACCACCATCCCAATGTTGTAAATAT